>NW_016690229.1:589194-893366 GCF_001604755.1 Lepidothrix coronata | reverse complement strand
TCACAAATAGCAGCATCATTTCAATGTCTGTCAGACTCATTTAGGCATCTTTAAGGAAAGATGACAAAAGTTACCAAGGCACGTAAATATGGGATGTCTGACTGGAAGGAATTCCTGAGTCACTGATGTCTGGGGACCCCATCAACACCCATAAATGTGCCTCAAAAATATCTCTTGGGTGGAAAAGGAAGCAATCGTGGCCAAAGGCATGGAAGGGGTAAAATGCCAAAAAGGGTAGAAAGAAAAGCACTGGAGGACAAAGAGTTGGAAGGGGTAAAATGCCAAAAAAGGGAGGAATTAGGAGCACTCTCAAGTCAGAGCAAAAAGCTGTGATTCAAAGCAGCAAAGTCTCTTCATTCCATAGATACCTGTTGTTCCAAAAGGATTTTAACAGAGGAATGTTTTGCAGTTTGTAGACTTTGGGTGGCTCTTGTCCTCCCCTCCCTTGGTTATGCACCCGCAGTGACCAGCACTGAGCTGGGAATCTCTTGGAGACACCCATCACTTGTACTTTGTGGATCAACCCATGGAAAATCAGATCCCTGGGGACACTGAAGGAACTGCTCAGCAATAACTACAGCCTGGCTCGGTTATTTTTAGGGGGGGCTTGGATTTTTTCACCTCTTGTTTTTTGCAATCAAACAGATTCACCACAGCAGAGGGTGGACTGCCTGGGGATGCAGGGAAAGCTGATGTGGGACAGGCCATCTGACTGCAAAACACTCAGTTGTCAAGGACCTGTGCCAAAGCATTAGCCTTGCTGAGGAGGAGGAAAAGTCATCAAACTGACAAAACTACTTTTAACTAGGGCAGGGAAAAGAACACAGGGAATCACAGCTACTCTGGCAAGTTTGGGAAAGGCTGGGTCTCTCACAGAGAGGGGAGAAATCAGTTCAGCTTCTGCAAAGCTTTAAGAAAGTAATCAAACTTTTTTTTTGCTCCCCAGGGATTTAGGTGCTATAGGTGTATGTACAGCTTGTCAGTTTAATATCCTTCCCCTAAATGCTTAGATTCTACTCTTTAATCAATATTATTTTTCTAAGAATGGCACCTAAGAATCGCATTCCGTTTGCCAAAATCTCCTGAAAAGGAGAAACTGAAGTTAGATTTGCCAAGAACTCTTTATTAGTAGTGTGTTGTAGCCCAAGACCAGCCCAGTCACAGAATAGTTATGAAATCTCATCCTCACCGAAGGAGCAGGAGCCTAAATCTGTGCTGTACCTGCATTCTGTGGTGATGAATTCTGACTCACAGGTGCCCCAGCCCTCAGCCTGAGTTTGCCAAACTGGTGCAGGGCATCAAACAGTAACAGGTCCCTCTTTAAGCTGAATTTTCAGCAGTGACCTGGTAGTTTTATTTGATTTATTACTGGTTTTTTAAAGTTTGATGAAGTTTAACTCCTACCACACCAGCAGTAAGTGTCATAAGGACTGAAAACCTCTCAGACTAATTTTCATTAAAAAAAGAAAATAGACCAAACCTCACAAACAAACAAAAAAACTACAGTTGCACACTACCCCAGCACACCCCCTCTAGTTTGTTCTAAAGAGATATTTATTATGGCAGGAAAAGGAGCCAGAAGCCTTTCTGTCATTAGTGAATAATGCCACATGACTCCCTTGTGGCACAAATGCCAGATTATGCAATGCAGGATAGTTATTGTCTCTAAATATAGTATTGTTTGGTATAGAAGTGTCTCCGGAATAACAAATTTTCTCTCATGGACGTTAATATTATACTTTAATAAGGCCAAAATAACTGCAACAAATCTCAGATTTAGCTAAAGGGCACGCATTGTAAATTCAAGTTTGTTGCTCTCACTTTCATAACTCACTGGAGCAGTCCACTTGGTGACCCTGATTTACTTAGCCTTGTCTTATTAGAAGTAGTACAAATCCGTTGTAGTATTTTGCTGTGAAGTGGCAAAAGCTTGTAGTTAACACTGTGTAAAACCTTCTCCTTGTTTAATGCTTTCTGTCACACCACCACATTCCTGCTGCAGAATGGAAACAGCACCCACAGCCAGTGGGCTGCAAATTACACCACAGTTCATCACTCAAGACTCTCCAGCATATGAGAGTATTGCAAATATTTATATTAGCAGCTTTTGTGCTTGACTGTAAAGATTAGAGATCTTACAGGGAGTACTGGAGGAATTACAGCTCCGAGGCGTGGGGGGTGACACACACAGAAGATGGATCTTTCCTGTGAAAATCAGCTTTCTTTATTTCGGGGGGTTGGGGGGAAACATCCTCTAAAAGTCTTTGCAGTTATGAAAGTTTCCCTGCTTGTTGTGAAAATAGTGAGTGTGTTGCTCTGCAGTTCACAATTCGGTTGGGTGTGAAAGCATTTCCTTGCTGGTTGAAGTGGTGAAAGGTGTCCTTGACTCAAACCAAGGGAATTTTAGTGAGGGAGTAAAGGCATCTTTTGTTCTTGGTGTTTTGTGGGGTTTTTTTTATACAGGCAGCACAGTACAAACATCATCCACTATTGTCAGCACAAATATGAACTCTTATTTTCATCGGGAGGTAACCTACTTTTAAAAGAGCACCTTGAATGCTGAATTTTATATTACCTAGAGAAAATCAAGGGGGAAGAGAAGCTCTTCTGCTGTTTCAGTGATCTGGAGAGTATATTTGATACAGAGAGGAGAGGGGACTATGGCCAGCACTGGGGAGGGAACGATGCTGCCCTGTGTTTGTGACAAAAGGGGCTGTGTGTGTTTGTGACAGTGCCCTTTATGGGCTGTGTGAAATGTCTCGATTCATGCTTCCTTGATAACTGTCCCTGTCCTCAGACCCTCCTATCTCAAGCTAAAAGTGCTGGGGGGGGGGCAGTTTATTGGTGAATAATTGGATAATGTTGTGGTCAGAGGCTGGGACCACTTGCCCACTGATGCCTCAGGCTCCTCGGCAGGGACTGGGGAGAACCAGCGTCCAGGGGAAGGATTCAGAATTGCCTTGCTTGTTCTTTCAGGCTGTTAAACACAACAGGCACATTTAACTAATTATAATAAGAATTCAAAAGGCAACATGAACCCTTTTTTAGGAAAACCCACACTGATGGCATAGTCATTGCAATAATAAAGGTGCTACCCAAAAAAACCCCTGTGTCCCTTTGAGCAGCCTGTGTGAAGTGACACTGGGAAGCCTGGCAGGTGTGAGCACATTCACTCACACACCAGCTCTGCTGATGACCAGGGGAGACTCTCATGTGGCTGAACAGGACTGTTCTGGGGGAAAAGGTGGAGTTTTGAAAACAATGTCCTTTTCCTTCAGATACTCAAACCTTTATCTTAGGACATCCAAACAGTAATTTGCAAATGTGAAATTTTATGCCTGCAGGATAAATGTGAGATGGAAACTTGGTTCAAATGGTGCATCATGAGCATTATCTTGTAGTCTGTGAAATGCCTGTGTCTGAAAGGGAAGAGTACAGGCAGCTGGCAGAGTGTCTGTATAATTATTGTTTGGTCTCATCTCCCTGACTCTGTTGTGGATCAGAACTGCATTTGATCCTTCACTGGGCTGCTCTGTGGCTGTGGGAGACACAGGAGGAGTCTCTGCTGCCTGCAAACCTGAAACTCCTTCTGAATTTTGAATTTTTTACTTTATGCTCTAGCTTCCTCCTGATGGCCATTCGTTAGTGCAGAGAACAGTTATCAGATGCCACAGGAGCATGGAAAATTTCCACTCTAATAAACACTCTCGTAACTGTCACCTCCTTATGATGTGCAGAAGGATGTGTGCACAGGATTGCCAGCTTTTCCTCTGCACCAAGTCTGACACCCTTCTCCAGGGAGCTCAGTATTTCATAAAACTGTCCTCCCCACGAGTTGGCTCAGCAAAGTCACGACAGGCACAGAGTCCCCCAGAGCCTGGCAGTGGCTGATCCTGCAGAGAGAGTCAAGGATCAAGGTGAACGTGTTGCTTTTGAGTCCCCTTTAAACTGATCAAACAAAGTGTCTGTTAATAGCACAGGAATTCTCATGTTGGGCTTTTTTTCCTAGTGTTGAAATGAAGAATATGCCATCCTTGAGCCCAAATGCAGCCAAAGTTCATGAAAAATGCAGGCACTTATGGGGTTTTAAAATGAGGTTTTTCAGAGCTGGTTCATCAGATGAGAAGAGTGTCCTAAAATGAGGGACTGACCATTAGAAGAGGCAGTAAAAGGAATTCCAGAGGAAATGTGAAACATGTGGATGCAGCCACTCATGGAAAAGCAGGTACAAATTTGTGGATAAAGGAGAGAGGTTTGTCCATGGTGTCAGGGCAGGAGTAACAGGTTCAAAGTGAAAGAGGGGAAATTTAGGTGAGATATTGGGAAGAAATTCTTCCCTCTGAGGGTGGGGAGGCCCTGGCACAGGTTGCCCAGAGAAGCTGTGGCTGCCCCATCCCTGAAAGTGTCCAAGACCATATTGGATGGGGCTTGGAGCAACCTGGGCTAGTGGGAGGTGTCCCTGCCCATGGCAGGGGGTGAGACTGGATGGTCTTTCAGGTCCCTTCCAACCCAAACCATTCTGTGATTCTGTGAAATATGGGTGGCTAAAACAAACATGTCTTGATTCCAGTGTCATGACACAGTCCATGGATAAATCTGGCTCATATTCTTTCTATGCAGGAATATAAAAAAATCTCTGGGAAAACTTTCAGCTTTATCAGCACAAAATCATGCACATAAGTTGTTGGACTCATACTTAGCTCTGAGAGCAAACCCCAGGATCTGCACTCACCTTCACATCAATTATAAAATTGGCTGTAAGCTTATTAAAATGTAAGCACAATTTAATGTAGCAGAATTTATCAGCAAACATATGCAAGTGTGCAGGTGCACACGTGTACCCATGTTAAGGCTGAGTTATACAGAACCCTGGAATATAATTTCAATCAATTTTAATTTGTGTGAGGCTCCAAGAGAAGTTGACAGCTGATGGATAGATCCTGCTTTTTATCCTGCATCCGGAAGACATAAAAATAGCAGGTGAAACCACTAATGCTCCCTGCCAACATCTCAAAACTTGGAGCAATTGCCTTTCAGAATAAACCTGTGGATGATGTCCATAGTCACGGGACCATTTCTTCAGCACAGGATTTTGGGAGAGCTTCACAGGACATCCCAGTAACCAGCATGACCTAGATGGAAATACCAGTTAGTTTAAAAACTCCTGTAAGAAATACTCCTCAGTGGCTTCCTGTAGAACTAGAAAGATAATATTGAGTGAGTTTCTGTAAGTCTGGTGATATTTCATTAGAGATCTGTGTGATGGACCAGAGACAGTGCTTATTACTGTTCCAAATGACACAAACTGAGAAGGGCTGTGATTATGCTGGAAGACAGGATTAGAATTCCAAGTGATATGAGCAGGGGAAATAACCTGAAGCAAAGGATGCAGTTGAAGAAAGACAAATTCAAGGTCCTGCGTCTCAGTGAGAATAATCAATTGAGCAAAAAGAAGATATGGGAACAACTGCTGAGGAGCAGGTTTTGCAAGTCAATCAGTTGAGCATGAGGTGAGTGCGAGCCACCGGTGCTGTTTTGTGGGAAGCAACTGGAATAGGTGAAAATGACCAAACGAAAATTCCCAGATATGGGGAACAGTCCCTCTGTTCTGTGCAGTGATGCTCAATTACACTTGTTTTGGGGCACTACAGTTAGAGCAGCTCCGAGTGCAAAAAAGAGGTCAGAGAGAAAGGCTGAAGAAATCTGGAGGATGGGGAAAGATGAAATTAGTCAGAGTGGCTTTGCCAAAAATCTACCATCTGAATGGTCCTTCTTACAATCATAGAATGGTCTGGGTTGGAAGGGACCTGAAAATCATCCAGTCCCACCTCCTGCCATGGGCAGGGACACCTTCCACTAGCCCAGGTTGCTCCAACCTGGTCTTGGACACTTCCAGGGATGGGGCAGCCACAGCTTCTCTGGGCAACCTGTGCCAGGGCCTCCCCACCCTCACAGGGAAGGATTTCTTCCTAATAACCAACCTAACCCTCCTCTCTGTCAGTGTGAAGCCATTTCCCCTTGTCCTCTCACTTCAAGCCCTTGTAAATAGTCTCTCTCCATCTTTCCTGTTGGTCCCTTCAAATCCTGGAAGGCCACAATCAGATTGCCCCAAAGCTTCTCCTTTCCCTCTATTCCTGCCTCCCTCCTCTCCTCACTTTTCCACAGATCAAGCTGACAGTTTGCTGCAGGAGGGCTGGAATCTGTTCCCAGTGAAGAATAAGTTCACAAAGAAAAAAGAGGGGAAATGGTGCTTCTGCAGCCGCTCCTGAGTGTGTTTTTTGAAGTGCAGAGCAAACCATTCCTCCTGGCCTGTGTGCACCACCCTTTGTTTCTGCTGGCTACGCTACTTTCCAGTTCTTCTTACCAGCTGAAGTTTGGCTCTAGAACAGGAGTTCAGTATAAGAGCTGATAATTTGATGACCTGCACTAACATTTGTAATCGCCCACATTAAGAGGAAGACAACCTCATCTCATGCTCCTGGGTTTTATAAGGGCATTAGAGAGCAATAATCTCCCTGTCAGAGCTGTTACATTCTCATGTTGGGGTTCCCAGCAGAGCTCTGGGCACTGCCTCGTGGCATCACCCACGGCAGCACTGCCCTGGCCACCCTCTCTTCCTCAGCAAACCTGCATTTGGAAGCTTCCAGAGCATTTTTTTTGCCTATATCTCCTCATCACAACAGATGCCTTCCTCTTCTTGCCAGAATGAGCTCCAAAGACTGATGCAACAGTACAATAAGTTGTGAGGGTCTGGATTAGTATGTAGAGAAGAGAGTGTGTCGTGTTAGATAACTGTATTTTATGACCTGTACACTGAAAAAGCAGGGATGACTACAAGTTATTTTAAGTTCTAATTTAGTCTTCCAAATGAACATGAAACTATTTTGCAATATCAATACGTTTCTTAATTTAAACAAATCTAATTATACTAAATTAAAGATTTATTTAGCTGACTCGGTAATGTTAAATGCTTAAATATTTTAGATGTCCGAGATAAACGTAATAAAATGACTCCATTTAATCTACAAATTAATCCAAAAAAATAAATTGCATTTTAATTACATTGATAATGATCAAGCTCGAGGATGATTGGCATATTCCTTCCCTAAGACAACCAAAAGGCAGGGAGAAGCAAACACTGTGGGACAGAATTGGTTTATTCCCTACACCACTGGAGGTTTTGAATTATCCTGGTGAGTTTTGTACATGCCTTTCTGAATTATCCTGAGCAAAATATGGCCTTGTACCTGAAACTGGTCCAGCACATTCCCACGCTGGAGATGGCTCCAGTAACGAAAATCTGTCTTGCAAATGACTCATTGTAAAAAGACTGTGCTGAAGATGTTGAAAATCAGGATGATGCATGTGAAAATGAAGTTAATCAATATGAAGATGAGGACCAGTTGTCTATCGCAGTAGAGCTGTTTGATAATAATGAAACGAGGGAAAAGGCAGTACCAGGGAAACACGGGAAATTGCAGGAAATGTCAGTGATAATAATGAATTAGGAGCTATTTCCAGCAACAGAAAGGGAGTGTGCAGACAAAGAAAGGTGTGCTAGGAAGGTGTGATCCTTGTAACAGTCCCAGATTTGGGGAAACCCAGTGATGTGAAAACACGCACAGAAAATAAGCAGTTATTTCATCTCTCTCTGTAGTTACTGCAACTGTGCATTTAGTGCCTCTCAGGTTGGGTAATTTCTTATGCAAGTGACTGTTGGAAACAGAGAAATCAGCCCTGGGTACACAGTGGGACTCTGCATGTGCAAATTGGCCCATTCTGTTGTGCCTTTTTGTCCCAGAACTTACAAGCAAAAGCTTTCTGCCGAAGCTGGTGGTGAGTTTGGTGTTCATCCTCGCTTTGGGTTAAAGCAGCTGTGAGCACATCAATCACCAGGCCTGGCCCAGGGGTTTGTGCCTTTACAAGGAGCTGCAGTGCTTGCTATTTACTGCTCCTATAACTCCTGAACCCACAGCTGCTTTCCCAACCCCTGCTTTCCTCTGCCTCTCTTCCAGCAGACATTTTTGTGGCGTTTCCCAGAGGTTTTCTCCCACTGGTGCTGCTTGGTAACTGTGCCTGGCCTCTGGCTTGCATATAAAGTGCCAGGTTTGACTTTATCATTATTAAATGCATGCATATTTAAGTTACTATTACTTTTGGTGTAGTAATGTTATATTATATATAATATTACAAAAGTGAACAGAGGTGAGAGACAGCGATGCCCTTGGCAGGTCTCTGCAATGGGACACCCTGGCTTTGCCATTCACCCCTTTGCATTGTCATGTGTAAAACTTCCAGTTTCCTGATTACTGGGACATGTAACATTTAAACAGCTAATAACATTTTACAAACCCATGTTTTTTGCTCAATTTGCGAGTCCATTATGGATTATATAATCTATGGGGATTGGGGACCATGACTTGAAAACCACTTTAAGAGAATGGAGGAAGGGAGTAGAGATTCGTTTCCTAAAGTTCATGCAACAGACTTGGTGCAGGAAGGAAAGTCTGGTTTTAGAACCCAGAGGATAATCCTTAAATTTAGCTGGAGTGGAGTCAGGGAAAAAAACAAACAAAGCAAAAACCCCCAAACAAACGAACCAACCAAATCAATGGACAAAAAAAGGCTCAAGGATCTGTGAGAAAAGACAGTCAGGAGCTCATTGATTGTTTTCACTTTTATGCATATGGAACATCCAGGTGCCCACATGGCCATCACAGTGTGATCCTGGGAAATGCAGCATCCTTAGGGAGCAGCGAGAGATGTGTCAGTACATAACCATAGGAGTAATTGTAATTTACCCACCAACACACAGATGTTGTGTCAGGTCCTTCCTGGCCACTCCTTGTAAGCAGAGAGGCACTGGCTGTATCCTCAGCCTGCAGCCCTGGTTTCTCCTGCCTTTTAGAAGGATTTGAAGGATTTCTTTAACAATTTCAAAAAGCACCAAAGTGACTTTGAAGCTCGAGTTTCATTGCCTTTCATTGATGCTTTTCAGAAGCTTTGTAGCCTCTCCTGAGTGTGATTTATGCTCATTTTAAGGTGCGTTTGCAGTGCCAGAGACGTCCAAGGCAGTCATAGCTCAAAGGAGGCTCGTGCCCTAAACTCTGTCAACTTCTAGTCAGACTTAATGGTGCCTGTAAAACTGCTGACCATGAGTTCCCTTTCAGGATCCCGTGTTAGGAACCCATATATGATGATTATTCTTGCATGTAAGAGCTTCTGTAGGTTTCTATCAATGGGTCTTGTAAAAACTGGCTTGGGCTTCTTCATCTTTGCGTCTCTGAGTTTGAGAAAGTTCTTGTTCTTACAACAAAAAATCAAAAGATACTCTGCCTATGTCATTTTAATAGAGCAAATATCTCTCTATTTTGATTTCTTAAATTCCTTTTTACTGGACTGCAGAGAAACAAAGCTGATTGTTTATCAAATTAGGTCTTGGAAAATGCTTTCCCCCTTGAGGTCAAAAACCAAAAAAATTCCCCTCTCGAAAGTTATTTTGGCTTCGTGCTTCTTTAAATCTTCTCCAACTTTTTCCTCCTTTGTTCTTTATCCAATACCACAAAAATGTAATAACAGCAAAAGTAGACAATACAGATTAGACAACCTGGATAATATTTAAGTAAGTGCTCAAGTATTTTCTTAGTGGGCTTAAGCACAGTGCTGTGGAGTGTATGGCATTTCCAGCCCGTTGGGATGAAAGCTGTTTTCTGAAATTGTGGGACAATAGAGACCTTACAACAAAATAGAACTTTTCATTATGTGATTTTTGCTGTCTTCTCATAGTTAATAAAATGTCTTTTAAAATTGTTTAAAGTAATTAATGAAAAGTCCTAATAGCTCCTGTGTTTTCTAGAAAAAAGGCCATAAGTTTCTTTAAGAGAAAATTATACATATCACTTCTGTTTTAGTAAAGAAATAGTTCACGGTGTTATTGCAATGAAAGTATTTTCATACTGTTTTCAATGGGAAAATACTGATTCAGGAAAACCCAAATGTTCAGCAAGTGTGTGGATTGATCCTATTCATGAGGGACAAAGAACAGCTGTTTCTAAAAAAAAAACTTTTTTTTTTTTTTTTAAACATAATTCTAACTTCATTTTGAAACTGTCACTGTCAAAAAATTGCATTTTATTTTAAATTTTATTTTCCAATTGCAACTTTTACACATGAATATATTGCTTCACCTCTTACCCAGTTTTTTTGTGTGTGTGTATCTCTAAGGATTCTCTTTAGAACAAAGGTTTGAGGCTTTTTTCCCCCTAATCAAAATACAGAGCAAGAGGATAAACCTTTTGGAATTTTCCAAATTGTCCAGAAAGTGAAAGCTCTGTTTCAACTTTTTGATATGTCTCTCTTGATCAACTTTCCAAACCTTATCTGTACAAAAATCTTTAATTTAAACCATTGCAGAGTAGTCTACCTGGTTGTAAGGACTGGATTTTTGTGCAAACTCAGGTTTGTGTTCCCAGAGTGATTGCTGCTGTCAGGATTGGCACATCAAAACTGTAAAAACACAACACGAGGCTGGGGTGCATTAGCCTGGGATAAACTGGGATGAACTGCTACTTGTTTTATTTTAGGATTACATGGAAGGCTCGGTTGGAACTATATATCAGGTTTAAAGATGGTTCAAAGAAAAACTCTTCATCAGCAGAACAGTAGAAGCTGCTATCATTTTTAATTTTTATTGAGCCCTTTTAGCACCTAAGATGACCATAAGGGAAAAACAGACAAAAATATTGCCCATTGTAATAAATAATTTGACTCCAGTTTTAAGCCTGTTATTAAATGAAATTTGAGGTAATCTTCTAAGCAGAGCTTCAGGGCACCTGTGACTTTTAAATGGAACTATCTTGTTTCTAGGGAAATACATACCTTTAAAAATTAAGCTTGAGGCTAAAAGCCTCAAACAATAAATCTCCCTCCAGCTCTCTCCTCTGGGGACGTATATACTATGCAGCCTTCAAGCAGGGCACTTAGCCTATCTTTGGGTGTCTTTTCTCTGGTGTTAAACTTCTTTTACAAGGAACATCTGGGTATGTCTAGACCTTTATGAGTTTGCAGAATCCAAAATATCTCCTTTTGATACCAGCCTGACTGTGGGCTGTTTGGGTGCTTTCTGAACAGCCACTGTAGCTGTCAGGAACTCAAAATGTCAGACTATTTGTGGTGCTATGAAAATAGCTGCTTAGCCCCAAATGGATATGCAGTTTGCTCACAAAATTAGATTTTTAGCAAAGACACATGTCCAGTTTAGCATTAAGTGTCAGTTCAGCGTGGCTTGAAACTTGAAATTCCCATTTGTGGACTAGGGAAGAATTCAGAGACTCAGCATCCAAGAGTCTCTGGAAGATCCTCCCTGAAACAAATGGGTTTGTCTTCTGAGAAACATTTAAGCCCCTGGTAATGGTGCTAAACTATTGAACCATGTAGTAGCTGCTGATTAATTCAGCACTGCCCCTTCTGAGCACTTAATACAGGAATCCTGAGTAAAAATAATAGCTCTGTAATTAATGCATAAGTCCAAGGGAACGAAAATAAGGTGCCACAGGTGCCTGTGTTGGAACACATGACGTAAATTTATATCAGGAGGATAATCTGCTCATCCTCTTTGTTATAGTGTGTTCTTGCTGGTGTAGACAGACAGGTGGAGTTGCTCTCTTTGCTGCTGAATCATAAATGTTGCAACAGCTGGTGATGCTCTGCAGCCACATCCCCAGACAGGGGAGGAACACGTGTGCTTCACTCATTCCACGTCTGTATGTTCATGCCATCCACTCCCGTGGAGATGGACCCATCCAGCTGCTCTGAGCTGACTTCTCAATTCACTCTGATTTTGGTATTTCAGTCAATACATTGATCACTTGTATGAAGACGCCACCTAAACTCTGCAATAAAATGTAAACAACAGAAAGGTACATAGGAAGCCAAAATAACTCGTTATTGCCAGTTATCTGCTCATCAAAATCCTAAGGGGGCTGTGACCTGATTGGAACTTTCCCCTAGAGCCATACAATAATTTTAGCTGTGAAAGGAAATTTTATGGCATGTAAGATTAGCCCACACTAATGCAAGGTCAAAAATAATAGAATCAATAAGCAAACTCAATACTGTTAACATTTTGAGAAAATTACTACTAGAAAACAATGTCAACAACAGATTGAAATGGGTCTCCAAAGTTGTCCTATTGATTTCCTTTCAGATTCATGACAATCTAACTCTTTTTCCTTTGCAATATGGCATCCATTTTTCATTCCTTCTTTTTTTTTTTTGTTCTTTGCGTTTTGCAGCCCATTTTAGCTATGAACATTTGTTAGTTTATTATTTAAAAAATACGGCAAAATTAGTATCTTCCACTTTTTATTCTGAAATAGACAAAAGGCTCCAGTACCGTTCAGAAGTGGTTAGAAAGCCTAAGGCTATTTTCAAGTTTTAATTCTGTTAGCAATGCACCAGCACAAAGTGTGGGGAGGGAGAGGGAGGAAATTGAAAGCAAGTTTGACATTTGTTTAGAGCTGTCAAAATTAAGTGTACCAAGAACGAGAGAGAAGTCAAAAGCTTCCACGTACATTTGAGTATTGCGTTTCATATCAGTAAGAGTTTGCGTGAGCAACGCTATCACAAATTGGCTGTGTTGTGCCTTTGAAGTGAACAAACTCTAATTTAGCTTTAAAGTAGAGGCTGTGCAGTCTTGGTACTTCAGCAGGATGTGGCAATCGGGTGCCTTGGGTTTGTGTTTCCGACAGGAAACTGCTGTTCCAATTTTCCAGAGCCGTAGCTGAACTTTGTGCAACACGGAATCATAGGATGGGTTGGGTTGGAAGGGATATTAAAGCTCATCCAGCTCCCCCCTTGCCATGGGCAGGGACACCTTCCACTAGACCAGGTTGCTCCAAGCCCTGTCCAACCTGCCCTTGGACACTTCCAGGGATGGGGCAGCCACAGCTTCTCTGGGCAACCTGTGCCAGGGCCTCCCCACCCTCACAGGGAAGAATTCCTTCCCAATATCTCACCTAAATTTTTCCTCTTCCAGTTTTGTCCCATTACTCCTATATATATACACTTGTATATGTGCTCAGTGATATTCCCACTCTTGTGTGGTGTTTGAAAAACAACTATTTAGTAGTGGAACATTGAGATTCTGGGACAGATGTGGCACAGTCAGAGACGAGCAGAGGAACAGCAAGGAAGAGAGGGAGGGATACACCCCCTTGGTGTCAAGGAAAGGGCTGATCCATCATCTCCCTCATCACATCAAATCAGGAGGACTGGAGAAGAGAGAATGTCCCTCCAATCCATATATGAGATGACTAGCACAGTATAAGAAGGTAAAATCAAACATCAATATTAGTCTAGACTCTCATGTAAACCCTCTCCAAGGAATCCTCTCTGTTCAGAAAAGGACTTTACCTCCCACTTTCCTTTACCCACATAAATGCTTTCCACAGCTGAGGCTGATGTTTGTAAAGCAGAAGGATGGATTGTGTTATTCGATGATCTCATGGTCGGGGGAAAAGTCTCTGTGCAAACCACTCTTCCTGTGTTGTTTTGAAGTCTGGCTTTTGCAGGCTGTGGGTGCAGCAGAGACAGAGCTGCAAACTCCAGAGCTGGTGTTCTCACCCTTTGAAGTCCTGACATCAACAGCAGGACCTGGGATTTTAATTTAGATATATCTCAAAATAAGTTTTATTTATAGTGAATCTACTTCATCTAGTGTTACAGCTGTTTTTAAAACAGTAGTTTTAACTATGACTTAAAAATCTATTTTTAAAGCTTTTTGTCCTCTAGAAAAAAAAAAAAAAAGACTGTACAAGGCTTGAGAGCAGTTTTGGCCATCTTTGGCATTCCTGTACTATTTTATTTCATATGGATATGCATGAACAGCATTTGACCATTGTGAGCCAACATGTGCTGCTTGAGAAAAGTGAAACTCAAATATTTTCTTTTTTTTTAAAATACATCTACTTAGAATTTTACTGAATAATCCTTGAAGAAAATTATGTTTAAGTAAAACATCGAATTTCTTAGGTCCAGACTAGAGATCAGAATGGGGATTTTATTTTTAACAAATATGATTCTTACACTTAAAAATGAAAACAAAATCCCTTTTGATTTCTTTCTAATGGAGATCTGTGCTATGACCTGGGTTTAGATTTCTGATTCCTCTGCACATTGTTCTCAGTCAATCTTGTTTACTTTTTAACCAAAGATCTTTTGTGTTGTGGGGTTTTTTAAAGTTCCCCAATTTTTTTTTCCTACTATGTGATTCCTTTTTGCTGCCTTTTCCTACTATGTGATTCCTTTTTCCTTGCTGAGGACTGTGTCTCAGACCAAACATGATTTTTAAAAATAAATGTGTGCAAGGGACAAAGCTTATTACAGGGGTTTAATAATCAGACTATGCCAAAGTAAGGCTGGACATCTTGCTCCCAAATAAGGTGGTTTTGAAGACAAAGAGTGAGGAGAGATGTGAATAAAGCCTAAAGCTCAGGTTTTGACATTCAGACACCTCTGGAAAGGGGAGCTTTGAACCCCCTTGTTGAACTGCACTCAAAACAATTTCTCCTGCTGTTAGGATGAATGCTCTGTTACACACTTATCCTAAATATGATAATCTCTTCTACTAATTCCCCCCTTGGAAAGGACTGGGCTTTCTGAGTTGACACTGTGAAATCTGCCTTGCAGCACTGAATCATTACATATCTACCATATTATGCACTTTATATGACCACTGTACCCATATTTCCTGCAGTACATTTAGGTGGTTTCCTTCTGGGATTGCACCAAATCACTCTCCAAAGATCAGCTGATGTTTGTTCACAAGGGCACTGAACTGTCATCAGACATCTCTGCTTTCCCCCATCAACCGTGGAGCAAGCCTGGCTTGTAACCACTGTGTGACAGTTTTGTAGGTACTGTTGTGCCTAAATTAGCTTTAACGAGTATTATATGGAATGGACTTTGTGCTTCTCCCAAGTTCAACAGCTTTGCTTATTTCTCTGGTGTCTCACAGTTCCTTTTCTCCCTCAAACATAATCCTCTCTGGCTTTCACTTGTAATATCTACACTAATTGTTTTCTGGGGCAGATGTACTGTGCAGTCCTGATGTGGCCATTGCTGTAGCAATGCCTGTGTTTGCAGCAAAAGCAAGTGCTGCATTCCTTACAAAGTGGGCTGAGAAGGGCAGGCTATCAAAAGTTCATTTAACAGGGAGATTTCCTGCTGGCCTTATGCTGCCAGTGTTGGACAAAGATTGGCAACAGCTCCTTAGACTGGTCCTAGACAACAAATGATGGTGGAGTTTGTGAGTCTGACCAAACTTTGACAACAACCCAGAACTTATTTGAAATGCATTTCTTGTCATTGCTGGAGAGAAAAAAAAAATAGAAAAAAGAAAAAACAGCACTGAAGGGAGTTGTCACACAAAAGTGTGTGGTATGAACTCAGGGACCTAAAAAATCAATCATGGCAATTATTTTACTAAATTATTTTAAACTGTAGTGTGTCCAGAAGTCTTTCTGTTAAATGTCTGCTGTCACAGCAACAAGCTGTGCTGTTTCCATCTCTGACCTTTTTCATGTTAAAATGCGTGTCAGTATGTAAAACAGAAGCACTCCACACAGAAGATGACTGTGGCAGTGCTTTGCTTTGCTGCACTGAAGGTCCTGGAGATACATATTTTGCAGGAAATGAGTATAATGGGACAATTCGCCATTTAGTTAGAGGGGGAAAAAAACCACCAACAACAGGCAAAGGTTGCTTTTTTCAACATTTGTTTTGTCACGTTCATTTTCGCTATGATATATTTGAGGGAACAGAATGGAAGACTTAAGTGGCACATGCAGAGAATGGATGAGTTGATGATGAAGTGTGAAATGACCATTAAAGCACTGACCGTTTATCCCTAATACTCTATTTGGAGCTGAGATCTAAGTGGAATGACTTTAGTGGTTGCAGATGAGTACCTGGTGGACAGGAGTCCATATGTCATAGGAATCTAAATCAGCCACTGCAGTTTAACATCAATAACAGCATTGATTCTGAAGAGGTGTGGGTCAGACTAATCGCATTAAAGATGCGAAGAGCCTCAAGGAAGATCTGGGGAAACAACTGGGATGTTTTCAGAGCAGGTTACAGTATTTTGTTTTCAAATCTCCTCACACGTGAACGTGAAGTGCTGTAACAGGTACCCTTGGATTCTCTGGAATTGGGTCCTCTGCTTTCAGGTGACAGTGAAAAGACATTCGAATGCAGCCACCTGAATTGCAGATACAACTGAAGAAATCGTGAACATCAGGTCTAATTTCCCTCCTGCACTGCAGAATTTCCAGCCTCACTGTCTAGGCCAGACTAAAAGTCTCGGGGCTCCATCCTTAGCTCACTCAAGTCACTGCAGATACTTTGGGTGCAGGGGACTGGTGCCACTTCACATCTGATGCCAACTTGTATGATTTGTTTCATGTTTCATTGCTTTGATGTGGATCTTGCTGTACCATCAACCAAGTGCTTTTTTTTAAGGCTGCATTTGTGAGCGTTTGTAAGAAGTGTTTGGTTTAGTGGGAACGGTGGTATTAGGGCAAAGGTTGGACTTGGTGATCTCAGAGGTTTTTTCCAAATTTAATGATTCTGTGATTCTAAGTTGCTACTGAGAAATTTTTATTGTTTTTTTGTGCTCTGAGCAACCTACAGAGCTTCATCAGAGCAGGTGCTTAGTCACCCTAAGCTCTGTAAAAAGTAAAGAACTCTTCCTCCTGAAAGGCTTGTGACCTCTGTTACAAAAGAACCTCATCTGTTGTTCATCCCAAAGGTACTGAGATGGAATTTAGAAAGTGGAGGATTGCAGCAGGGTGTGGGGAAGAAAAAGGTCTGGCTGCAAGACCCCAGTCTTGGAAGAGGAGATTTCCACTATAAAGGTTGTTTTTCCAAGGGCCCGTGTCAGGTGCAGGGAAGACTTTTTGAATTGAACTGAGCTGCCTCGCCAGGGCTGTGGAATTATCACTTCTGAGAAGGTTAAAATTAGTAGCAACTGCTTTGCTAGAGGGGCATTCAGCACAGAAAGCTTTGAGTCTAAGAGCCAACACCTACCCCAGAGAGACATTCTGGCCAGGGGAGGGGAAGGTGCTCAAACCAGCATTACTGGACCTTAAGGAGCAGGTCTGGGAGCTGACAGTGCCAACAGCACAGTGTTATGATGGCAACTGCAGACTCCTGTCTGAACCAGGACTCTGAACTCCTGATGGGATAAAGGAGAGTGGGTGGGGGTGTTTTCTGAGTGTGTGGAGGAGGGTCTGGTGTAAGAGGTTCTGGGGGTTCGAAGTGTGTGGGACCAAGCCAGTGTGATCCCTGCAGACTTGCCCCAGAATAGCTCAGAGATAATATAAACCACACGGAAGTGTTGTAGTAGGGAGCCCTGTCCTGGGGGTAGGAATCATGCAGATGTTGAGAAGCACAAATGGACAACCTGAAAGATTCTGTTGCAGAGCTGTTTTCAGAATCCACGTCTGATGGCTCCACACTGTAGGAACAATAGTCATGTGTAGAACAAATTACATGGAATAGTACAGAAATGAGTTCTATTTGGAGCTTCATTCCATTCCTCCTCCCCTCCCTTCTAAATCAGGTTGATTAGAACTGCAGGAGAGTCCCAGGCCAGAAGTGAGCTGTTGGCTCTTCAGTACATTCCTTATATCTGACCAGCCACAATAAAGTTGTTCCAGTGTAAATCTGCTTCATGGTTGGAAACAGAAAATTACGTCCTTTGAGAGAGATTTTAGTTCAGAGAAGTGAGGTTTGGTGTTATGGTTTCTTTCTTTTGAGATTTAGATTGATGATTAATGAAAAATAGTATATAGTAGTAACTCACAGGGAAATTATATCCATTCTGGGAAAGAATGGATGTAGATATATAGATATATATATATATCCTCCCTTTCCCAGGAGTTTAGGCTGGAAATCTCTAGAAAATTAATCAAATAATATGTAATTATGCCATTTCACAGAGATGATGGCACGCACAGCAGTAAGTGCTTGCCATCCACTTTCAGAGTGCTAATCAGAGAGTGGAGAAATTCCAGTGTTCTGTGTCTCTGCAATATGTGATGTACAATACCAGGTAATTTGTGTAGCCTTCACTCACTGCTGAGCTCGAGGGAAGCACGTGCAGTGGGTGATCCCCACAGGGGATGTGAACTGGCTGCAGCACATTCCGTGTTCTCTGAGGCTGGAGGGGAGAAAGGTGAGCAAGTGGCTTTGTTGGAATCGGTGGGAAGGAGAAAATGTTGTTTTGTGCCTGTCCTTTAGTCATGCAGAAATAGTCATTTAGGCTGATTAATGTATTTGCAGTAAAACAAAACAAGAAGGTCTGTGCAGACTTGTGGAGCATTTTGTGTATGCAAACAGGCATTAGCTGGCAGGGACCATGCCAGCACAGATGTGTCTGAGCAGGTATGAGGGAAACTGATTCAGATCCACAATAATTTCTTTTTTCTTGTTTAGCTTTATGTTGGTTTTACACCACCTGAACTTGTGTGTGAAACTGCAGCCAGAAAACCTGGTGTCTGAGCAGGATGTGATTATTATTCGAGCTAGAAATACCCCTGTGGAAAAAAAAGGGTGTCATCAGTAGCTATGTAGGATCATGGCAGGAGATGCTTTAGGGTTTGGCTGGAGGAGCTGGAGTGTTACTACCCAGGGTAGGTCATCAGCCCTTTTCCCTGGAATCCCACCATCAGCAATGCCTCACATGCTCCAGAGCAGAGTCAGCTGGGTCTGCCCAAACTCTCCTCCCAAACCATTGTAGCCTGGGTGGATGACTCTGCCCTAAAATAGATAAAGAGCCCTTCTGTGCTCCCTCCTGTCACTTGTGCTCTGGGGGATGTACCTGCAGCAGTGGGAGCTGTAACACTGGTGACTGGCAAATCGAGTGCTGGTTCGGGCCCTAAATAAAGAGGTGTATGTGTGTGAGATAGTGTAGGGGGGTGTAATATCATAATGAAGAGATTGCCATGTGGGCCTTACAATTTAAACTTAGCAATCCATAATGCAAGAGCATGCTTTCTCACTTTATTTCGGTATCTGGAAAGTTTCAGCACTGGCACCATATCAATATTTATTAATGCATTGTGAACTAGAACCTGTGATTATTACTCATGCTATCTCATACTTCACAAGCTTCAGCTCTGAAGAATAAAATCACATCTGCTTTTGCTCTTCCCATATTTTATTCAATGTTTTAACAGCTTTGCCGTAAATATCTCATCCATTATGATTCAGTTGTGACTGTATCAACTTCACATCTCCTGTTTTATTGCTGTCATTATAGTTAAACAACGCACTGTTAATTCTGTTAACTAACAAGTTCATTGTTCTCAGTAGTCAGCAGTCTCTGATTGTTGAGTCCACAGCATTACTGGTTGTAAATCAATCCTGGGGACTGAGTGAAGCGCTTCCCTTCATTTGGAAAATGAAGATATGTTCTTCATAAAGGTTGATTAATAAAAGGTTAATTGTGATCCCTTGTAATAAAGCTTGGAGGGTAATTCTGATTTACCGAGAATAAAACCAGTGATATCTGTTCTTTTCAACTTCTGTTCCAGCCCCCAGACAACAGCAATTTTCTTATGCACTAAGCTGAGTGTTAAAAGTTGTAAACTTAATGCTGGGGGAGGAGGAGGAAACCACTCAAATTATGAGTAGAGAGAAGATTAAAGAATAACAGCAAATGGAATGGCCAAAGTGTTCATGAGTGGGACTGGGCAAGAGCCCTGTGTTGCTGGGGAACGAGAAATGGTGAAAGGAAAGGAATGCCATTAGATATAAAGAAGGAGCAGAGATAGAGGATTTATGAGACCTGGGTTTGTGCTTTACAGAAGAATGGAACAAAGAGAGGTAGAAATGTAGGTGGAGCTGCTGATGGGAGCAGGAGAAAGCAGAGTCAGCCAGCAAGGGACAAAACCTGAAATCTAGGATGGGGAGCTACAAGGGAGACGGCACAGAGGAGGAGAGATAGTTGGGAAGGCATGTGTTGGGCAAAGGTGAATGGACAAAACCCATTATTTTAAAACTCTCGTGGCTTCAGTGTATGTTTTGGGAGCTGTTTCAGCCTTGCCAGCACCCTCCAGCTCAGTGCATGTCTGCTGCTGTGCCCTTCTCCTCTTCCTCAGTCCTTCCCACCGCTCGAGCAAAGATGATGGGCAGCAGCTCTGTGGGGTCTGTGCCACCCTGTGCCAGGAGGGAAACAGGTTGGCACAGTGGTGTGAGGAGAAGAAGGAAGGGGAGGGAGTGGTGAACGTGTCTGAGGTGGGTCTGAGCCACGTTCTCCTGGCTCTGGTCCTGCTGGGCTTGGGGCTGCTGGAATTGGTTGAAGTGCTGCAATTTGGCCTGAGATTGAATTTCTGCAGGGAACAGAACCTGCCCTTTTGGGGAGACGTGAGCCCATTGATTTCACAACATGAGTAAGCCTGTCTTCTTTGGAGAAATATGGAGTCGTTAGATCTCATTTTTTTTTTATGTACAGTTCCTAAAGGAAAATATACCTAATGTGATGTTTGAAAGCTGTCTCTTGAGAAATCTTGCATGCCTGCTGATCATTTGGATTCCTTGCAGTCCTTAACTTGCTGCCTGTGTGTTAGAAATCATTCTAAATGAATCGAATGAAATCCACAAATGTTATGGGTCAGGATGTTATGAACTCATACCAAATATGGTTGAAATGTATTTTTTCCTTTTTTTTTAAATTATGATAAATAGGAATGGACAAATACAGCTTTAATACATTTTTTTAATGAGACTTCATGAGTTTGCTATCAGCATGTAATACTTGTTTAAATAAGCTGGTTTATATTTGTTAAATTTCTGTGTAACTATATATTCATAATATGGAATAACCACAGAAAGATAAAAGACTACCTTGGAACTGCACATATGGATTTAGATGTAGACAATTTTAAAATTAAGGAATTATTTAGGAAAAGAAAAATTCTGTGTTGGATATGGCTGAGTGTCATGGGATACTGCCTTCATTATTTTATACAAATTATGCTACAAGTTATGTCAGTGTAAACAAGGTATTGTTTTTTATGTTGCAAGTTTAGTTTTTAAGAAAAAAAAAAAATCAGTGTTTAGGTCTGTTGATAAAGGAAACAACCTGAGCGTGCAGAAGGCCACTTTTTACCTTTACATCCTCTCAACTGTTGAGTTTGTTTGTCCATGGCAAGTTTGGGACATGTCCCTCTGCTGAGCTGTGTGTGTTTCTGCAGGAGGAATAATTGGAGAGGGAGTGCACTAATTCCCACCTCCCCATTTGGAACTTAGTGTGAGGTAATGCATCAGCCACACCATGTACCTCAGCACAGCAGCAATCACTTTACCTGCTTTTTAAATTGAATTGAAACACGGGACAAGAGCTGTATGAAACTGGGATTTAGTTCACAGGAGCGGGTTGGGATCTGCTTTGCTGATGCTGAATCTGCATCAACACTGAAGTTCCCAGCAAAACTCAGGAAAAAAAACACACACACCCAACCTGGGTACCAGTTTGAGATTCCAAACTGGTTGGCTCAGAGTCTGACCCATTCACTCAAAAAAGCCCTTAACCCTTTTGGAATTGTTTTGGGGCAATCCTGGAGCCGGAGGATAGGTTTGGGAGCTCTAACTTTGATTTTTTTTGCTCAGTTGTGGATCTGTGTGTAACCTGAGAGTGCATCTCTCAGCTGCTTTACTCTGGGTTCTCATTTACAAGGCATTGACAATAATAGTAATGTATGAGGGTTTAGACACCTTAATTTCTTAATATCAACCATCTGCAAATCCTGTATCTCAAAGATGGAGGAAGGTAAAGAACAAAGAGAAGGAAGAAATTCATACAGTTCTGAAGGGAAGGTTTCCTTGAGTTTTGCTTTCAGCATTTTAATGCTCTGCAAGATTTTATCCGATTTCACAAGAGCCCTTGTTCCCTTTGTTGTAAAATTGTGTGTTCCATGGAATTCTGGGTGGTCTGATATTCATCTTGGGGAATGCAGTTCTGAAAAGAAACGCTCAGGAGGTGAGAGGGATTGGTATCACACACACTGAGGCTCAGCTTTGGACGTCAAAGTTGTCTGATGTATAAATATTAGGGGCTGTAACCCTGAACTTGAGAAGTATTCAGGTTTTATCTTCTATTAACTGACTGAACTAAATGTAATGTTTCACTTGATAACACAGGAATGGGTTCTGCAAACACCAGTGGGTGTAGGGTGGCACTTGCTGCCCTTCAGTCTTTCCCCAGGCTGTGGTGGGACAGATCTATTATTTGCCAGGAGAGGATAAAATTCCCCACATTTACCTAAGGAGTCCACTAGGGAACAGCTCTGATAAGGTGGTAAACTTTCACTTTGCTCCATTCATGTAGCTGAAAAGAATTGGCCAAAAACCACATTATTTTTGGAGACACACCAGAGTGAATATCGTTTAAATCCACCTCCCAACCTCCTGATTGATGACTGCACATATAAAATATTCTACTTTACAAGCCTTTGATGATGGCTGGTGGGAAGCAAGGGGGTATCAATCCTGCAGTGAAGGGTTAGAAGAGAGAGGGGTCACAGCTCAGAACAGGTATTTGCCCAGAGGTGACCTCCAGAACGGGCAATGCATTGTGTGATGGGGAAGGTTATTAATCTATGCCAAACACATGATCACATGTGAGGCTTGTACTTTGTATTATTTAATTTCATTCCAATTATTCCCGAAAAAAAAAACAATTAAGAAAGTGAATAATTATAAAAGTAAGGTCAACTCAATTTTCTCTACTAATGTTTTTAGTTACTGGACTCATTATTGCTAATTTCTTTCATAATCTTTGCCATCTAACCTCATTTGTTTCATTGCTAAGTGGCAAGAAGGGTGCATCATAAAACTTCCCTGAAAACAAAGCAAAAAAATCATGACATTTTAGTGATTTCCTGAGAAAGTAATTATCTGGTTTTAACCTTTATGGAAAGAATTCTTCTGATCAGCTTCAATATAGCTGTTGCATTTCCATCTTTCCTTTTCTGATTGCAATTTTCCAAATTAAAAACATATAGCTAGGTAGGGGGATTAATATCCCATCATGTTTTTCTTCTGATTGTTATATTATTGAATCATAAAGTAGTTTAAACAGTTTTTAGACCCTAAAAGAAAACTGCTCCCTATTTGCTATATAGTTTTAAAATGTAATAAATTTCACAGCACCAAATTTAAACTTTTTTTTGGACTGACTGATTCATTTGGGCTCATAAAACTACCTTGAATTTTTCCTGTGATACTTGAGAACCAACATATGGGGGAATTTTGTGCTGAATTTGAAGAGTAACAAATCAGGTTGTTTCCTCTAACCCTGTAAATGAGAATTCAGGGGCAAATATCCCACTTTTTGGACCCTTGTTGAATTCATTGATGCCCTGTGAGGAGGCCACCTGTGTGCAAGAATTTGTCAGGCCAAATATTTTTGTCTTGTGTTTCCATTCAGAAAACAAAAAGATGGAGGAGGAAACCTTGGAAATAAGATGAGGGTGGTGGAGAGGAAGATTAAGGTTCTGGTTTTATTTGCACTGTACCTATTCAAATGAATACAGCTGCCTTTCACTGAGCAGAAATGTGTATTATTATGCAATAATCCTCTAATGAAACTTTAGAATAGAAATTTCATTTTATTTCTTTGCTTTAAAGTTTGGGGGGGTTCTGTTTGCTTGGGTTTTGTGTTCTTTTTACGAAAATATTATTATCTGTAAGCAATATTTAAATGTCTGTACTAACATAAGCAGTCACATACTTAGAATGAAACATAGGGCTAAATCCTTTGAATGGTATTGATATATATGGCTAATAAATTCAATAACACATTTATGTGGGCCTTCATAATTCCTTAATTGTACAGAAGCCATCATGTAAGAATGGTAAGGTGAAGAGGAAGCTCTTGTAGATGTTTAAAGGAGCATATCCCCATCGAGAAGCCTAAATTAAAAAGGGTGAGTGCAGGTCAGGAACAGCCTTTCAGTGCTGATGGATTTATGGAGATGGAGGTGACTGGAAGAACAGCCTCCTTATAAATTTCTTTGACTATCAGGTTTCCAAGCAAAAGGGATTTTCTTTATTTTTCCTACTTTAATTTCTCACTTCTAAATGTAATTAAAAGAAGATTTCATCTCCACCTCCCCCCCTCTCTGGTTCAGCTGAGCTGCTGCTGATATTTTGGTAGCAGCAGGGTGTTTTATTGTCTCTTCTGCAGCAGCTCTGTGTGCAGGGGATGGATGCTGTGTCTGTAACTGTGACATGAGCAGAGAGAATGTCATGACCTGGGTGCTTAATACCAATTATGTGGGGTGGTTTTGCACAGAGCAGGGCAGGACTAGGGAAAGGAATCCTCTGCAGATCAAACCATGCCATTAAAATACCATGGGAGAGGAACAAGGATTGAGACTGAACTGATCACTTTTAAGGTTGGAAAAGCTGTTTCAGATCGAGTCCAACCCGTGCCTGATCCCCACTTTGTCCCCCAGCCCAGAGCACTGAGTGCCACATCCAGCCATTCCTTGGACACCTCCAGGGATGGGGACTCCACACCCCTTACTCTCTGTAAGTGTCAGGATCACCTTCAAGCTCCAGCAAAGAATTCCCAACAAGCCTCTCCCTCCCTGTCTCAGCATCCCTTTCCTCACCTTCCTCTTTACCATTTTACCCTCTCATCTGTGTGTCCCCATCCTTCATCACCCTCAGTGGCTTCCAGCAGTCGTGTCCCTGGAAGTGAGGTGAGATTGGGGGAACCTCAGTGCAGCCCCCCAGGCTCACCCCACCTGCAGCAAAGGGACAAGCCCAGATGCTGTAGGTGGAGGTTGCCTTGTGACAGTGTTAGGGTGACACCTCTCCAATGCTCCTGGTCCCAGGCCTGACAGGGGTTTCCCACACCTTTTTCCACTGCATGACACAGAACTGCTGAGCTTCAGTCCTGTGGTTGCACAGATCAGAAAAGGGGGGAAGGCTGCACAAATCAACTAGAAAAAGATCAGCCATTCCAGCTCCTTAAATTCCACATGTTGTGACACCCACGTTCAGATCTCCATATTCAGTCCCCTGGCTAAAACTAAGCTCTGGATCAACTTAATATCTGAAAAGACTTCCTGCCAGGGATTATATTTTGCTGTGGAAGAGAGCTGGGCTTAGTGAACTAATAGGTCTTTTCTATCTCTAACTACTGCCAGTATGATTATGGATTTTTAATCAGAAAAATGTGTTGCTGAAAAGTACCGAGATTAAGCACCACAATTGCCTGTAACAAAAGCAAGTTTTGTTGGATGAGCAGAGATCTGATGAATGACATGATTTGAAATGTTTTCATCCTAATGGCTTCCTCTTCTGAAGTTAATTTTTTTTGTCAGTTGCCAAAACATTTATGAGCAGATTTGTGGATAATGACACTCTTAGATGGGGGTTTAAATAAAAATCTGTTCCATTTGCAACCTAAAAGACCTGGTACTGCAGCAGACAAATGGGTTTGGAGGCTGATTCTTCTTTTGGCAGTGTAATAGATGAGCTGGGGTCACTGGGGGTGTACAACAAGCAAGACACAAACTTTTACGCCAGTTGTTTCTTCCTTGGAAGAGTTTAACATAGGAGGCAATAAATATATTTAAAATGCAATTTTGTAAGGAGTGCTTACTGTGAAGGCCATGGGACTGCAATCTAAGGAAGTTCTTATTCCCTTTGTAAACCAAAAAACAGGTAAAGAAAGAGAAGAGAGATGGACTTTATGTTCTGAATAAATAGCTAAATTTAGAACTGGTCTCATTGTCCAACATCCAGATTCTTAAAAGGAACAAGAAGAAATCATCCTTTACCAGCCCCCTGGAAGAGGAAATTTGGCCTGTGGGTTGGTAGTTGAATAATAGACTGAATAGAATAATTTAGTTTACAGAACAAGCTAGGAAAGGTTATTAGGGAGTTGCTTGCTCATAGAACTCTCGTGCCAAATAAACCACCAAACAGAAATACAGAGTGGCCAATGCTGCACACGCTTGAATTACGTGTATTGAAGGGAACATCCTGGGATAGTTTCTTCATTTAGGAGTTTTCTTAGAATCAGGGAATCCCAGAATGGTTTGGGTTGGAATGGACCTTAAAGACAGTCCAGTCCCACCCCCTGCCATGGGCAGGGACACCTTCCACTATACCAGGTTGCTCCAAGCCCTGTCCAACCTGGCCTTGGACACTTCCCGGGATGGGGCAGCCACAGCTTCTCTGATCTTGTCTGTACCAACTATTGTCTGTGCAATAGATTCCTTGTAGTTTAAATACTGAGAAATGAAGTCTTATTTTTCATGCTAATTTAAAAATATCAAACTGACCCCCCTGCTTTGGGCTAATTTTAAACTCCTTCTGTTGCTCCGCTGATGACATGTTTATAATGCAGCCAAAACAGCAGCATTTGCAAAGTTTTTATTTACATATACAAAGCTTTTCTCTTTTGTTTTGTTTTTCCTTTAAATGCTTACGGTGAGGCACTTGCAAATACATTTCTGTTTTCTTCTCCCAAATTTTGTCTGCAGGTATATCCTTCACCTAAAATAGGAATGTAGCCCATTATCCCGCTAGGAAACAAGGGGGAGATGGTCAACAGTAATTTTGCTTGAAATGTTGTTTTCTTGCAGAAGTAATAAGGCCACTTTTCCCTATCTGGAAAGTATAAACTTTTACCATACTACAGAATGGCATTAATATCATTTCCTAGTGATAATGTGTATTTTCTGATCGTGAATTCTGAGGTGCATCTATGTCACGTTTTATGGGATTTCTAAAAAATGTCTTTTGTTCTACTGTCCTGATTTCCCCCTTTCCAAAAGACATTTTGTTATGCTTGATCCAGTCCTCCTTTTTCTCCAACTAGAGAGCCTAGATCACATGGAACTTCGATGATGTCAGTCATTAGAAGGGCTGAAGAGCATTTTCTTTCAGTTCATAAATGAATTGACAAAAAAGGTGGAAAACTTGGAAGGTGAATTACAGAAAGTTCAGCTTCTTTACAGACATCAGTGGCAGCTCAGACACATTGCACATACTTTCAAAGGTTCCTTTAAAATACTTATTTAGTTAAAATCAGTTATAATTTGTAAAAACACATTTCTTCTTTGAAGTCAGCTGGGTTACCAACTTCTTTCACTGGGACAGCGCAAAACTAGAGAATTAAATCCTGCCTTTGATTAAATAAATGGTAAAACCCACACTCATTTTATTGATGTCAAGATTTCAGATTAATACTGTTTAGGAAAAAGAACTTGGCATTTTCCAGGTTTTACCTGCACACTCACCAAGCTTGTCCAGGGTTGTTTCTTACCGTATATTTTCTGGAGTTTATTTTCCAGGCTACTTTTAAACAGTGGGGTTTCCTTTACTGTCCTCAGTACATTATTCCACAACCCCATAGATTTTGTTCAGGCTGGACTTTAAATCATCTGTGAAATGCCCACAAGTATCTTCAAAGGCTTCTGAAAAAGGGATGGTTTACAAGGGTGTTTTTTGCTTTGCCAGTATTATGATTTGTTATTCATCTTGTGGATTTTGAGGCAGACCCCTGCTCTGAGCATCCATATTAATGGTCTTACTGTTATTTAGCTGGATAAAAAACACTCAGTACAATGTATGTAATAGTTACATTTCTATGATATACATACTTGGTAAAAGCTTTCTCATTTTCATCATTTAGACAGGTAGGCTCTGGTAAATCATGTGCAGCACTCACAAAGGGATGACAGTGTGGTGGGGGGTAAAGAAAATAGCAGGAGGTTTTTTCTGAAAGCCTTGACCAAATGTTTAAATCCAAAAGAGGCTGGAAATTATATTAATTTCCTTTCTTTTCCCATAGCAAGTACCTTGTCAGACATGGCAGTAAGAGGCCGTGCTTGCCTTGCTCATGTCATGCTCAGGTTGAATTCAGTGTTACAGCTCTGGTTTGCTTTTATCCACTTTGTCCTCAGCACCTGGTTTTCCAAAGCTCTGGACTTCCCACAGCCTCAGGTGGCTGTGTTGGACAATCCCTAAAGGAGGTCCTGCACTGCAGCCTGGGGGACTGAAACTCCCAGCTGGTCAAGTCTGTCAGATATTGTTTGAAATTCCCTTCTCATCTCCATTTCCCAGTGTATAAAATGAAGACAGTGGATTTAACTCCCTGAGTATTGGTTTTAAACCCCACCTTTCCAGCTGGCAGTGCAGCCCTTAAGCTCCACTGGCTCAGGACACTCCACAGTACCCGGGGCAAAGCAGAAATAATATCTAAAAGCTGACTTCTGATTGAGCAAATATGCAAGTTAACCAAACTCACTGGCTTAAAGTAATTCAGATTCACACAATTTTACACAAGACAATTTTGGCCCTCAGGTGGAATTTCTGTACTTGAATATCTTCATTCTCTGCAGTGTATCCTATACTTACATATCTTTTTCTGTCCCAACTTTAGCTGTAGTGGCTTTAATGCCAGAATCAGTTCAGAATAAGGGCTTAACTGCTCATGATCTTTATCTGGAGGGGGAAAAAAAAATCAGTTCATTATGTGCATAAACAGACCAAGGATTCCTGGAAGATGAGGGAAGCAGTAATTTGGTGAACAGAATCAACAGCTCAGCACACCTTTTCCATCTCATTGGTCTCCCCTAAGCTTTTACATCATTTTCTGCTAAATTATATGTTCATTCCTTTTATTTTTTTTTTAATTTAGCACGAGCTCTTCTCAAGTTATGAGCACATAAGCAGTGAAAATGGCACGTTTTTCTCTTCTTTAATTTGCAGGCCTTGCCTGCTACTCTTCTTCCCCGAACACAGAATTGCTTCTGCTGTTTCACATGCTCATGTGTGTGCACATGCTGCTGCTCTGTTTGTTGTTGTCTTGTGCTGTCCCCCACACACTCATCATCCTTAGTATCTCCGAGTTTATACTGGAGCAGTACTCTTTTAATAGATTCCCTTTTTCTCTTCATTTGTGCTGTTAAAATTAAAAAAAAAGAGGAAAAAAAAAAAACAAAGAAAAAGAACATTTAGCTACACTTGGAACCTCAGCCAACAAGTTTAAATGTTCATCAAGAGAGAGCAAATGTAAATAATCAATGAATGTACTTTGCAATCTGATCAATGGCAGTGGCATTAATTTTCTTTTTCTCTCAAATGATCAGAATCATTTAATTTTTCAGCTACTGGTTGCTTCCCATCAAAATACAAACAGCATCACTGTGTGGGGCTGTGAAAACACAACGTTCTTATTTTCCATACACTTTCTAAAAAGCCCTTGGAATATTCCACATGACCTGATTTGTGCCAACAATGTATTATGAAGAAGAATATCGGTGTTTTCCTTTAATTTTTTAAAAATTCAAAGGCACAAACAGTATTTTTCCAGCAAATCATTCTCACCTCGTGTTAATTGCTGATCTTTCTGCTCCTGGAATGATCCTGCTTCCCAACAGCCTGAACGTGTCTGTCCTTCACTGAGGTCATAATGAGTGTTAAATGTGCCACATTTCCTCTGTCAATTTGGGGGGGAAAAATGTCAGATTATATATCAAGGGTTTACTCTGAGGTATAACTTTGTGAAACACACGTCACCAAAATAAACTCTGGTACCTGTCCCGCTGGGAATGGGAACTCATAAATACAGAGTCAGAGCTAATTGGCCCCCACAAATATAACTATTAATTGTTTTACCTAGAGGTTTGTGACTGAAGTTGTTGTTTTAATGGAAAGCCTTTCAAACTGCTCTTTAAAAGGATATGCTTCACCACTTTTATTAGTTGTTAATTCCATTTTTAACCACCTATTGTTGGTAATATCCTCTTAGCTTGAACACAATCTCGATCCATTTTTAGTTCATTGATTCGCGGAGGTTTTTTTTTTTTTTCCTTCCCTGGATTTCTAAAGCAGCAGAAGTTAAAAGAAATTCTTAATTGTTTACTTCATTGTTTGTGCACTGGTATCAGCATCGACATCTGGAGGAATATAAACAGATTTGAGACGACTTTTTCTTGCTCTTGTACTGGAGGGAGCTTTGCTACATTAAATTGATTTAAGTTGCCAAATACGGGTCAGATAAAGTGAAATAATCTTTCTTGAGTTAACGTTCTTCTTTCTAGCTACTTATACATAGTTTTTGTTTTGGTATTAAACAATGTCTAGAGGTTTCAAACAGCATCAGAGTCTCCTATCATGAGGATCAGTGGTTAACCCTGCAACATGGGTCTGGTTTTTACTCCACTCTGCGTTAAATCTTTAGTCTTGGAATTGTTGTGCTTTACTCCAACCAGGACTCCTCCTGTGGCTGAGTTTTGAGTTTTGCATTTACTCAAACAGTTGGAAATTTTGTGGAAGCCTTTCAAAGAGGAGACACAGGTGTGTGTGTCAGGCAGAATTCTCCAGCCTCCAGTGTACAGACTGTGCCACAGAGCTGCCACGAGGGAGCGGGGACAGCAACTCTTCTGTAGGTCTTGTGTCTGGTGACTGTTTCATGTAGAAACATGAGAGATGCTTGAAATCTGCCCTGTAGCCTTTGCCCACGGAGAAGGGCATCATTAATTAGTTTCTCTGACATTGGGAAGCTTCTCTAAACTCCTGTTTAAAGCCTTGTCTCTGATTTGGACCCACAACTGCCCTGCTCTGGTGCAAGCACAGCAGAGGTTGGTTGTACACACAGTGTCTGCTGGGCTTTGTATGGTGCAGATGGAGCAATGTACTCCAGGTGGTGTGGAATCATCAACACAGGGCATCCCCACCCATCAGCTACTGCTCTGCTTTGAGCTTTGGGAATTCAGGGCTCAGCCAAACCCTGACTCTACCTCTCCTTCCCAAAGGTACGGCCCTGTGTGGGTTTTCTCCTGGCATTTTGTTTGGCAATCCACAGGAACATTTCATTTATTTTCCGTAACGTCTAAATCATTAAAAGAAAAGCTTTGGGGTGCAATATGAGAGTGACAAAGATAATTACAGTTTTAAAGCCTTAAGAGGTTTCATGCATCATATAAAATTTTACATTCCACCACCAATTTAAATCAATTACGATCTTTAAATCTATAATTGTGCTATTTAAAGCATTTTAAAGGGCACAATGCATGTGGTATTTCACTGTGTTCCAGAGTATTTTCACAACAGATCTATTTATTGTGTGAAAGCATCTAGAGGCTATTAAAAGCTGATCAGAGGCATTATTAACTCTTTAGTCTGTCTCCTTAATGCAGGAAGCAGATATGCTTAAGCATTATTTATCACTTAGTCTCAGTTGTGCTAAATTTCTCAGCCTTTAGTCACAATAATTGTAGCAGAGCTTGGAATAGATCATGCAGAGTGTCCTCATAATGCTCAGCCAATGAGTTCTTTGTGCATGGCTGAGCATTCATTCGCTTTTGTATCACAACAAGGCAAAGAAACAGGAGACTTCTCTAATTTATTCCTTTCATGCTGAACCTAGATCAGTGCACAGGTAAAGAGGGGCTTCCTGCAAAGCCTTTTTCTTCACACTGAACTTTATATCGAGGGGTTTCAGCCCCTCTTTAAGCCACGTCATTACTTCTGAGATGATTTTAGTAGGAAAAAAACTGATCATCTTTCAAAATCCTGAATCAGAAGTTTCGAGTGAATATAGCTTTTGTGACTTAACGTTTTTATTTGAATGGAAATTCTAACATCTCGTGTTTCCAAATTTGTACAAAAATTGAATGTTTTCCGTAAAACTGAATTCTGATGAACGTTTTTCCATTAGACTTTGTTCCACTGAGAATTTCAGCTTTACAAAAGTAAGAAAGCACAAGTGAAGGATTGGAAGTCGGGCAAATTAGAATTTTTCTTTAAGAATGTTGAGAGTATGTTCAAGGGGCTCCATACTTCCAGTAATTCTGACAACAAATCTTGGCTGCCCAGCTGTTCATCTTACATTTTTGGGAAATTTCAGGGTTTTTTTTGGTTGGTTGGTTGGTTGGTTGGGTTGGTTTGGGGGATTTTTGATACTAAAGAAAAAAAAATCAAACACAACAAAACTGACCAACCAAAAAAAAAAAAGAAATCCTCACTGCCTTTCAATAAGTGTTGGTGAAAATTTTAGATATTCCCATGTCCACATCACTGCAGCTCAGATGGTCATTAGTGGAAGCTGAAGGTAATAAAATATACTTCAAATAATTAGTCAGCTCCTGAGGAGAGTGAAGGGGAGGGAAGCTGCACTTTGGTTTTCAAACATTCTTTAAAGTGGGAGTTTTGTTGCTCTGCAAGCAAATTCCAGTCTATCCTTTCTGACAGGGAATATTCAATAGCACAGGAACAGTTTTTGTGACTGTTGAATGAGTGGACACAACCTGAGTGTCTTCCTTATCTGTAGGTGAAGTGCCTCTGTTCTGCTGCTTGGAAAGCTCTTTTTTAACATTAATTCCAAACCCAAATAGCCCAAAGAACTAACAACAAAAACTGTTTTTCTTTAGCAACTCAGATGCACCGGTTCATACGTTCCCCTGGGACCAGCAGTGATGAATGTGTATGATTCTCAAAGAATAGGTAGTATTTTCAGTGCTTAAAAAAATAATAAATAAAATAAATTATAAAAAGGGGCCCTCCAGTCCCTGCTCTGAAGGAAGGATTGTCTCATCCTCAGACAGAGCCCTTGACTTGTAAATTTTGATCGTCTGCCTCCTGTGTAATTCGGACATTAACTGATCCACGCTGATGATATGCAGTGCTGAAAGAGGAATTCCTGAGCTCACAGGGGCCCAAATTACATTGATTATTTCCCAGACACTCCCAGGTATTCAGATGGGGAGCCAGTACCAAAGATGTACCTGCACAAATAAATTTGCCCTGCAGTGGTGCTGGGGTGGTGTTTAATAACCTCCACACCCAGAGGTACCTGAACCTGTGCTGAGAGAGGCAGTTCTGGAGTATTAAGGACAGGGAGCCTGAGCCTGTCACCCTTGAAGGGAGTGGGAACGTTGTCCTTGCCTTCAGAGGGACACAAACCCTGTTTCATAAGCATTTGTGTCAATGGAATTAATTGTCCCAAGTACTGAGATAACTCTGAGCTCTCTCTCCACCCAGCAGAGGGGAAATTGGATACAGCACCTTTTTGCAGAGAATTTCCTTTGGGAGCATCAGCTGTAGGAACTCATTTAAAACCATTCCCTTGGCTGCTGTTTTTTACCAAGGGGACTTTTTTTCATGTTCCAACCTCTCCAGCATTGACTTGCACGGAAGTCACAGAGCAGGGGTGAAAAAGCCTGGGGAGATGTTTCCAAAAGCACAGTGTGGTCTCAGGTGATACACAAGTGCCTCTGTCACTTGGTTGACGAGTTAAATATTATTTTCTAATTCTGTTCTCATTCTCCAACCTTTAGGATTGCAGTGGGGTGCTTCCAACAAGATTTACCTTTTCTTACCTATTAAAAATAGAGCAGACTGATCTCTTATTCCTGCAAGTCACTACCAGCTGGCTATCACAGACACTTTATTTTCCTTGCTGTATTTCCCCTCACATGAGGAATTTTGTGCTGTTCAGATGTGCAGCACCAGAATGTATTAGTTGCCCTCCCACTGTACAGATTAGGAATAACTCCAAATGGAGGAATTGTCCAGGTGGGGGAATTTGGCACAGGCTCTGCCTCACCTGGCACTGCCAGGATTTAGTCTCTGTTATTTCTTTACACATCCAGAGCATTCTGAGGTGCAGCACCTTCAGTGCTGTTGGTGGGTTATTGGAGCACGTGGAGGCTCCACGGGTTTCCTTTTCCAGAAGGGAATTTTACCTGCTCAAATTGACTTTATTACCAGCACAAAAAGATTGAAAGGAATTACTGAAACTAAGCTGAATGTGCTTGTAAAAGGCCAAGACCATTAAGATTGGGATAAAACAGATTGTTGGAGAGTGGAAGGGGGTCTTTGGGTATGAGGGTTGTTGAGTTGTTCCGTCTTAAGTTAGAAAGCAGCAAAGAAACTACCACGAACCTCCAAAATGGGAGAGGTCTGGCATTAAAAACTATGAAGTCTGGCATATTTGGGGAAATTTAGGTTTTATTTTTTTAATATGTTCCTTTGAGGGTGAACTCAATAAAGCTCTCGGTGTTGGAGGTTAATGCAACAATATCCACAATAAAAATGGTATCCAGTGCAGTCTGTCACAGAAGGGAAAAAAAATTATCCTGCACTAAAAATATTTTTCCCCCCAAAGCATCCAGAGAGCTAGTCCAGTAAATAAAGGAATATGGCCATAGACTAAATAGATTTTGAGATGATAAGTCTTTTATTTTTGCAATAATAGTAGCAAATAAAAAAAAGCCATTTAAAATCTGAACAATGTGTTTATGTTCAAATAACAAATATAAATTTCCAAATGGTTATCTCCATATTTCTTAATGGTAATGCATTCCAAGTTCTAAATCCAGCAAATACCCATTTTCCTTCTAGAATTAAGTTATCCTATAAAGTAACAGCAACAGATAGGAGGAATTTATAGTGGAAATAGAGATTATTGATTCTTAATGCATAAAGGATTCATAAGGCAACCATCAGTGGAAAAATAATTTTATATTTTATTTTTATATTTCTTTGGAAAGTGTATAACTGCAATGGCTTATTTTACTAAACAGAGGAAAAGTATAAAAATCTTTGGAATATTCTTAGCTAGAAAGGTACTAAGTGCTTAGATTACTGGATAAAATGTGGTTTGCTTTAAGTAGAATACATCAAAATTATCAGTTCAGGATTTCTGATCATCACACAAAACTCAGAGGTGGACAAACCTGCAAAATGATCATCCTACAAAAGCAATCTGCTTTCTACACATGGATTTTTGGCAGTCCTGCCTAACCCCTGAAAAGCCTGTTTAGATGCACATGAAATGCACTGAGGTGTTACAGGGGAGCAGATCCCCTTTCCCGAGCTTTTTTGCTGTAAAAGAAATCGCTGTAGGAGTATCAGATTTTTTTAAACTTGTAAAAACAACTCAACGTTGCCCTTTTAAATTGTTTCCACTGACAAGCGAATTCACGGTGGCATTTGTTCCTCCAGATCCCAGTACACACGGGTATCCATAATGATCCATCCCTGGAATGGCACAGCTCTTCTGTGCTTGCTACCTGTCAGCACTTGTACTCGAGAACCTTGAATATCAGTGACTCACTAATGTTTTATGATATTTTACCTCACTTTATGGTAGTCATTTATGACAAGACCAGAATGACATAAACTGCCATAAAGCAAAGCAATGCAATCACACAAATGACCATAAATCAAGATAACAACAGAAAAAGGTCATAAAAAAAGGAAAGAAAATTGGAGAAAACAACATGTGAGTTCAGATTCACAAGTCTGGAGTTAGAAGCACCAAACTTCAGGACAGATGGATGTGAGCAGCAAGAAAATTCAGTGTTCCACTGACACTAATCATTCCGTGTGGCACTGGCAGTGATACATAGAGGGGCTTTTGTTACTTTTAAGCCTGTTGTGATGTATAAAGACCTGATTGCAACTGTGAATGGGCTTTTTTTTTCTCCTATGAAGTTATCTTAGCTTTGTCCTACACCCTCAGCAATTCCCAACCCAGATGACCTTTTGATCATCTTTTCTATAATCTGTATCTGTTGGTTTGGGTTTTTTTTAAATGAAAAATATGTTCCTGGCAATCAGGTTGGGCACCTCTAAAAGAATTGGATCGTGATGTTCTCCTCTTGGAAGAATCTTTTTCTTGGTCTGGAGGAGGAAATCCCAACCAGGAGGGGAGATTGGATGTCTGAGGGTGGTCAGACAGAATTTTATGGAGCTGGGGCTTGTTGGGGGTTGAGTAGGAAGGTGCCCAGGCTCATGGGGCTGTGCTGGTATGATGTGGATGGGGACAAGTGACATCAGGGAGAACAAGGAGCTTGAGCAGGAGCAGAGCCTAATTGGGCAGCAGAAGCTGCAGGCAATGAGGTGTAACGGGACACACACCACACCTTAAAGTTATACCACCATAAAAATGAGAAACTGCTAGCACTGGAGATAACAGCATTTATGAGCAGAATTTATGGGCTGCTCATGTGGTATAAATATATACAGTACACAAACACCAGTGGGAATAAATTCCGCTGGACAACCCTGTTATTTTAACAGTAACCTTGAAAATATTATGTTATTTAACTGAAGAAAGTGTTAAAGGAACAATACATAATTTAGTCTCCTTCTCTACCTTGTACAGTGCACCTCTGTATTAGCAGCAGTGATGTTTTCAGAAGTGCATTAAGACATACATTGATAGTTGATTGCATTTATTTTAACATCTTTGTGCTTCTCTGTCCACACCCTTGCTCTTTCATCCTGTGTGCAAGCCTGTTTCCAATCAAGCTGATGTGCTTGAAACACCATGAAGACACAATTTTATCTCTAATCTTGGTCTAAGACCTCTAATTCTTTCCCTGCTCTGCTTCTCTGTTTCCTCAGTCAGTTGCTTTCCTCTTTTGAGGAATCACTTGTGCTCACAACTGCCAGAACCGTTCCTAGTCATTTTTTAAAATTCTTCCTTGTCAAAGGACGGCAGTGTAGTAAATGGATATGACAGAAATGTAGCAGATAAGCAAAAAGAAACCCTAAAAAACCCAGAGCACTTGAGCTGAGAGATACTGAGCAAGTGCATTCTCAGTGAGCTGAGCTGGGGTGCCAAGGCATCGAACTCAGAGGTGCAGCAAAGGCATGAGCTGCTCTTGCCCTGCCCTGTGTGCCCACAGGACTCTGGGCTGAGGGACAGTTTGTTTCCCTTCTTGTCCCTCTGCAGGAGAAAATCTGGAATCTTATGGATCACTCCAGTTTGACTCTAAAGGTCCTTTTTGTAGCCAGGGTAGTTTCACCTGAGAGTCACCCACGGAGTGGTAGGAGAGACCTGTGAGGTGGAAGGAAGGCACAGAGGAGGGGGTTGGTGGTCAACCAAGAGACACTTCTGCAGTGCCTGGGAACACCACAATCCCCCTGGGACTTGACTTCCCTGCTAATTCCCTATCCATAGCAGAGAGAGCAGCTGGGAAATGAAAATGCCATGGCCTGCACTTCAAAAGAAAATTTGTTAGCCTTTCTGACTACTTTCAGATCCAATTTTAGGAGTTGTGCACCAGGGTGGAAATTCCCTCTCTCTGCCTGTTCTCTTGCTGCCAGCAAAGTAAACTAGGACGAGTTAACAGAATGATCCAAGAGTAAAGAAAAAGCTGGTATCTTAATTTTTGATGCAGTCTATGTGTTCTCATTATTACATTGTCTGTTTGTATTACTTTTGATTTATAATGTAATTGGGGAACTATAGAAATGTTAATGGGAAAGATACTGTTCTGAATATGACAAAGTTGTTTACTAATTGTTGCCTTTAACTTAGGCTAATTTCGTAGTATTGAAATATTTTAAAATGTTTTATTTCTTTATTTTCAGGTTGTCACAAAAGCATTGTTTAGTTTAAACTCCATTCTTAGATGAGCTGAGCTTTCTCCCTCTTTAAAACTAGGAAAATAGTGCAAATTAAAAATTTGTTACACTGCGGTTCAATCTCAAACCTTTAGGCAAGCCCATCCATTTTGTTAAATATTTAGATGAGAAATCGTTGTTCGTATGTTTATTTATTTATTTTTGCAGCATCCACCGTGCTGCTCATTATCTTAGGGGAGATGGAGAATATTGCAATGATTATTAGTAAGCTTGATAATGAGATTACTGAACCATTTGCAGTTGACTTTTTTTTTTTTTTTTGTGATGCATAATTACAGGGGTTTATTTACAGTGCCTTTAGAGGTTTTGGTTTTGTTTTTTGCCTTTTAATGATTCCCATTTATATCCTTTGTTGTCCATGTAAGGGATTGTATCTCTGGAAGTTTTGCATTTCCCCCTCCCATGAAATGACTGTGTTATACTTTAGATGGGAGAAAGAAGCTCCTATTCAGCCAAGTGATCCTCACTCTGAAAGCTCTTTTATACTTGAGTAATCTGACTGATATTAATTGGGAATACTCAGGTAAATAAGATTATTTGTGCATTTATCCTGGATGACTCTTCCAGACTGTTCAAGTCAATGGAGGGAGTCTCATCGACTCTCTTTGGCCTTGTCTGTCTCATAAATATGATATATTAGTAGAAAACAGTAGAAAGGAAGAGCTGCTTTGCAGGTCTTAAATATCTCATAACTGGGGGTTGTTAAGGTTGATCACATCATTGTCACATTTATTACTCACATTCTTGACTGTTACCCACCAAAATAATTGTGATTGCAGCAATTTCTGAAGCTCTGGGTGGAGGATTCCTGGTACAGAGGGGGGGGGGAAGGAAGAAAACAACTAAGAGAATTGGGGCAGTTACTGAGAACAGGAACAGGACAGTCCTTGGGGAATAGAGAACTACGGAATAAAATTGCCCTGGTTCTACTTCAACTTATCTGACAGTCAGGCACGTGTTATTTGGAGATCACATGGGTTATACATGTGAAAATACACTGTTTTTTTTTATCCTGCTCTCTCGAAGTCTTTAATATAGTGAAAGGTCTCCCATTGCCTCATCGGGCTTGGTTTCATTTTCAGACAGAAAACCTTAAAAAGCTCTTTTTGTCTCCCTGTTTTACCAGATCTATTTACAATCAGATTCTAAATTCTTATAGAAAAATGGGAACGTTTTATAGACGCAACTTTATCCACCTAAATCAGGCACAAGCAAAAATGTGGAAATGGGTGTTAATATGCAGCACTAAAGTCATGGCTCTAATACAAGGTATTATTTAGAAATCAGTGGGACATTTCACTTGTAAAAATTACAAGTTCTGAGATTCCTTTCATCTCCAAAAGCAGATCTGCATCGAACACCTGAAATTTGTATAAATCCACACTTAAAATGCCTTAAATGCAGAATTTATTTTTTCCTTCAGCAGCAAGCAAGTCTCTTGCTCTAAAAACCCAAAACCACACAGCACATCTCAGTTTTGTTGCAACGAGTTAGAATTTAGGGAAATAAAAGGACAAAAGGATCCAGAATAATTGCATTTCCTTGTGGAATAATGACAAAGCTAAAAAGTTGTTTATTTTATCTGAAGATGTGTCTGTTGACTGCTTCATTATACCAAGAATAAAACTGCACCACAAAAGAATACATAACTTATCCAAGGCAATTTAGAGCCATATCCCAAACACTCTGGCTGTAACAGAAATACCTTCTGCAACTTCAATGGATCAAGTCTATGGAGAGTCAGTGGGAGAGAAGGAAGATGATCACTCCCACTGTTTAACTTGCATTCCAGCCATGAACTGTAATGCTTAATCCACCCAATGCAGGATTAAGGAACCAACACACTCCTTGATTTTTAAAGTGCAACATGTTTTTGCTTTTTTTGAGCCCGGGCTGTGTGAGTTAGTTCACAGGATTGCTGCATTCTGCTCCTTTTCTTCTCTAAAAGCATGTGAATACTCCCCTGTGAAGTGCACACAATGACAGCCACCACCACACCTGATTTTTCCAAGTACTGCCCCATGAAGCGAGAGAAAACCTCATTAGAGTACACTTTTTTTTTTTTTAAGAGAAAAGGTCCAAAAACTCTGTTGAACATCCAGGGTTAATTTTACTCTTTGAAATTACGGATTCAGCTGAAGTGCCATCACCTGGTTGTGATAACTTGTCACACTGTTGGAATTTAAGCAGCAGAGATCTACTGGGAGTAAACGTCCTTGTGTACACTGGCTAAAGGATGGCACCCTGGGGCTTCCCCCAGGCCTCCAGGATCATATATTGAGCCTGGGCTGATTTCTTCCCGTGGTTCTGAAGCACATTTAATCATCTCACTAAGGTGCCCTATGTGGTCCATAATTAATATTACACATTGACTTTGGAAGAAAGCTTTGGGGGGGATTTGGAGGATCCAAAAGAAATATGGCAACTTCTTTATATTCAAGAGAGACTCTGCGTGGTGGAGATTGAGCTCCTCCATTTTGGGGGATGAGGAGAACGTTCCTTTTTTCACCCCTTGCCCCTCACACTTGTAGTTTTCTCCCTGTTTAAACACCGGCCCAGCGCTAATTTTTGCCAAAAGTGAAAGGGAGGGTGAAAAATCATTAATTCAATTTCTCACTGGTTTGCCTCTGGTGATTGCTGTCACTTCAGGTAATAGCTTGTCTGTGGTTCTGACCCAATTCCTAAACCAGTCTTTCCATACTCAACCAATTAATCTAATGGTTCATTAATTGCAAACATCTGAAATCATTAGAACCTGATTGAGCACAAAAGCATCAAATCCCGTGAAGCTGTGACTGCTTAGCCAGCAAATGGTCTCATTGCAAAGGAATGTCAATGTTTATAGTAAATGTAACCTAAACTAGGGTGTTCATTGACATATCCCTCCATTTGTATACAACGGCTCTGACATCTATCAGTTCAAGAGTGCATGATTTATCCACTGCTATATCCTGGAACTGACAAGCCAAAGATTACAGCTTAACCTACATGAAAGCAGAGGCTGTATGTATTCCTAAAATAAATATTTAGTAACTGACAAGCTCTGGTTAATATTAATTCCTGATAGAAAGCAGTCAATTTAAGCTTACTTCATGCCAAAATCTATTTGTATTTTGTAAATCATTTTTCATGAATATAGTCGAGAGAATCTCAGGGAAATATGTAAGTGGGGGTGGGTTGTTGTATCAGTTGTATTTTATATCTCCCACATCTGCATTAAAGGGACCATTCCATGTGCCCATGAATTGGGGCAGACCCGGTTAAGGGCACACACAAACAGCTCTGTGATGGGAACCGTAAAGCAGAGACTTATTGAAGTGAATTTAGTGAGTGTGAAAGATGCCAAATCTGTCATTCTGGAGCATGAAGCCTTCAGTTTATCCAGGGGGGACACAGCACAGATAATGCTAAACCTCAGTGCCAAAGTGCACCACGGATTCCTCTGTCTCCTTGATGTTAGAGACCCTGGAGGAGCACAAGACCAGACTTAAGCACATGTACTCACAGTGTCTGTTTTGGGTTTTTCTCTTTTTTCTCTTTTTCTTTTTTGGTGCTCTGGTCTAGCTGACAAGCTGGTGACGGATCAGAAGTTGAACTCCACGATCTGTGATTTTTCTTCTGTTTGTTTATAGAGGCTACTAATTGTCCTACTGATAGATAAATAGGGAAAGAGAGGAGAATGTCCATTAGAGCATTTCTGAGCATTGGCACTCCCCAAAATGCTCCTGCCTTGCTGCTCTGATGGAGCTGCCTTCCCACAGAGTCCAGTCTGGGGCTGTCATTACCACTGTCCTCAATGTGGGTACTGTAAAGGAGAAATCTTATTTTCCTGTTGAACACAAGCTTTGATAGAGGTCTCCATAAAAAAACACTTAGTTTGTGGTTACAAGTGTGAAACTATGATGCAGATACAAGCTCATCCTACCCGTGCACAGGACAAAAGCTTATCCTGCCCACACCAACTGGGAACTGAGCAGCCACAGCACAGAACTGGGAAACACTGGTGGGGAAACAGCTTCAGGCCATGCAAGTGTGGCTGCTTGGCCTCAAACAGGACCAGGTCTCCTACTTGTACCATGTTTGCTATTTTTTCTATTCCACACAATGCATGTCACACACATACAACCTCACCCCGCAGTACTCAGTGCTCTCACATCTCCATGTGTCCATTCCATGTGTCTCTGCTTCTCAGGCTCATTTTTGTGCCTGGGCCTTCATCTGGTCTCTAATTTGGAGGGGTGGCTGCTGTTTTTTCAGTTAATTCTGTGCTAAATTTCTTCTTATGTATGTACTTAAACAAATAGTACCTGCAGTTCTGCTCAGGTGGTGACGTAGCAAAGGCAAGCACTGTTTTCTGAAATATTCCTATTGAAAAGTTTGATACTAAGGGTGCAGAGTGATAGTCAAAGGGCTTAAACAGCTGTCCAGTGGAATAGGATCCTCTGCTCCTTCAGCTAAGGGCGGGGATGACCTGGAGAGGAGAGGAGGGAGAGAGCCAGGGCTGGAAGATAATCAGGGAAGGAGCAAGTGTGTGCTTCTGGCAAGGGATGAGCAGTATCAGTACCCTAATGATCCAGGGCAGTGGCCTGAGGAAGTCCTTGGAGTGTGGTTTCCTTTATCACTTTTACTGGGCTGCCCTTTGGGAATGAGTTATGATCTGATGGTTTGATCTTTTGTATTGTGTATGGGGTTATTGCACCTTTTAGTCCCTGACAACAGTAGTAAAGCTGCCAAGTATTACTTAAAGTGTGGGAATGTTTATAAGAGCTCAGCAAAGGAGAGTGCCTGGTATTCAGAGTGCTAAGAGGACAAAAACCACTATGAAACCTTGAGCAAAATGGGGTGCTGGGTGCAACACCTCGCTCTGAAATGAACTTTTCCAGCTGGTAAATTCAGCCTTTATCAGACTGCAAGGGCCAATGGCCGTAAATAAATATAAAGTATAAATAAATAAAAATAAATAAATACTGAAGACCACAATGCCAGGGCACCTTTATGCTGATATTTGAGAACTGCACATGATTCTAAATATACATGTATGTTCAAGTGTGCTGTGGAAATATTTCAGGTGAAATCCCAAAACATGTTTGTTCTGAACACGAAATGGAGTTAAATTATTCGTTTTTTGACAACGTTCTAATGGAATCATAGTTCAAAATATTCAGTAGAAACATTACACTCCCCCATCATTAAGGTGAATTTTGTTTGCATGCTCTTTTCCCAGAACACTGATGTTAATTTTTGCTTAACTTTAGTCTTACAAGGTATGAAGCAATTTAACAGACTCGGTAACCTTTCATTAAAGTTCAGTGCAGTACTTAAGCATGTTGGGTGCATTAATTGTTAGCTGACAGCTATTATTTCTCTGAAACCCTTTTGTAGTAAAATTTCTGCTTGATGGATTGGATTTTACAAAATTTGCATTTCATTGAGCCAGAGTTAACTGGTACTCAGAGCTACTGTAGATATTTAAATTAGAAAACAATAATTCTTTCAACTATTATTAAATATCAATGAAAACTGTAAAACTTGTTTAGGATAAACTCTTTATTATGGAGTTCTATCCCTGCATGTTGGTTTTGACATACTATAACAAAACTGGGTTCTAATATAGACAGGTCTAAGTGTCTGCACCCAGTCCTGAGTGCTGGCTCAAGCTGCACAAAGATTTTGAGCTCTGTATTGTTAAACACAAGGGAAAAGCCAGGAAAATCAGCAGCTTTATGTGTTTTCCTAAAGCTCCGCTTCAGAGATGGAGTCAGATATAGATATATGTGTATATATATATATTTCTTCCTCAGGATGCCATTAGAGGGTGTAATGCATGGTGAGCAATTCTCTGAGGTGCCACAGAGCGTGGAATTTCCCAGATAGTAAACTCTGAAGACTTTAATGGATTAACATAGTTTTCCTGGCTACTGACTTTGCAATGACCCTTGTGTCCAGCAGACTAAACTACCACCAGCACTACAACAGTGAGAAGAATAACAGAGCACCAGTGGCAGCAGCAGCATTTACTGACTGGAGTTCAGCACTGTGGTGGTACCAGTGTGAAGGAGACAGTGAGAAAGGAGTAGAAAGGACTAGAAAAGGATATCAAATCTCTGAGAAGCTGGTAGAGTTGACAGTGATAAAAGAGGGGTAAATCACCTCGGAAAGAACATGAGTTTTATGTTTTAGCCAGTTGGTTACAAGCTGCTCGAGAAGAGAGAGCAGAGCAGCTGTTTTAACACAGAGGTTGTGTTAAAAAATTAAAATTAAAAAAAAGAGACAAAGCTGAGACAGAGGCAGGAAATGAGAACATTAGACCTGTTGCCTTGAAGGCATCTGGCTGAACTTGTTGGCCTAGAGGGAAGATGCCAGGAGGGAAGGAGGACCAAGAAAGAGGATCCTTTGAAACCAAATTGTCCATCAAAGAGGATGTTCTGAGGGAGGAATTATAAAACGTGACTGAGAGAAGCAAGACAGTCAAAAGTTTCTCCCAAGCAGGGTACAAAAAAATTTCTAAATTGATAGGACAATCAATTAACACAGAGATGAAAGACTATAATTGAGGGTGGAGCACTAACCTGATCCATGTTGTTGTATACACACTGATACACCATTATTAGGATCAGCTGACCTTTTATTTTTTTCTAATCCATGTCTGTCCATCCTCTCTGATCACCCCTCAATCCATGCCATCATCCTTCCTGGTTCCCATTATATTCCTTATAATTACTCAGTGAAACCTCATGAAACAGAAATCTAGGAACATGTTTCTGAAAAGAGTCATGAGCACAAATATACAGATAACAGCACAGCACAGATATTGCATCTTTATTTTATTCACTTGAGTAGTTAAGCATGTAACACTATTGTCTGGTAATGACAGAATAAATTAATATTTCTTTGATGATGTTAAAGATCAGAATAAAAGTTGAGTCAAGCCTACCTATCCCTAAATCAATTACCTTCTATAATTTAGTAAAATTAGCTGACTTTAGCCACTAATCTCAGATGCCTTATTGAATACGTAAGAGTAGCAAGAAATTCCTTAGATCATCAGCATTATCTCATCAGGAGTGGAAGGAGAATGTTACTTCCTTCCATATCCCAGAAATCTGATGAGGAAAGGAGAAAAGCAGCAAGAAAAGTGAGTTACTTAATTATTCAAGAGGGAATTTCCTCTTCAGCAAATTCCTCTCTCAGCTCAGCCAAATCTTGTCGTTACATGGCTTCTAATTTTAGGAAGAATTTGGATATCAGGTCAGGATCTTAACATTTGACTGCAGAGTCCCTGTCACAGAGAATGGTCAGGTATCTCTACTTCTTTATTAATTCAGGGGTCTGCCATGGTAAGACCCCACACAGTCAAATTCTTTCCATGTTGTCTTTACAGTTTCATTTTTATGCTCAAGAAGAGAGAAAGGAGAAATAACTCAATAAAGCTGCAATTTTAGCAGTATCCTTTGAAGATCCTCCTCCCTGTCCTTTCCATTCCCACGAGTCCATTATCCCACAGGTACCTTGCATCTGTCACTGGATGGGAATGAGCCCCTTGGGTTGATTTAGATCAATACCTTGACCTTCAGGAAAATCCTTTGTTTGTATCAAGTAGACAATGAAAAAAACACCAAAATTAAATGAAAAAAATAGCACGTTTATCATATGTGAGATATGGAAACAATGGATGGGAAGTTCAGTAAATGGAGACAGTTTGTGGTGCAGAAAACATGGAAATCTGAATAATTGTCCTTCAGATTTGTGATGACCTTTGGGATATTTGGGAGACAGAGGGTGAAATCTGTCACATTTGCACTGTGCACTGAGATCATCCATACACAGAAATGAAAATAAAAATTAAGAGGAGCTCTTTTAGGGAATCTTTGTTATTGGGTGTGGTAGGGGAGGAAAAGGAGGGAGATCTGCAAAGAGATCATGTGAAACAGAGCTTGAGAGATCAATTTTATGTTGGTTAAAGCAGAAAATTAGCCATATTTTCATAGGGGAATTGTCATGATTGTGTTCTAATGTTTTCAAAATGAAGCATTCCCCAAGGCAGGGAAGACTGGGGAGAACATCTCCGTGGCAGTGTGATGCTTTAAAAAATTAGAAAATGGCCAGTCATGCATTTAAAAGATCTAAAAATAAGCTGGTTGGTCATTTGTGTGGTCCTATGGGAGTCAAAGCCAGCATTGCTGGCACAAAAAGAGTGTTTTGGGATGTGCAACACACCTTGGGTGGTTGTGCTACAATGGACTAGTTGGGAAATGTAGAAAAACGGGAGCAGAAATGTTAACATGCAATTTGTTTGGGGGTTTTTTTGTGAAAATTTTGTTTTGATGGAAAAGTTTTGAGCAACTCTACAGAGGAAGACTGTTAAGTTTTAAAAATTTCTGTTGAAACAAAATTTCTTCTGGAAATGTGTTAGGAATTGGTTACAAGGATGTTTGGAACAACAGGGTGACTCCCCTAACTGCTTTGAAAATAAAATAATAAAGGAAAACATGCTCAGTTTATAGTCAGATACCTTGATAGAGTTTATAGTCTGCTACATTGATAGAGATATATTTTGTTTCCTAATCCAGCATGTATTTCCAAATAAGAGACCTTCTTGTTCAGATGGCATTTCTATGTCAGAAAATCATTCTATCTTATTTGTAAATTAGGTAGGCAGAGATAAAATTCGTGATCCGAGTTTTGTGGCCCTTTTTGCTGGAAAAAAAGGTGTTTGACTAAGAATTTACATTATTATATTCGAAAGTCATATCTGAAAAATCTTAATTACCTTTCCTTTTGAGTTCTTTAAAAGCTCTGGTACTTTTGGCTTGTTGTTTCAACCCAGATCATTTTGTGCTTTAGTGTAAGTTATATCTGCAGATGCAATTTGGTACCAGCAAAATTATTCTAAATATGAATTAGTGCTTCTTAGACCTTTAACCATATAAATAGGACTAAAGCCCTGGTGTGGATAAACTAGTGGGATTCTAAGCAGAATTTCCTTTAGCAGTGGTTGTGCTACAACATGACTTCAGTTGTTCTACTGTGACAAGATAGAACTAAATCCTCCTTCCTTAATCTTAACTAGAGATGACCAAAATGTTCCACCTTTAACTTGTTTTGAGATAAATTTTTCCAGTGAAGGGCAGAGAAAGAGCAAAAAGATGTGAAAAGTTTCTTTAGAGCAAATAAGTAAAAAAGGAAATATATCCATTTTTTCCCTGCTAATTTTTAATCAAGCTCAGACTCAAAAGACAGCTTGCATTCTTCATTGACAAACAGTAAGTCACTCCAGGAGTGTAATCATACTAAAATTCACAGCTAGGATAATGTACAACTGGAATTCTATCAGGCTTCTGTCTCGAGGAACTGAGGTATGCCTTGGAGGAATGCATTAGATGCTATGGTTAATTAACTAATTTACTCAATCAAGTTTAACAGTGGTTTTAACTTTAATGGCACCATTACATCTTAATATGAAAATAACAGGCTGTGTTCCTGCATTCCCTGCAGTCCTCCTCCTCCCCACCATCCACTTCCCAATTGGAGTTTGATTTGTGGAGTCTTAAACCTGCTTGGAATGTGGGGCACATGTGATACCACATGTGAGGGTCCCACACGCCCACCTTCCAAACAGGGCCCTGCACTCGGAGCTCCTGGCGGCGGGAATTCCTCCGGAATCACGGAGTGTGCACATGTCCCTCGGGAAGAGAATGTGGAAATATAAGTAGGCTTGTTTTAATTGTGTTTGAGGGATTTCCTCAAAGAAGATCCGGAGTCCCTGCCTGGCAGAATTCCCTGTCTGTGCATTGATGTCTCTCAGGCTCTGACTGGCACAGTTGGGTCCTTTGGGCTGCAAGAAAAAAATGAGGCAAAGCGAAGGTGGTTCACTCTCTACTCCTTGGTTTGCTGAAGGAAAACCTTCTCTCTGCTTAAAAATGATAGTCCTGAACCCTCTAGGTATTCCTGTCCTCGTGGAAAAGTCCATCCCAACTGCAGCTTCCCCCAGACGTTTTTTGTAATGTTTTCTTCTTTATTATATATAAATAACCTATGTTTTCCCTGATTTTCATATCTTAATATTCTTACTATTCTTATCCTTTACTCTGTATCTTATTTTTAATATTAATAATATTAAACACTAGATTAAACCCTGCTCCCCAGTATGCCACTGGTTTCCAGTCAGAGCCCATTGGCAAATAAGTTGTTGATATTCCTGCAGGGAGATTTGTGCCCAAAACTGGCAACAGGAGACAACTGTTGCCTTATTGCTTGAAGAATTTATTGAGATACTGAAAATGTACCTTCAAGTTGTGTCAGGCAGAGAATCTACAGCTCTCCTTGTCAATGGGTTGCAGTGGGTAAACTATAAAAAGTCTCATTTTGAGGTTGTTTTTATTTTTGACAGTAAAACTCTTTAAAATATAGTTCCTGTGCACAAAGATCAAGCAGGACGTGGTGACCTGGTTTACCAATACTCAGCCTGTGAAGGTCATGTGGCTTAAACAAGGCCCAGACATCCTGTTCCTGGCTGTCAAAGCTGGGAGGACTCTGTTCCTGCCTGGTAGCAAATATTTAGGTAAGAAGACACAAAAACCACGGAGGTTAAAAGAGACCTCCCAGATCACCGAGTCCAACCTGTGCCCGATGCCCACCTTGTCACCCAGCCCAGAGCACTGAGTGCCACGTCCAGTCGTTCCTTGGACACCTCCAGGGATGGGCACTCCACCACCTCCCTGGACAGCCCCTTCCAATGCCTGACCACCCTTTCCATGACCAGTTCCTCCTGATGTCCAACCTGAACCTCCCCTGGCACAGCTTGAGGCCGTCCCCACGTGGGTCACACCAGCAGGACCAGGTCATTGGTTGGAAGCAGGAGTCCCAAAAGGCAGAGATTCCCAGTGGCAGAGCGAAAGCTCTGCTGGATACCCACATCCAATTTATAACAGATTTAATCTGATTCTGGAGAGGGGCAGTAAATCACTGCTAAACAGTTATATGGGGTTTTATTGAGAATTTTTATTATCATAGATACAAAGGCCGTACTTTGGAGATTAACTAGGAAAAGTTTTACAAGGCAGTGGAGATAATGAATCACAAATTCTGTAGGGGTGAACCTCCCATGCTCAATCCAAGTACAGCTGTCTCATATTTGCTCTGTGTGCATTTTGCTACCAGTAATTTTGTCATCAATTTTCATATTTTGTTTAAACATATTTGTCTTTTGGACAAGATAGGTCATATTTCACCCATTTGATGAATTTTCTCCTTGGTCCAGTTTTACAGGATTTGCACTTAATTAATTGCACAACCTTTAATTCGACAGACTGTTTTTAATGGCTGTGTAGTTTCAAATGCAGATACACGGAGGAATTTCAAAAAGTAATTGTTTTTATGTCACTACCATTGAAAGTTGCAATTATTAAAATATACAGATAATGGCACAGAATTTCTTAGCTGATGATACTAAATATGCACAAGTTTTTTTATGCATATCCTCGGGGTTTTCAGTGGAATTTGGGGTATCACTTCAATACAACAATGTTCATACACAACCCCTGCAACTTTGTGCAAACTCACAGCTTCCACTTGTAAAAGCATTGGCAAACTTTCCACGTGCACCTTTGGCAATATGAGCCTTAATTTACATTTTTTCCAGGAATTATACTGCAATTTTATTAATTGGTGACAAAACTATTGGATCAGGTATTGGCTGGAAGCACTAAACAAAATTCATGCTTCCAAAGCTTGGAAAAGCTTCACGAAGGGAAGCCCACCTTTTCCTGGAGCTCAACCCTGACAGTCGTGGAGCTCTTAAAAGCTTCTTCAGTTCTTAGCAGACTCATGGAACAGGGCTAGCTCACCCCTCCAGACAGCCTGCTGTCTGCAAATGTGCCCATCAAATCTGTTTGTCAAGCCACCAGGCTTTTCCATGCCTGGTAAAAGGCAGACAGGAAGGAGTAGGCAAAGGTCAATCCTTGTCAGCTCTTTGTAAATGTAATTGTAGTGGCAGTTTGTGAGCGCTGGCTCGTTCCCTAGCAACTTTCTGTGCGTGTGGGGAAGAGTTAAATACATAGCTCTCACTGTGTTGCTTTTTCACTAATTTTGGAATTAAGATTTTTTTGGTTTTGTTTTATTTTGTTTTATTTATTGGCCTTTGTGCACATTTGGAGGTTCGTGTGCATAAGCTGCAAGCTCCCCTCAGCAATTGTGTAAGCCTTCAAAAAGAAATCCGTGACTGAGCACTGACTGACTTCTGAGTTGGAGGATAATCATGATAATTAATCTAGATTCTGACTTCTTTTGTTATGTGGCTCTGAGCAAATGTAATTTGTGAACCAAAGTCCCTACAGACTCTGTTTTTCACATTGGCAGTGGTGAGCTGCAATCAGAACCTGACCCCCTATCACTGAGTGCTTGCAGTGATCTTTTCTGGTGATGACTATTAGATGGGGAATTTTTACAGTGTATATGTCACAAATAACTCCCACTAATGACAGCCACAAGAACAGTGACGTTAAGACAGACTTTTGTTTAGAGGAATGAATTTAGGGATTAAGCCAAGGCATGCAACTCCGGTGCAATTTCTAGGAGTTGTCCCTACTTACACAAAGGATGAATTAAACTCATTTATCTTATTGAAGCCTGAGACAAAACAGTGGGGCTCACGTGTGCTGCTGATGGGGACTGGCACAGCTCCACTGACCACAAGGTGCTGAGAGAGATGTTTCTACAAAGGACCAATTCATAGATGTGCAACTGGTCCCACTCCATGGAGCAGGAATGGCCAACAGAGCCTTGCAGTGCAGCTGCCCTGGGTGAGAGAGGGCTCTGGGGCAGGTTTTACAGAACATTTAGGGCTGGCTAAGGAGAGGGTCACAGAATCATAGAATATCCTGAGTTGGAAGGGATCCACAAGGATCATCCAGTCCAATTCCTGGCCCTGCACAGACACCCCAACAATCCCACCCTGTCCCTGAGAGCTTTGTCCAAACACTCCTGGAGCTCTGGCAGCCTTGGGGCTGTGCCCACTGCCCTGGGGAGCCTGTTCAGTGCCCAACCACCCTCTGGGGGAAGGACCTGCAGAGACTTGCCCAGACTCCCAGAAAGTTACAGGTCATATGTAGGGTGGTGTTCTCCTTATTCCTTCTCTCTCCTCCTTTTCTGAACCCTGTGAATGAAAAGGAAAATGAAAGTTCTAAGGTGAGAGAGGAAAGTGCTCTGGACTTGCTTTTCTTTCTTTCATCTCTTCAAGAACTTGGAATAGTCTGTTGCAGAAAGAAAACAAGGGACTGAGATGCTCAAGGACAGATTTTCAAGTGGCTTCATCCTCCTTTCTAGGAGCACAATTGCACATTTGGATTACGAAGGTGGACAGCTGACAGGCAGGTGTCTACAGGTGGGATGTCAGGGCACCAGAAGTGGACAAGGGGATTTTTTAGGGAGCAGGTTAGGCAGTCTGATGCCTTGAGCTGATTTTCAGCATTAAATACACCTTTCAAATTGCCATCAGCTTCCACAGTCATTTAAAATGGGATCACAAGAGACCTGACTCGGGTGGGTTCGTGGAACTGAAGCAGCTCCTGGCTCCAAACTCTACAACCTGTGACAGTGGAGTCCACCCCTCCAGGATTGGAAACAAAGACTGAGAGCTCTGCTCCTGGCAGAGGGCCCTGGTCTCAGGTAGAGGCACTGTTTGCTGGTTTTATTCCTTGAAAAGATTTACAGCAACTTCATCCTACCATAGTAGAAAGAGCTATAAAGGAGGAGTTAGAATTCAAGCTGTGTCCTGGTGAGATTCTCATCTTTGTTCGCTGCAGATGTTAAGTCATTTTGAGATGCAAGTCATTTCTTTGAAAAAACTTTCTTTGGGGCTGAAATATAATGGCAGGAAATTAGCTGTTAATCCTGTCTTTTCTTGGACAGACTAGACATGCATAATAAACCCCCCCTTTCCCCCTCTTTCCTTGCCCAGTGGTTCAGTTTGACCTGAAAGAAAACATTTTCTTCCAAGAAAGACAATGTTTATGAGGTGCAACCCTAGTTTGGCTCTGATGATTAGAGACACATGTATCAACCTGTATAAAATCTGTGATGGCTGTTTGAGACAGGCCTTGGTCAGGAAGGCTGAGATCACAAACACTGTGAGAACCAAAAGAACCTAGCTTAAAATGTTCCAAAGTTGCATCCAGACTCCTAAACCTGCTTTATAACCCTTGCTCCTGTTGAGCACGATGAGACAGTAAAGGTTTGATTTGCCTGGGAAGGAGCCACAGTGCACCCCTCTCCCTGATTCTTCCTGCTCAGGGGGATCTGGGAGAGGCACATCCCAGAATTAGGAATACAGTTGCATTACCTTTGTTTTCCATGTAACCCCTGGATCCTCCCAGCCACTTGGCAGCATTGCAAACACTGTTTGAAAGAGGCAAAAAGGGGGTTAGGGAAAGGTTGGAGTTGTCACTACACCCAGAGACAGACACCCTCCATTTAAGAGACAGCCCTATGTTTGTCAAAACTGTCTGTTTTCCATTAAATTCTCTAATAGATTTAAAATAAATAATTATTTTTTTTCCAGAACTAGTCAGGAAAAACAGCAAGCATGATTATATGGTCTGGTGAACGGGTATTAGAGGCAAGTTTCACATTTTCTCATGTGTGTCCCACACCACAGGTCTCACTGAGGCAGAAAAGCCTTTTGTTTCTCCATTTTAACACTCATAACTACATAGCTGATGCTGTAACAGCTTCCTGGGCACAGGTAGGAAGGGTGTCAGTGTGAAGAGACAGTTATTTTCCACTTATGTGGCTGAGAATATTTTGTTATTTCAGGGTATTTCAGCAAACAGAAGAGACACCTTTGGGAAACTGGGAGAAGTTCTTCCACTGAGCAGGAACGTACATTCAGTCTTTAGTTCATTGCTTCTGGTGGGCAAGCACTACATCAGGCACTGTGATGGGATCCCAGGCAATTCCTCCAGCTTTGGTTAGTGCTCCTTGGTCAGAAATGCTGAGAAAATGGAAAGTGATAGGGAAATAAAAAGTTAATACATGTCCTTTTAATTGTGCAGTGAGGGCATGGCAATGGGGGGGCAGAGAATATTGTGGTGGAAATCAGGAGTGTGTGGAAAATAGAAGAGGCATGTGGAGGAACGTGTTAGATGAGACAGGGAGCTCAGGCCTGCCTTTCTCAGGGTGACTGAAGTAGGTATTTATGGTTTTATTCTTTAAACAATAACATCTACACCTGCCCCAGACCTCTCAGTCTGGGCACTGAAGGAAACATCAGCATGGAAGTCGGGGGGAGCCTTTGCTCCTCCAGTGATTCAATCCCTTGTTGAATTTAGGATCACAGAATATCCTGAGTTGGAAGGGATTCACAAGGATGATCCAGTCCAACTCCTGGCCCTGCACAGACACCCCAACAATCCCACCCTGTCCCTGAGAGCATTGTCCAAGCTCCCTGAGCTCTGTCAGCCTTGGTGCTGTGCCCACTGCCCTGGAGAGCCTGTTCAGTGCCCAACCACCCTCTGGGGGAAGAACCTTTTCCTGAGATCTGACCTAAACCTCTCCTGACACAACTTCAGGCCATTCAGGTCCTGTCCCTGGTGAGTTTAGTACCCAGGAAGCCTCTGAGAGGCCCCTGGGCACTGTTTATGTGGGGGGGTACCAGGTAGCCAAGCTGTGTGTCTGTGCATTGCTGCTGTCACATCCTGTAAGAGATGCTCCCTCTCTCCTTTAAAACATTGGGCTTTATTACTGTTCTCCCTTATCTCTAATATAGCAAGGCCAGAACATCTGCTTATTTAAGTAGTTCCATTTGGTCCTAAATCCATCAGCTTCTTGTAAAGAGGACTTTAACAGGTCATTTTTCGAGTGAATAGCTGGGTGTTACTTGAATTCCTTGGGCTGGGAAGTGATATTATGTACTTCTTTGTTGCATTAATTATTTTTTTTTTAAATAAGATATTTTGAAATTCATTTTTAGTTAAACCAAAAGGAATTGAACTGAAATTCATATGCCAGGCAGCAGCCTTGTGAAATGTAAACTGAGTTATAAACCTATAGAAAATGGATTTTATTATGGAAATGTAAACTGTCCCCTTAGTATAGCATGGGGAGGTGATGCTGTAACAACATATGAGTGAGTAATAAACAACAGCCAGTATTATATCAGATGACTGGGTACAGCTAGAAATGTATCTGTTTGGGTGTTGAATTATCCCCAAATTTGAATTATGGGCATATAATTCAAATTATCCCCTTCCAGCAATATAAAGTCTGACAGACATATTTTTTTAATATACTTCTTGTGCTGTTTTGCATTATGTCACATCCTCCAGCGCTAAAACCACAGCTTTCCTACCATGATTCATCAGAAATCAGGGGGGAAAAACAGTTGAGATCTGATATACTGAGTACTCTTAAATTACAGAGCAGCTTCAAGTGTAGTGTATGAGGAGACAGAGGCAGGGTGAATAAGTATGTCTTGGGCTGTCATGTCCATGAACTGGGAAACTCACTGGCTCATTGAATCATTTCCTGGTACTTCTGCTCATCCATCGATACACTGCAACCAGGCTGGGCTTGCAGAGATGAAAGGCAGAGTAATTCAGAGCCAGCTGTAATTCTTTATAAAACATACACTGAGTATTTTTGTTGACTCCTGCATGACATTTCCAAGGTGGCTGGGAAGCCAGGCCATTTGTTACAGGCTCTGGATCAATAGAAAGCACAGAGGAAAACAGGGAAAGTTAACATCCAGTGGAAAGGACAGCACAACTTCTAAGTTTGCACATCTCAGCTGTGCACAGGGTGCATTGCAGGGGAACATCCTGTTCTTCAGAGAGACATATTCAATCACTGAAAAATATTCAGCATGAGGAAAAGCTGCTGCCTTATGTATCTGTAATTGTCAGATTTACCAGTGAATAGAACAGAGGCATTTGCAAACCCTTCTCCTCCTATAGCAGTATGACCACGATGGCTACCTGTGTGTGTAATGCACATTCCACAGACATTGAGAGCTCTGACACGTCTGAATTCCCACTTTCATTGTTGCTGGCCGCTTTTTCACCCCAAAATGATTACATTTTAGCATATAAGAGAAGCTAATAGATCATAAAAACCTAAATATGTGTTTTCCATCAGACATGATCTATCAAGGATAAAAATAATTTGCTGTATTTGTTCTCAAATGATCAAATTTCAGAGTAGAGTCTTGCTGACTTCAGGGGCTTGATGACTGAAAGTTTACAGGGAGTCTGGGCTCATGTTTCAAGATCTGATTTGAAAGCCAACTTTTACCTTGTACAGATTCAGGACTTTCTTCATGTCATTATAAAGATCAAGTCTATTCCCCCTTGTGTTTTGTGTGCTGTCCTTACGCAGAGAAGTTTAAAACCAGGCTTTTAGTGCTTTCTATATTAAAAGATAGAGGGGAAAGAATTATACCTCATAGGTTTGTCTACGAAAATCACTTGAAAATTACTACTTTTGCTAAGATTTAAAAGAATTAACACATCACCTGGACTTTGCATGTGAAGATTTAACTTTTTGATAAACAGCAAACTCATCTCCTGCTGTGCCAGCTATTTTTAACCCACCTTGTGAGTATGCTTTTTTTATTGCTTTATACAGCATATCTGATTCTCTCTAAAGCACAAACTAAAAAATCTATCGGGCTGTCATTTGCTGCATAGTGCCATCTATCATCATGCAGCTTGGCAGCTGTAGTGCAGGGAGGGAGGGGGGAGCTGGAGCAGGAGGCACAGTCAAGGACTTTCACATGTAACACCAAAAAAAAAAAAAAAATCCTTGTCACAATTATTTATGGCTCTTGCTGGGGCACATAATAGGACACATAAAACCTCTGTTTCAGTTTCAAGCCCCCTCCCCTGTCGGAGTCGGGCACAGGCAGTTTTGCTTTACACATACAATTTCCTGAACAATGCCGAGCACTTGTGAAGTGACAGTGACAAATACTGGAGGCTCTGGCTGCAGCTCTGCAGGCTGTTACAGGAGCAGGGGTGTCAATAATCAAGGAAGGCTGCCAATGATACCAAAATGCCACTGTGATACTCTCCTTGTTCAAGCAGCTCTCTGCAATGCTTTTATTTTGAAGTTCCAGGAAACTTCTGGTGTCCCTGTAGTTCCAGGCTGCGAGGAAATAAAGTGTCGGAGGGACCCGTGCCAAGAAATGATTTTTCATTGTTTGATCTTCTGTGCAGTTTGATCTCACGATAACTAAAATATTGCTGGTTCAGAGGGGCTTAATGAATATTCAGCAGTTTCCTATTAGTGTTAGCCTGGTGTGAAGTCTTTTTGTTAGGGTCTATCGTATCAGCCCTCTGCATGGTGTGCTTGACTTTGTTGTTCAGAGTGTAACCTTTGGTTCAGGTCCCAGCTGATGGATTTCAGAGCGACTCTGCTCCTCTCTGGGTGGCAGCAATGGGTGGGGAGCTGTGCTGTTAAAGAAACCATACTTTAGGTAATTAAACATAAAATTCGGGTCCAAACCAACAAATTGTCTTGCTTGCAGTTTCTCAAGAAAGAGCATAGGCAGATATTAACCTTGATGTCCCCATTAAAGTCCTCTGATACACTTTTTATTTCCCATATCTCATACTATTTCTGATCTCCAGTGTTAAGTAGCAGACTGTTAAATTAGCAGAAGAGAGGCCAGGATAGATTTGCCCCTGTGGAGCAAATCAGTTTTGGAGGTACGATCCACAAAAACACCAAGAATACAAATTAAACAGAAGCACTTGAAAAACCATTCACTTTAAGCACAATACATTTTGATTATTGTTAAGGCAGCCACAAACAGCATCGAGGTACACAAAGTAACTGTCACGAAACCCACTCTTGATAAATCAGGGTTACATTTATCTAAATGAAAGGCACCTGCCCTCTTCCTGAAGCTGCAGAAAAAGATGGTGGCTTTAGGACAGCTTCAAATGTTAAAACATGCCTAGAAAAAGAAAAGGTCTGAAAGACCAAGTTAGTTAGACACGAATTGTGATGATTTTCTGTGGTTTAGTTCCACTGCACTGAGTGTGCTGTCAGTCATGTGCAGTTCATTCAGACTTGTTTCTCACGACCACATTCCCGGGGCAGTTCCTACAGGTTTGAAGTGCTCCTGCATGAAGCAGGGTTGGTTTAGGAAACATGGATCCTGCTGGCTCAGTTACATCCCACATCCACCTTATTGCCCCTGTGCAAAAAGTGTTCTGAGAAACTGTTCCCATGTGGTAAAGCTCGTCTCTGCTGAGACTTTACATTCCACCACCCAACCTCCCTCGATTCTAAGTCTCTAACACAGAGTTCCTGTTGAACAGAGGTGGTCTGGACAAGAGTAAGTTGAAACAGCTGTGTGCTCTTTACCTCATCTGCACCAGCCAGTTCCTGCTCTCTGCTTCCTCCCTCACAATCTCATTAAACATGTACACGTGGGTTTTTTCTCCTGCATAGTTTCGTTTTAAATTTCCTGTCCTACTTGGATTTTTTTCTCACCTTAGTGAAAATAGGAGTGGGATCAAATGTTGAACAGACCATATTTACGTCCATTGCTATTGTTGTTTTCTTTAGCTCACTGAAAATTGAGAGGAGAACTATGGTCTTTATTGTTGTTTCTGTCAGTAGCACCTACACAAGATCCAGGTGATGGGCAGCATCAGGCACAATGTTGTCTTGATTCCTGCACAAAAGTGTGAAAGTTGACATCATTATGTTAAAACTCCCAGCACAGGAAGGACATGGAGCTGTTGGAATGAGTCCAGAGGAGGCACCAAGGTGATCAGAGGGATGGAGCAGCTCTGTTGGGAGGAAAGGCTGAAAGAATTGAAATTTTTCAGCCTGGAAAAAAAGAAGATTTGGGGTGACCTAACTGTGGCTTTCCAGTGCCTCAAGGAGTTCCAGGAAAGATGGAGATTCTATTTACAAAGGCCTGGAGTGACATGAAAAGGGGAAATGGCTTCACACTGACAGAGAGGAGGGTTAGATGGCATATTGGGAAGGAATTCCTCCCTGTGAGGGTGGGGAGGCCCTGGCACAGGTTGCCCAGAGAAGCTGTGGCTGCCCCATCTCTGAAAGTGTCCCAGGCCAGGTTGGACGGGGCTTGGAGCAACCTGGGATAGTGGAAGGTGTCCCTGCCCATGGCAGGGGGTGGAACTGGATGAGCTTTAAGGTCTTTCCAACCCAAACCATTCTCTGATTCTATGAAACTCTCAGAAGTGAGAGCAAACCTGGTAGATTAAGGAGAGATTTGCCAGTGTTTGCAAAATATATTTTACTTTTTCCAAGAAAAGTAAGGAGGAGTGCATGGGCTCTTCTGCATCAGACTCTGCAGTGCGTTGGGATTACTGTCAATCAAACTAATTTCTCACGGATCACTTCTTGTCTTTAATTTCTGTTCCTTTGCTTCTATTTCCTACAAGCTTTCATAGCATGTTATGCTTTTGGCACTTTCTGAAGAGGAAAAATATTTTTCCTGGAGTTTATAGATGCATTGTAGAAGAGGTTTAAATACTATCAAAAATGCTTTAAAACCCCAAATTTTATTGGTAGTTGAATGATCCATATAGTAGAAACATCCATGTAGTTTCTGTTTATTTTCAGTGCATTATTTTTTTTTTCCTTGAGTTTTTTTGCTCTAGGGACTGTTTCAACGTAGTTGGGACACATGAAAACAGAATTCCAAATGTGGGTATATGCAAATAATTAATGTTAGCATTAAGGCTTATCTAAGGAGCAGAAAAATGGAAGGCTTTGGTTGTGGCATATTTCCTGGGATTTTCTTTGCACTGGTTCCCTTTCAGCATCTCACTTTTGGAGAAGTCTCTGTTCTGCAGTGCTTCTGTTGCTTTCTTATTCTAAAATCCAGTTAAGTGTAGAAAAATGTTCACTGCCCTTTTCTTATGAATTACAAGGTTGTAAAATCATTACGAATAAGAAGGAATGTGCCATAGTCTGGGTTTGTTGACTCTGGACCAAACAGTGAGTGGGAAAAAATAATGACTCGTTGGGTCATTTGGGGAAAAATCACAAATATTGAAACACTGTGAGTTCTTTGGGTTTGGATTTGATAGATCAGGGGAAGGGAGCTGCAATGATTACAAAAAGTGGTAGATTTAGGTTTGATCATTTCCTTACAAACTGTTCTCGATAATTGTGCACACAAGTGTGAGGTGTATTTTTATATTGCTGATTTTCTACAAGCGCACTTAGAATCTGCTTTAACCACTTTGAGGTTGTAAATTACCAAGTAATTAATATTAGAAGGTAAAAATATTATTTAAGGTCTGCATTGGTACAAAGAAAAAACCAATGCCATAGTGCCCCATCCATTCCTGTTCACAAAACCAGCTGCCATGGGAGTGCATCACCTGAGGTTTTCCACAGCTAAAAAGTGCATTCTTGTGAAAGGCTGCCTTTCCAATTTTTAGAAGACAAAAGATTTCTATTTACTATACAAACACATTTACCTGTTTGCCAGCTGGTGACTGTGATGCAGAGTTTTTCCGTGAGTCACCACGGAGTGTTTTCGGTTTGTTTGGTTGTTTCAAGTCAGTATTTAATAAACTTCAAGCCTATTTGGGTTTTAATTTCTTGTGATGCCACAACACATTGTTCTTTGCTTGAGATTGACACCAATTTAGTAAGATGTGGCAAACATGCAGCTACCAAGGAAATAGTTTCCTTAGCAACAAGGAACCTATTGACAACGCTCCACACGGAACCCACTTTAACCCCAGTCTGGGGAGTTGCTGTTTCTCTGGTTTCTGGCTGTTCTTTGCATCTGTACAAATCAGACATTAGAGGACCAAAATGTGCTGTCTATAACCACAGGCAAAATCATCTTCAACATGCATGAAGGTAGGAGTTGGTGAACAACCAGTTGCACCATCAAAACTTGGGCATTTAACAAGGCACAGTAACATTTAAAATGCATGGTGGGCAAATCTGAGCTTAAGTAAAGTTAATCTGTAAGCTGAGCCCAGGTGACACATCCAGGATTTAATAGAGCATGATATAAAATAATAGGAGGAAAAAAGCCTTGGTGTGTTGTGCTGACACACATTTTTGGGCAGAGGTATTTATATATGCCACTGATGGAAGCAGCCTGGGTAAATGCAACATTAAGTTTAGGACTGATAAAAATAAAATAAACATTCCACAATTCCACGTGGGAATTGTTCCACCTAACTCATCTGTCATGTAAAATAGCAGTAACAATGTGTGACTTTACTGGGAGAGGAAAAGCCTTAACCTGTTTCAATGGAGTTTGGGTTTAAAAAAAAGCCCAATACAAGTTCAGAAAAAGTAATCTCATCACAACATTCCTTGTTGTTTATATTTTTACAAATATTTTAGTTACATGTTCCCTGCTTTCCTGATTTAGGCACTGGCATTACGTGGAATGACCCAGTATTAACGATGGGAGTCTAAGACCAGAAGATATTTGAAGTCAAGTCCCTGTTCTGCTCCATATTTTCTTGTGCAATTCCCCATGGACTCACATTTCCAAAGGGACTGGCACTTGTGAATATTCCCACTTAGGAGCAATCACCGAGAGACCATTATGAGGATATGATTTTTGGAAAATGCTAAATGCTCATGTTCTCAGAATAAGATCTCTTTAAAGTGTTCCCAAATTTGAAGCACTGCATATGTTAGAATTCCTACAGTTCCTGGCACTGTCTCCAGCAGTGGAGCAAAGCACAGAGACAGCTGAGACAGGAGAAACCAGGCTTGAGATGTTATTCCTGCAAAATCAGGATATCCTTGACTCCCACACCTGGTGATGCAGATGCTGCATCAGGCCAGCCTGACCTCGGGGTCCCCTCAGTCCTTGCCCACACCCAGGTTTTAATATCAACGTGGGTTTAATGATAATCAGGACAACATAATACTAAAGCCATAAATCCCAGAATCCCAGAGTGGTTTGGGTTGGAAGGGACCTTAAAGATCACCTCATTCCACCCCCTGCCATGGGCAGGGACACCTTCCACTAGCCCAGGTTGCTCCAAGCCCCATCCAACCTGGCCTTGGCCACTTCCAGGGATGGGGCAGCCACAGCTTCTCTGGGCAACCTGTGCCAGGGCCTCCCCACCCTCATAGGGCAGAATTCCTTCCCAGTATGCCATCTGACCCTCCTCTCTGTCAGTGTGAAGCCATTTCCCCTTGTCCTGTCACTCCAGGCCCTTGTAAATAGTCTCTCTATCTTTCCTGGAACTCCTTGAGGCACTGGAAAGCCACAATTAGGTCACCCCAAATCTTCTCTTTTCCAGGCTGATCAATCCCAATTCTCTCAGCCTTTCCTCCCAGCAGAGCTGCTCCATCCCTCTGATCGTCTTGGTGCCTCCTCTGGACTCGCTCCAACAGGTCAATCCCAGCATTTAATTTATATGAAGACTCCCTGATTTCTAACAGGGCTCTGGCCCACACAGAATTGACCATTAACCAGTGAAATAAGCCATATTTTCCATAACAAAAAGCAGCACTAAAGTGCTCAACATTGACATTAATATAACTTTCAAATAGTTTCTAGGTAAAATTCAGTGGGTCACCTCTGTCAGGTTTTAAGATTTGGGTCCAAATTTTCAATTAAAGTCTCTTATGAAACCTGTAGCAGCACCTGCACAGTTTTAAAAAAATAGCTGTTAGATTAATTTTCGTTGCAATTTGTTAAATAACACTCTACAACAAAAGGAGAACATTACAAAGGTGAAAAAAAAAATCTGTTCTATTTCAAACATGAGAATCAGCAAAACATCTTTGAAATCAATAAGAATCTTTATGATGGCTTTGGTCATAAAGATCTGATTTTGAAAATAAAGCCCTTTTTGCTTGTGTATAAATAAATGTAGAAATTACTGCACAATGTCTCTAGAAATATATTTGAATACATTCAGAAATATATTTTCTGAAATGAAATTATTACTTTGTCTTTAGTTCCACTGATCTGAAATAATTCAAGATAGTGCTGAGCATTTGGAAATCATGTTTATTCCAAAAAGAAATTAATAGCACTGTAAAACAGAGCGCATCGTGAAGATCTGACATCATCAGCTTTTGTGATTGTTTTTGTTTGGGTTTTTTTCTTAATTTCAGTTTCTCTTTCTGTACTCAAAAATGGTAAACCTGTGACTTCTATTAAAGAACTTTTTAGCTGCTAAACTGCCTTAATTAAATTGCTGTATCAGCAGTTCCACACTGAGCATCTCCTTCATGCCAAATGGTTGTGATTTGATTATCTCTTCCATGAACCCTTGCAATTCTGTGGATATGCTTTTGTATAATTAGATGAAGTATGGCCTGAAAACCAACAATATTTCCTAGCCACTGGTTTTAGAAATCCTTGCTAGGAAGAACACTGGTGATAAACTGATTTTTTTTTATGCAAATTACAAGTATTATAATCTACCAGATACTTTAGCATCAGTTGCTCTTCAATTTGAGAAAATGCTGATTTAAAGCACAGCTTAATACAGTTTTTTCAGTGAAGCGTAATAGTAAAAAAAAAAAGAAACAGGAACTTCCTTCCTTAAAATTCTCACATTAGTTTGGCCAAAGACAGGTATAGTTTCATCTTAAAAAGAATTTAAAACTTTGAGCTAGGATAGTCTTTAAAATATATATATTTTAAAAAATCATCTCCAAAATCACATTAATAAGTGTTCATTTTTTCATGTCCTGTCGCACAGGGCACAGTGTCAACACTCAACACAACAAACAGTGGTGCAGCCAAGCCACCAGCTAATTCCATTGGTAACTCGTCCCAAAAGGCAACTAAAAAGCCTATTTTGAAACATATGCCTTTGTGGATGTCTACTAGTGATAATTTGCAGCTGAGCCCTGCTGGATTGGAGCAGGTGAGTTGGAAGGGATTTAACCTCATCCTCGTGCAGGTTTCTCCAGCCCTTCATTCCCTCACACCCAGCCCGGGCGAGATGGCTTTTTTTTTTTTTTTTCCTTTTCCTGGGAACAGACATTTCAATTTCATTCTCTCGTCTCTGGTGGTTAACGATGCCAAAAAGCAGCATTAGGGATACCTTGGTACTTGAGGTTCTCTGACACTTATTAAAAACTCCACATGACCACCCCGCTGCCTGTCGGGGTCGCTCAGGCAGAAAGGCTGTGGCACAGAGCCACGGGCAGCTGTGGCACTGATGAACTCCCGGGATCTCAGGGGGTCTTTTTAGCTGCAGATGCTCCAAAGTTCTTTAACAGTTTGAAAACAAGGGGGTGACAGAGGGTGTCCATCTCTCCTGAAGTCTTTTCCAAAGAAGGGGGTGACAAAGGGTGTGCGTGTCTCTTGAAGTCTTTTCCAAATGATGGAGTGGGGGAGACATTGAGTTTTGCAAGGAGCCTGTGGGATCCCCCAACACAGGTTCTGCCAAGGCAGAGAATAGCTGCTATAAAAGCTTAGATCTGCAAGGGACACAGACAGTCTGAGCCAGGGTGTCCTCCTCCTCCCCAGCACAGAGTGAGGAATTGATAAGTTTTAATGGTCAAAATAAGAGTTGTTGCAGATTTCCTCATCAACCTGCATGAACTTTGCCAGGCTGTGATTTTGAGTGAACTCTGCCAGGCTTTTCAAGGCCAGGCTGGATGGGGCTTGGAGCAACCTGGTATAGTGAACCACATTCCCTGTCTTTCCACTCATCACAGAATAGTTTAGGTTGGGAGGGACCTTAAAGCTCATCTCATCCCACCCCCTGCCATGGGCAGGGACACCTTCCACTAGCCCAGGCTGCTCCAAGCCCCGTCTAGCCTGGCCTCTTTCTCCAGCTATTCTCATCCATGCCCTGACTTGACTCACCCTCACTTCAAAGAATCTTGAATAAGACCCAGAAATGTCTGAAAAATTTCAGTAACTCTGTTTTGGTAGCAAATAAGAAATGAAGAGACTTTGGGCAAATTAGTAACGTTGGTTCCAACCGTTGCATTATTAAGAAGAGCCTTCAGTGTATACTGGGAGAATTTCATCTTATCCATATGCATATCTGTTGCTTCCTGTTTTCTTGATAAAAATGCCAACTTGATTCAAGAGTTCTGCCTTGAGCAAACTACACAAAAATATTAACATTTCATTAACAGAACATCCCCTGATATGTAAATGATGATACAGGACAAGCTCCTCTTTACAGCAGTAATTGCTAAACACAGGAGGGTCACAAAAGCTGAAATTTTGGTGAGCAGCAGACTCAGGGCACGTTATTGTGGTGTCACCAACAGCTTAAAAAACAAGGAAAACCCAGTGACTTCTGGTCTGAGTTGTTTGGGAGTGGTTGTGTGTTCCTGAGGTTAATGAGAGAGGAATTGAGCACATTCACACATGTGATATCTCTGAGCTGTTTCTGTAAGAGCTGCTAATGTAGGACAGAAGTAATAAACCAATAAATTAAAGGTTCTTAATTATCATTAGAAAATATTGCTGTCTTTAAATGCAGATGCAAAGTGGTGGGGGGAAAGAAGTAAAGGACTTTCTGTTTTTAAATTAGCACGAATGAAGAAAAAACACAGCTCAGATTTTCGTTCTGACTAGTTTTAACTGGGGAAATGCTGAATATGCAGTGATTTCATTTTTTTTACATTAATAATAATAGGAAATGGTAGATAGTGGCATCTCAGCACAATTCTAATTTAATGAGAAACAATAAAATAGTTTTCCAAAGGGGCCTATTTAGGTCCAAGAAAGGGGGATATTAAACTTTCAAGATTTATTTTACTTTCTTTAAGGTGTGCTGATGTGCATTTTCTATGACTATATTCTATCTGCTGATTAGATCTTTTATAATTTCCTTAGTAGGAAGAGAGCTGATGTTCTTCTGACTGGATAATGTTGAAAAGGTATCAAGCAGGTCACCTTTTTTTTAATTGTGGTTCCGTTGATCTACATTGCAAAATATTTCCTTTGGCTTTGTGCAGGATGATGTCAGGAGAGGAGAAGGGAAAATGGAATGTAAAGGAGAACGGAAAGGAAAAAAGAGTGAAAAGGAGAAAGGAAAGGAAAAAGAGAGGGAAAGGGAAAAAGGAAAGAAAAAGGAGAGGAAAGGAAATTCTTGACCTGCTGGTACAAGCCTAGATCTTGTGGAATTTAGAAAAGGAGTAGAATCATAAAGTAAGAAAACTCAGGGAACTTTATTCGTGAAAGTGGTACCGTGGCACTTCTGAACTACAACTCCTATGAAGCACCACAGTGACATCAAAGTGGAAATTTTTTCAGGGATAAGTTTCCTTCTTTTGTTTCCCTCTTTTTTTCCTTCTTTGTGATTAGAAATTATGGTTTTGTTCACAGCAGATATTTTTTCATTAAGAAATCATACAGTTATATTTGGGGGTTTGTTTTGGGGGGCGAGTTTGTGGGGTTTTATTATTGTGGATTTGGGTTTTTGGGCTTTTTGGGGGTTTGTTTTTATATTGTTGGGTTGTTGTTGTTGTTGTTGTTGTTTGTTTGGGGGTGTTTGGGGTGGGTTTTTTTGTGAAACCCAATTTGATGAAGACATTTTATCCAGACCAAAAAAAGTACAAAGTCCAGATCTTATCAATAATTCAGTGAGAATGCATGAGCACCTGGAAGAGAATGATGCTTGGGCATGAAAATAGGGAAGTCTCATATCTGAATTAAAGAAAACTTACTGTATAGTGTAGGTCTCACAAACTTTGAGCCTTGGACAGTGACTGGAGGCTTTGCTTTGTAGCTGAGTGCACGTAATAAGCACAAAGGAATCGGTTTCCAAGCTCTGAAGTCTCTGAGATGCTCAGAAATAACCCTGTGCTTGGCTAAGCCATAGGTGCCCAAATCTGTGTCACGTAGCTGGTTAATTGAGGCACCACTGCATGGTTTCCTCGTGGGCTTTTCTGATTTAAGAACAGAAGATACAACAGTACTGTTGACTGAAGGCGTGGGTTGCTCAGTCTTCAATTAGTAAGGGAGTCTGAGCAGACAATTCTCTTCAGTGATTCAGTAGGTAACAATGGATTGTATCCCACATCCTTTGTAAGCCCCCTTTGTACATTTTTCTTTTCAGGCTAAAAAGCTTTAAACCTTCCTTAGGAAGAATGGAGTAATTCCCTCAAAATATTGAAATGTAACTATTACTGTAATTATTTCAATATAGTCAAATGTACAGCTTCATATCAGAATGTTATTGCTATTATTTTTTAACACATAACCAGCACTGTGCTCCTTTCTCTGTTTGTTTTCAGACTTTTCCTTACCCTGGAAACCCACAGTGCAAAATTTTCTTGTGCTGTGGTTGGATCCATGGATTTAGAAGGAAATCATGTGACTCATGAGATAGCAGAAGGCTCCAAGTTTTAAGACCTGTGTTCTGAAGGGTTTAGGAAAGGCACAAGTCAGTGCTATGAGGAGCAGCTGAGGGAGCTGGGTGGGCTCAGCCTGGAGAAAAGGAGGGACTTTCTCACTCTCTCCAAATCCCTGACAGGGGAGGGGAGTCAGGTGTGGGTCGGGCTCTGTTCCAAGGGACAGGACAGGGGGAAATGGCCTCAAGCTGTGCCAGGAGATGTTCAGGTTGGACATCAGGAGGAATTTCTTCATGGAAAGGGTTGTCAGGCATTGGAAGGGGCTGTCCAGGGAGGTGGTGGAGTGACCATCCCTGGAGGTGTCCAAGGAACGACTGGACGTGGCACTCAGTGCTCTGGGCTGGGGGACAAGGTGGGGATCGAGCACAGGTTGGACTTGATGATCTGAGAGGTCTTTTCCAACTTTAATGATTCTGTGATAACACCAGGTATGTCCCAGGTTTTGGGATTTCAGTATTGCTGTGCATTTTCCACATGACAGTAATTCTGAGTGTTGTATTCTTTTTTCAATCAACATTAGCTGAGATTTTCCTGTGTCAGAAATTCCTCTTATTAACCCGTTTTGCCTGATTTCTTTGCATAAATTGATTATATCCTCCACATAATTAATAGTCTATCTCATCTAGGGGTAGAGTTTTAATTCTAATCCCATGATGCCAAGCACTTCAATGCTCTGGGAACATTTTGGGGTACAGTTGCTGCTCTCTAATTGAGCTTTAAAATATGTATTTCCCCTAAGTTCGTCAGACTAGAAGAGCAGCATTTAGGCAGTTTTAGGTTAATAAATTAAATACTTTTTCTAGGACCAGCATATTTTGATCATTCCTTGCTGACTTTATTTCCAGTGATTCTGTTTGACGTCAATCTCTTGAGGAGACCTTTTTGGATAAATTTCAGCAGACATCATTATGATCAAAATATAACATATATTTGTACTTAAAGCACATAATTAACCATTGGAATTCGTATTTCAACCATCTTTTTCTGTAATGCCTCTTCAGTTCACATCATATTTTTTGTTGTGCGTGTTCCAAAGGTCTGTGTTAAAAAACACTCTTTCTTCCGAAGGACACTTGCTGTATAATCCTTTGTTAGGATAACAGGACCATCTGGTCCCATCCATCTCTCTCCAATTTGATGCTGGGTTAATTGCACCCTGTCAGCACGTGTGATTGACACCATGTTTTCTCTCTTCACTAAGAGGAGTCTATTAACAATGCCGTTTGTCTGAATTCTGGGAGATCTTTTCACAGCTGCTTGTGTGGGACCATACACTCTCCCTGAGTTTTGCTATCAGCCAGTTACAGTAAAAATACATAAAAAGTAAATTAATAATAGATATTCTCAATTTTGGTGTCTAGGCACAACCCAATGCATTCTTCTCTAAAATGGAATAAGGTGGTTTGGAAACAGTAAATTAGAAGGTTCATTATTTCTTTAGCAGAACAAGAATGGGCATCTCCCTTCATCCTCTTGTTAGTGCATTGTTCCTGCAACATGCCAGGAATTAATGGCACAGTTCCTCTGACTTCAACGGAGTGATATTAATTTTTCCTCACCCTCATTTCACCTCGTGTTGTAAAATACTTCATACACGAGATTTCAGTTCCTCTGTAAATATAACCAACTGCACAACAGTCTGGGCAACTGCTTAGTGGAGCACACATGATCTCACTGTGCCCATTTCAGCACGTACCAGGACAGCAAGGTGTATCCTGATCAGGTGTTTGCTCCATTTTACCATTTGGATCTCTGTGTGCTTTGCTTTGTTCGATACAGAGGGATCCCTGTTGTCTCCAGGCAGTTTCATGTGAGGTGTGAGGAGCCCCAGGTCTTTCACAGGCGGTTTCTGTCCTGTTCTCCTGCTCCCACAGCACCCAATTTAGAGCCCAGCCACTGATGGACAACCAAGATTCACTGTTTGCCATTAAAAGAAATGGGCCAACTAATTCATAATTTTAAGGAAAGCCAGCTTAACAGCTCTACCAGTTTTACAACTCAGACTTCTGCAAGCTTCAATTTATTACGCTCAAGACCCTCGATGGAGAGAACTTCAGACTCACCAGCGCTGATCTTTCATTGCTTTGCACTTTTCTGTTGCCAACACGCCCCTGCCATGAGGGTTTGACATTACAAGATAACATTTTGTATCCACTTACTCCTTCTTTTACATGTGTTGACATTAAGCCGAGGAAATTTGTGCGTCATTTTCCGAGGCGTAGTTTCTGTTCAGAAAATACACTCGCACTGAGACCCCGCTGATTAAAACTTCTGCAGGGATCCCACAAATAAAGCACATACGGGTAAAACAACGTGCAGCAGTGAGTAGGGTGTTAGAAAATTTAAAAGGGATCAGTTCTCTGCTTGGCTGGGAATTTTACACTGGAATGCTGCCCAACTGCAAAGCCAGTTTCTCCAGTTCATGATTTTATTAAGATGATGTTTTCAAGGTTTGTTGAGGAAAATTGGTGGGGTTTTTTCATGTCCGGTTTCATCTGTTCAAAGTAAGACAGAGGCTGACTTCAGAACACCTGAAAGCTTTTCAACAGCAGACAGACTCCCTCCTCAAATCCAGGATGAACCCTATGATCACCCACCCATCAGAGGTGTTGGGGTAGGAGAGTGTCTCTCCCCATGGAGTGGGGGGATGCTCTGTAGCACCTGAAATGTGGGGCACATGAGTTAAGTTCTTTCATTTGCATAAAAGTATCTCAAAAGAAGTAACTGAACGATCCCTAACACCACCTCTATGTAAAACCACAGTGCAGAGAAACTTGAACACATCCCAGCAGGTGCCAAACCACTTAACCTACATCTGATTCGAGGAAAGTGCTTTTTTAACACAAGAGTGGCAGGAGAAAAGGACATGGGGTTTCTTCTGATTCAGAACAGAAATTTTCTTACTAACTCAAATTTTGATTTTTTTTTTATTATTATTATTTTCTATTATTTTTTTTTGGTGCTGTAATTTTCTTCTTCCATAACTTCAGTGAACTATTTATAGACTTCCAAATTCCAACTCTCTGGTACACGCAGTTGAAAATTATTTCCTTATCTTCAGTGAGTATTAGGCCTCTACATAACATGTGTGCATAACTTACTTGCTCTAAATTTGGTCTCCTCTACTTACACTATGAAAATGCTAATCTGTGAACCATTTCTTCAGAATTCTTTCCAGCATTGTTGGTGGTTGTTATTTATATTGTGAGAGATCAAGGGACAGGTCAGTGTTGCGTTGTGCTGGATGTTACAAGGTTTTTTTTGGGGGAAAAAAAAAAGACCAAAATTCCCTTCAAAGATGGTTCAGGCAGGAGCTCCAGCTTTGATTGTCACATCCTAACTGACAAGCTAAGTGCTGTTCCCAATTGTACTGTAACTGAGGCTGGAATGGGGCTCTTTGTTTTCCCCTTGGATGTTGGATAACTGGCACATCTCCATGTGTGAGGAGATGTGAAGCCTCTGCGATGTCATCAAACATCATTTCTAAAGGAAATGACAATTCTTTTTGTTACTTTCATTGGTACTTCTACATGGCAGTTGCTATAATTTAATGTAATTATATCTTTCACTGGATTTTATCCTTCTATTGTACATATATTCGTGCTTTCTCCAATGATAGTTTTCATTGCAGCTCCTGGTTTTCTTATAGAGAAATTCACTGCTTACCTTGCTGCACCTCAAGAGATGTGACCCCCTAATCTGCTTGCTGAAAATTTTTCCATCTCAGGCTTCTCACTGATGGAGCAGTAAGATGCCCTAAACATTTTTGCTCAGGCTAACTCTGTCCCCTACTATATTTTGCAATTGTCATGAGAACAGTAGTTCCTTGAATTAATCTTGTTCCTAGTCATCAAATTATTATAACTTAGTTTCAGCAAATACAGTTGCTACTCAAAAAACACATTACATTGTGGAGCTGGGTGAAATATTGTGCACATACAGCAAATGCGACAAAATTTGCCACTTCACTGGGTTTGCAAAAAGGGAGAAAAGGAGAAAGAAATCCCCCCCTTTTTTCCTGCTGTAATATCACTAATTACCTCATTAGCAAAAGGCCATTCCATCAACAAAAATGAGCTTTTTTTACATTTTATGCAAGTGACCTTGAAAGTTATATATGAAACAGAGGGTTTGTTGTACTTTTTTTGATGAAAAAAAAAAGCAAATACCTGATGATGCAAAAGACAGTGGAGAAGAAACAGTTCCAGCCTCAGCCTGGACACAGCAGCAGCAATACTGGATATGCTCCTTGACCTCAGTTAAATTCCCCTCATCTCTGTCCTTGGACAAGTCTGTTCAGGCTCCCATGGCCCTCTGTCCTACTCCCATTTTCTGCCTACCACCTTAAGTTACATTAGGAGAACTTAAGTGCACAAACTTGCCTTTTATTATCTTTTTTATCTTACTTTAAAAAATGTATTTGAAGCGTCTGGTGGAGGCTTTACAGGTATAATGATGTGTGAAGTAGGGTAATACTGCACAAGTCAATTAAAGCATGTTGATGCACAGCAGCTGAAGAACTGTCCATCACCATGAGTTTCTGTCTGTAGGGAATACTCCCCTTCCTGATCTCTCTGTATGATTATGGAATCCAGTGTTGGAAGCAGAAGCAGCCTGCTGAGTAACACACAGCTCATTGCAGAGTCACATGGACGAAGTTTTCCCAATTCCACAGCCACTTGCAGCTCCTCTGCCTCTTTTGGTGCGGGGTTGTTTTCACTCATGTCCCTCACCACACAGGATGAGGAATGTAGCCTTTCCTGCCAGGATGTAATTCATACTACCTGGCAGAAAAGAAATGAGCATTTCCTTTTATTATGCCCCATATTGTAATACTGGATGCTGTGAAAAGAAGCAGGTGAGTTAAAGACCAAGATTGTGACTGTGTGTTTCTTCCCATTCCCATGCACAGCAAATGCTCTTTCTAGGGGTTGCATTTGAAATGATTTTTATTCAGATGAGACAGGTAAAGAAAATCCTTACATTTGTGTGAACCAATGAAAGATCAGAAACCAGTGCCCTCAACCAGGAGAGAAAATGTGAAATACTCCTGGATAAGTTACTGTCAAGTCTAAAGTTACTCATTGAAATTCAGAGGGGACATAATTGTACCATGGGCAAAATCATGACTGCATTAAAATCAATCCTAAAATATCCTTTTGGTGGAATCCAAGCCAATATTCTCCTATTTTTTTCTGGTGCTGATGAAAATAGTGCTTTAGAATCAAGCACCAAGAGAAAATGAAAGGTCTCTCCATCTGTTTTTCAGGAGAATTGATCACCAGGACATTTAAGCTTCCTCGAGAAGAGTGTTTGCAGCCACATTCTAATTGGTACCTTTGGTTTCAAACCAAATTTGTGGGAACAGGTTTTGCTCTTGCCAAGTCCAGACTTTAAGCTTAGACAGTGGCTCGTGCCTCCTACAGAGCTCACGAGCTGGCTTTTCCCAGGAGGTGTGAGCTGAAGGGAGAAAACATCTGAGGAGGGAATGACCGACCAGCTTTGCTCAAATTTGGTCCCTGCAGACCTTGGGCAGGCTGACCCAGTTGTCTTGTGCACCTGAATTAAATCAGAGCTAACAGAACCAGAGCAGAGGGAGCCAGTTACTGGTGGGGAAAGTCAGAATAGTTCTGTCAGTGCTAATGAAGATACTCTGAGCACACACCAGTGCAAAGCCCAGCATTCAGTTTGTCGTTGCTTCTGCATATGAAGGTTCAAAGAGCAATCAAATGCCAGGATTCTTACCGGCTTGTCTCCCTCCCTAAATGACTATAAGGTGCCCCTACCTGTGCTGCCTTTCCTATGCAAAGCCAAAATGTGTTTATTGCTTCAAATGAAGCAATAAAGTAGTGAGAAAAAGAGTGTAGGAAGTAAAACCCAGCTCGGAGGATCGTGTGTTCCTGCACTAAAAATTTGTATTTAGCAGTAGATCCAGCTTCTGGCAACATGCTTTTTTTTTGTTGTTCCCAAGTCCAGGGCCTGTGAGGTTTCACTTCTCAAGCCACAGTCGTTTTTGCAGTGCACTTTCCCACTGTCAGAGTTGCTGGGGAAGAGATTCAGTGAGCCATTAAAAGGTGGGAAAGCATCCTGCTGTTATGTATATGAGAGCAGGGCTTTGTCTTGTCACATGTCAGATACGCAGCAGTAGAGGGAGAGAAAATCATCTTGGTATGTGATGGAGTTTGCAAGATGTCCTCCAAACCTTAATTATTGGAATGTGTCCTGGGATAAGTGATGCTGTCATTGAACCCTGATTAGTTCAGAGGCAGGGTGGATGCAAGAGGGAGGAAACATAATGTCAGACTAGTTAATTAGCAAGCGAGTAAGAGCAACCCAAATTGTACAATCTGATGAGCAATTTGTCACCCACTCATTTTAAATGAGAAATGTGGTATCACTTTGCATTTCCTTTATATTTTCCATCTTTGGATCTCTTTATATACGAACTAAGTTTGTAGCTTCTCTCTGGGGTTAGCAAGTGTTATAAACTCAGGGCTGAGAAGAATAAGTGACTTGTCCAGAGATCACACTTCAAGATCACTGGTGAAAAACCTGAGTCTGAACCAGCAGCCACGTGCTCTAACCTGGACTAGAATAAGAAAACATGGTGCAGGAAAATCAGAAATGGAGAAGAATGTAACATTCAAGGTCAGAATATTTTGTCTGTTGATGTCCTGTCCCCAGCATGTTTTCAGTTCATTTAGCATTCCTAGAGGGGATCTGAATTTTTAGGACACGAGCTTGGGGTAAATATATTTTATGCTATTTTGGTGGTACAAAAGCTACTGAAAGCTGATTTAAACGAGCAAGTGGGAGTTTCTGTCTGCACATGGATATTCTTCAGTGACGTGGTGCTGCCAAATGGCTTCTCCAGCACCTCCAGGATTCTGCACGAGGTGAACCAGCACCACTGCACTGCACAGCCTGGAGGGTCAGGGGAAACCACAGAGAACTGAGAGTAATCTAATCACTGTAGGGATTGGGCTTGGTCTGAATAAGAGAGATTCCTTCCACCTTTAAATTCCTGGGCTGCATCTCAGATGTTGCTTAGGGCTGTGAACGTTGAACTTCTAAAGCACTTGTGAGCTGTTCTGCCTGACGTTAATTATGTGAACAATTCTTGATACTGGTTATTTGAACATCTCAGGAAAGCAAACCTGGCTCTCAGCAGCCTGTTATTTCTTTGTAAATGCTCAGTAAACATTACCCTTTAAAATGGAGAAGGGTAATCATCCAAACATGTAACTTGGAAAGTGTTCAGCCAAAAAAGCAGCAAATTCATTTCCTATTGTTCTTTCACAACAGGAAGATATTTTTTTTTTAGCCTTTGAAAAGCACAGAGTAGTTTAGCATTTCCTGGATCATTTTTGAAGACTTCCAGCTTCTGAAGGAGTCCTTGAGTGATCTTAGGAACAAGCAGTGCTTTAAAGCATCATATCAAGCTTTTATAATAATGTCTTCAAGATGTCTATCACATTTAAAGTCTGAAGAAGGGCTTGTCTTTCTGAAGGTTTGTCTGTCTTTTTCGAGTCTAATCAGTTGATCTAATAAAAGGCATTACCTCCACCTGCAAACTGCATATTTCTCATATCTCTGGAGCATCACAGGCCCTGTTTTCTTACTGTTACCACTATAAAAGATGCACATGGACATAAATAACTGTTTCCAGAAAGTGATAAAAATGACCAGTTCAAAGAGTTGTCCCTTTAAAGAAGAGCAGGGGAAGAAAAAAAAAAGCTTTTAATTTTGAAACAATATGTCTCTTAAGGGTAAAGATTTCCCATAATAAGACCCCTGCTGTTATTCTCAGGTTCAAGAAATGTGAACTGCCCTGCACTCTCCTGCTTTGTCCTTGTGGTACTCACAGTTTGCTGCTCTTTGTCAGTTATTGATGCTTGTTATTGATAGGTATTTTTCAGTCCTGAGTTTATAGCAGGTGTGGAGCAGTTGTTCTGTGGGTCTTCTGGCTGAAAAGATCTGTCATGAATATCTGTGGGCCTTGATCCTTCAGGAGTCCCTTTCTGTATCAGTATAACTCAGGATGGGTCAGTGACACCTGGGCAGGGGGAATATTTAGGCAGGTCCTTTTTGTACTTATAGAGTTTTAGAGACTTAGCTATTCAGAGCCCCTGCATGAGGTCAGTTGAACCCAAAAACCAACATTCAGTGTTGTGGAGATCTTGGCAAACAGGTTTCTGTGACCTGACCCTGCATGTGTTCCTGAGGGGACAGCAGCTCCCCACCAGCACTTGTTCTACAGCAAGTGTGTCTTGTGAGTGATTGACACCAGTCACAGGGTAAATTTTAGACCTGGCCTCCAATTTCAGATTAATTGGGTACTATTACAAATAAGTTTTGGTTCCTAGAAGTTTGGGTTACATTCCAGGCACTAAAAGCAAGACGTTGCAAGTAAAATCAAGGTGAACTCAAGCATCTCCCAGATGGCTGAAAATTAAGCCACAACCATTGGGATCTCAAGTAGTAAAACTGAGTTTTGAGAGGTTTTAATGTTGCTAAATGTAAACCTAGGCTGGATGTGTACGTCTGTAGGTTGTCTCTCCCCAGACAGCCCCACTGGAGCTCTCCCTCTCTCGGTCCATGGTGTGGATGGGGGCTGTGCAGGTCTGGCAGGTGGTTAAACCCGCTCCTGGTCCTGCAGCAATTCTGTGACGCTGAACGTGCAGTACTGAGCACACCACCCAACTGGCTTTATTTTTGAAGAGATATAACGTGGCACAACCTGATTTAACCCAAGGCAACACCACCCAATTGCTTCTGATTGTTCTAAGTTATTTCAAGTCAGCTCCTTATTCTGGTTTTGGCTAACAAATATTGACACATCAGTATTCCGCCCATGGCTGAACTGACACGAGCACATAAATACGACGCAAAGCAAGCTGGCAAGTACCTTTTGTTCACAGCTACTCAAATTAAAGACAGGTACTTTGGTGTGTCTTCAACCAGAAACAAACTGTGAAAATTCATTTCCCAGTGCTCTTTGGGTATTTTTGTAACTCACTATGATCACACTGCATATGCAGATATAAGTTAAAAATAAGCTTTTCAACTCTTGCTTGTTTACACAATATTAGAAGCACTTTATAAAAGTGGATGTTAATTAATGCTGTATTTTAATGGCGCTCCTGTGAATTTGTAAGTACATTCTGGAGAGACTATCAAATATAATTTACTTTCAAAACAATTGGGGATTATCAGGATCAAAATAATTCAAATATTAATTTTTGATTTCTACTACCTTTACTATGATTAGATGTCTCACACACACAGAAAGAAAAAAGAATTCAAGAACTTTTTTCTTTAATTTTTTCAGAAGTGACTTTTAAAGAGGCTTTCCACCTTCAATTCCATCCACTAATCTTCAAAGACAGCTGGGTGTGCAGCAAGTTTTCAAAGAGGTAAGATATACCTGAAAACATAGTCATATATTTATTTAATATATATCATGCTCCTGAAAACATAATTATATATTTATTTCATTTTCTGTTTAAGATATCTTGTGTGTACTCAGCTATCAGCCAGATGAACTCAGGCAGTCATAGGGGTTGTACAAAAACTTGAGCACAGCAGCACTTGCAAAGATGTTCTCCACAGAAATTAGCTCCTTGATAACTCATATTTAGATATCATTGTTATTGTCATATTGATATTTATTTTATTTTTAATTTTATTTTATCTATTATCTATTTTATTATATAAATTAACATTTTTTATTATCATGTATACGTATTATTAACTCACACTGATATTTAGAAGGAGATTTAAATGTTTCCAGAGGAAATCCCCGAAGCTGCGGAAATTATTTGTGATGCAAACTGAGGTGTGAACTTTCCTGACTTAGAACATTATTTTGGAGGGTTGAATGGAGAGCTCTCCATGGGAAGTGTTAAATTATGGTCTTCAGAATGAGGGGACCAGAGGCTGCTCAGAGCAGTGAACGTGTGGGGCTGCACCACGTGTGTGTGTCCCAGGCAAGGCTGGAGGTGAGGCTTTGTGCTCCCTTAAACTCAGGTTTAGGACAACCACTGAATTCCCCTCCAGGCTCAATGTCTTCATGCTCTGAAATCCACTGGAGCCAAGAGCAGGTGTAAAAGGGGATTTGCTTTTGGAGAACGTCCTGTAGTTGCTCAGGGGAGTGAGTCAGTTGAATTGTATCTTGCTGATGAGACAAACAACATGGTTAGAATGAATGCTGACCTTAAATTCACCTGAGTGTGTCATCTCTGATAGCTGCATTCTTTTGTTTTTCTATACTCATGATTTCTGGATTGGGCCAAAAATGCCAAAATATTTTGAGTTTATTCGTATTTGTGGTCATTTTCTTGTCAGAGCATATTAGAAATGGTAGAAGTAATATCTTTTCTCACAACATTTTTGTCTCTTATGCAAAAAAACCCTTGAGGTAAGAAGCCACGCTCTTGGGACCCCATCTGAACAGGCTGCACAACCAGACCTGAGCTGTGACCTAAGTAATGTAAAGTTTAGGTCTTAAGCTGAGCTTACAGTTTCCATCTCTGCTGGCAACAACAGGCTGGAACCAAAATCCTTTCCCCAAATATCTCTGGACTCCTGAAGGCCACAGGTAGATGAGGTTACAGACTTCTTGGCTTGGACCCTCCTCTCTTCTTTTCTATTATTTTTAGGGGCCATTCTCAATGTGTTTAGTGAATAACAAAGAGACAGCCCCACTCCATAACCACTTCTGACAATTGTCTCAAGGTTTAAAGGACATTTGCCCTAGGTTTACTTGACTTAGGGAAAAGGAATATCTAAACTGTGTATCAAGGGCAGGGAACAGCAAACACTTCTGCTTCCACTTCTATCTGAAACATGAAGAAAATATCTTGTCCTGACAAGTAAATGATTAAACTTTTCTTTTAAAGGAAAGCATAGGAAACGTTTCTTTTATGGTCTGTCTATTAATTAGAAAAGGAGATATGGCTTTCAAGTCTCCCTTTGACTCCTTAACTGGAACAAAAGTCTCATAACAGAGGGTTTTATCCAGTTCATGCAGTTGTCAAAACATGAGGAGGGAAAGGGGACGTGTCAGATGAAGGAAACACAAAAGGTGAAGCAGCAGAGTCAGAAGTTGTTCTGAAATGTTGTCCTCCGTGCAAAAATGATTGCAAATGCAGAGACAGTAAAACTTGAAACATGTTTAAATCCAGCCCAGTTACACATCTGAGTTTCCATTTATTATGGTTCACTATTTTAAGATGGATCCTGAGTCATAAACATGGCTGCCAGGAGGTCCACCTGGGTCCCATGAAAAAGATAATAAATACCCCTGTCCTGACTTTCTTCTGTCACATCACAGAGATTGCAGTGATTGCTTTGGGGCTTTCCAGTGGGGCCCAGGAACCGTGTCCCCTGTGCTTTCCTCTCTCCATCAGTCGTGGTTATAAAACATTTTCATCTGTGCTCTGTATCAGAAAGCATCTGCATTTTATTATATTTCATCTTTGTGCCAAGAAAGGAATATGTTTTGGAACTTCCGAGCAGCATCATATAATTTTCATTAATAAAAGGAGGAGGGAAGTGCCATCATCCAGCACTTGAAATGACCTTACAAGGAGACCCACATTAAACTGTGGAGAAACAAAAGCTCAGGACTGGCAGGGCCTGGGTTATCCCTGGTGGAAGTTCCTTGATGTTACAGCAATAAGGAGCAATCAATGTTAAAATTTTGGTGTTTAAAAAAAAATAAAATAAGATAAAAACTATACTGGTTACACATAGAACATAAAATACTGATATCCTGTAGTAGCCATATATCAGCTCAGCTTACATGTGTTCAGCAGTATAACTACAACGAGCCATGGCTGGTTTTTAAAACCTTGCAGGAGAAAGCAAAGCCTTTACAGCATTTCTTATTAGCATTTATTCCTAGAATAATCTGTGCCAGAATTATCCACTGTCAGCAAAGAGAAGGCTGAACCAGCCTCTCTTTTTTTAGAAGAAAAAAAGGTGTAATGGTGCAGCCACAAAGCCAAGGAATTCCCAGCCTTTCACAGACGTTGACAAGGCACTAACAATGACAACACCTTGCTCTCTCCTCATCTCATCCTGCCATTTGATTTTTCTTCAGTAGTATGAACTTCATCAATGTGTACCCGGTGGCCTGTGTGGAATAGAGGTTTTCTTGAGCTCAATGCCATTGGAAAAGATGTTTGTGAAGCAGAAGAGTGAGCTCAGCCCAACCAGTCCTTCCCTGTCCCGTTTTCTAGTGGCATTTATTTTCACCCTGAATTTAGGAGATCATTTAATCTGCCTCAGTCTCCTAATGTGTAAAATTGGTCTTCATGAGACCACAATGAGGGCACAAAGGTCAATCAGAGCTTGAAGCTGTGAAGTGCTTTGCAAGTGCAAATTATTTTCCTGCCATGGACTTCTCAGCGAAGTTCTGGAGATAATATTTTAGCTTTTATTTTTTTTTTTGTCTTGCCCAGTTTTAAATTGTTATCTTGAAAACACACAATAGCAAATTTTAACAAACTTTAGCCAATCAGGATCAGCCCTCCCAGATAATGTAAATACAATTAGTTGATTTAAAGCACATTTCATGTTCTGCTTATCTGCTAAGTGTTTCAGTTATGGCGTTCATACAGAATGAGTCACTCATACATATTCCTCAAGGAAGAGCCAAAAGATGGAAGGAAAATACAGCCTGAGGAAAAAGTCTATAAAGATTTCTCGCTTTTCTAATCCCTTCTCTCTAATGTTTCTTTGTAAATTTGTCAGATGGGAATGAAATTGCCTCATAACTCTCCAGATGTGAAGAGCATCACTGCACAAAATTACGTACTTGTCAAAGCAAGGGGGAATTTATGTTGGTGTTCCTGAGATGTGATTTTATTCAGTCTATTTCCTTTGTGCACATCATAGCAACTAGAAAGACAAAAACAGCTAGTTTATGTATATCTTCTTTTTTGCTCCCCCCCCTTTTTTTTCACCTCTGGTGAATTTTTTAGCTTCTATTTTTCCCTTTTGTTTTCTTATCCCCCTCCCCTCCCTCCTTTTATCTACTGCTTATTGCTAGTGACAGTAAACTTCATCCAACAACAGTGTGATGAGAGCAGCTCTGATTCCACCAGCACCAGGCAGTTCAGACAAGTGCTGCAGTAATTTTCCCTCTGGAGCACGGAGAAAGGTGTGGCTTCTCTCCTGGTTAGGAAAGATGTTAGTTTAGAAACCTGCAGTGATTCTTACAGGTAACCAAGTTATTATTTAATTTAATACTTTGCTTTATGTTTTAGTATTTTAATTTAAACCTTGTGCATTTTCACCCCAAAGCTCCTGCAGTTATAACTGTTGTGGTTAAACTTGCTGAAAACTTCTAAGTCCAGGTTCTTTGTGCTATTTTGAATAATATAGTTGGAGTTTGTGCAGTATTTCTTCTTTTAGTTTAAAGCTCTGGTATTAAATGAAGTCTAAGGCATTAGGTACATAAACTGCTCTGAATTTCAGCCACTGCTGGCCATGACCTTCTTGAGACATTCTAAAAATTTCAGCTTTTTAATCCTCCTATTAGTGTTTCTCCAAGACACCTAAGATGTTTTTAAAACCATTATTAGTGGGGGAAAAAAAAAAAAAAGACTAAATGAGATCTTCAAAGTATTATCATGATGGATCTGTGAGCCTCTTCTAAGCAACTGGGATGACTCCTCTCACTTAATAGGGACTTTGGGTACCCTCTCATGGTACAGGATGAGAAGAGATACAGATCTATCTATCTATCTTTCATACTTGTCCTAAGCACAGTCCAGGGCTTCCCCTCTCTTGGGTGCACCTACCAACCATCTACTTCCATCAGCCACCAAGGAGGGTCTGGGTGACTGACTTAGCCTGGGCATCTTACAGGTGAGAGGAACCTGGATGCAGATTCCCAGCCAGCTTGCTGTTTTTTACTCCATATCACTCTCCTGGGCTTGTGTTGGACCACATGCCCCTCCAGCCCCATTTTAGGAACAGTTAAGCTCTGGTTTCATCTCACTTAAATAGCAGCTATATTTTGGCTCTTACAAACTGGCTAAATATGAAGCTTTGTATAACTAAAAATGGGTGAGAGTTGTGAAAATCAAACGTATCTTCTTTTTTTTTTTTTTTCTCTTTTTCCCCATCCCTCCTCCCTTCTTTAGTGTTCACTTTGGTGTTTGGAAATTGATGTTCACTTCTCTACTTGTATTTACAACCATCCATATTCTGAGAGTGCTAAAAGGGTAAACTTTGGTTTGCTCACACACCAAGTCAAGCTGTGTATTTACAAGTGAAAGAAACATTCTCGATTTGATGAATGTGGTGATATAAGAGTAGGTGATATGCTGAGGATGTCATAGTTTTGCAAGGGAATGTTAGAAAAAGATTATTTAAGTGGATGTTAAGTTGTCTGGGAGGTGGACTGTGAGGTTAGAAAAAAATCATAAATATTAAGCGTGATTTGGCTCTGTCTCTGCTAAGAAATTATTTGTAAAAAATACATTTGAACTAGTTCTCAAACTGGTTTTAAGTCACTTTAAACACATGTTCAGGCTTGAACTAGAGGTGTAATAGAGCAGAGAAGAGTCAATCCTGGGCTGTTCACCAGGACAGAGATGCTTTGTGCTACCTGTTGGACCAAAAGATGAGAGTGTTTCTTTTGCCTCCATCATGGTCTGGTCCTGTAAGTGTTTGTGAAACAGTCCTTGAAGTCAATGAACCCTTAATGCAGTTTGTTAAGATTAGATATCCATCAGCATTTTATCCTGGCGAGGGTGTAAAATACTGGCTTAGAACAATGAAGAAGAGTTCCTGGAGCCACCCCAGTGTCTTCTTAAAGCAGTTTTCCCTGCAGTGTACAAGGTATAAAATTATCATATATTGATGGAGGCGGAGGTTGGTCTGAGCAGCCTCAACCAGGAGCCTGGAGATCCCTGCAAAAAGCAGCAAAGTAGATGGCAAAGCCACATATTGTGAAGTAACAAGAAGAATTTTTATTATTGCTTTTTTTTCCCTTTTGTATTTTCCTTCCCATTTTGATGGGATGTACATTGTTTATAACCCCTAGTTTACTGGCCCCAAATATCATTACAACGTCTGCACTATGATGTATGTTTGGTTGTTACCCTTTTAATGGATAAAAAAAGATTTAAGTACTTCATTCTGTTGCATTTTGACAGCTGTTAGCCATCATTTTTCCATTCACCTGCATTTAGCAATCCCATAAAGGGAGGCAATCTCAGAACTAACAAGAGCTGGGCACTGCAAGGTGATAATTCTGTATCACTTTGGCCTATAAATACCTGCCAGGCTTTGGGCTGAGTCAGCAGTCTGTAACAAAGTGGCAGCCGTGCCCTTTTATCTGTGTGAGTGTTTCACAGCAATTGGACTATCAGCCCCTGCAGTGAAAATCCATAGTATCGATCAGGCTATTTCTCCACTGTAATTCTTTTGTAGGAAATCCCTGATGACAAATTTTATCTGCACCACTTTTTGATTGCTGGTTTGATGTAAGCGATCTCCAAGGGCAGAGTTAAGCTCCTGGCCGTTCCACATTATCAAGCACCAGCTTTATTTACTGAAACTACACTTGTGGTCACCAACCAAAATAAAAAAGGGAGAGAGAGAGAGAGAGAGGGAGAGAATGAAAGGAGGAGGCGGAGGAGGCTGAAAATTAAGAGCAAAATAATATTTCAAAATGCAGGAGCGAGGGGGTAAAACGAGTTGCATCCGCTGCTTGATTCTTAAGTAAAAGCAGGTACTGCATTTATAAATGCAAAAACAGGAGAATATGTTTTGATTAAAGTGTCTGTGTGAGACAGGGCTGCGTTTGGAAAGTGGATTGGGGTTGGACCCGATCCTGCGAACTCTTGCTCATGTGGATGGTCCCAGAGGTGCCCCCAGGACGCCCCTGCTGGGAGTGCACATGGGGAAGCAGAAAGAATTGGATTTCATTCTATCTCCAAACTGATAAATATTCCTTCAGAGCCGCTTTCCTTGAACTTATTGCAGTATGACTCTGGCCACACAAGGGCTTGCTGTTGTGACAAGACATCAGGTGTCTTCTGTACTCCTGAGGAGTGTGGAACGGGCTCTGCTCAGACCAGATCCCAATGAAAAGCTTCTCTAGGTACAAACCTCTGGTTTAAACATATTCATAGCACAACCTTGTATTAGTGATACCACTCTGTGGATTAGCTGAGGCTCTTTAGCCTACAAATTTAGCTTGAAAATCCTGCAAAATGAATCTCACGAATCTTCCTCAGCTGAGTAAGGCTGAGGAGCATCAGATATTACAGAACCCATCGCTGTGAATTCAAAATTTATTCCAGTTTTGATTTCAATGTAGGTTATTGTCTCAGCAGAGTTATTACACATTATTCCTTGCACACTCTAAGTTCCTAACTTTTCCATTCCTGATGAATGAACCCTTCACTCCTGTACCCTCGGGGAGGTTTTCTTACAGGCAGTTGTACATTGGTGTTACTCAGTATGACTTTGCAGAGATGTTTTCTTTTTACCTGAGTAATGCAGCATGAAACAGGGAAATGATGTCTGGTGTTTTTATTTAAAGCCCTGAGTCACTGACACATCCTGAACATGGCACACACAGCACATATTAGGAAAATACCCTACCTCCAGTTTGGTTTTTTTCACCCAAAACATGTTAAGCACAAAACTAAAAATAGCTTTGCATAGCAATGAGTCCTCCATCAAGAAAATATCAGTTTGTATTACTGGGCTCCTGCCTGTGACTATGTCACTCTGCTAAAATTCAGTTGCCTAGAAAACATATATCTTGGGATATAAACATATATCCCAAGATATATGTTTACTGAGCAACATATATTGGATTAGGCATGGAGCCAGTCCAATTTCGTGACTACACCTTTGAAAAATTGTCTGATTAATACTGAGAGGAATAATTGTATGTGAAAGGAATAGCAAACATTACCCACTAGAATGGATTTTCAGCAGATAATGTGAAATACTTGTCCATTCAGAACCCTATCCCAATGAAAGCACTTTAATCATTTTCTTCAGCAGTAGCTCAAATTAAATAAATTAATACCAATTAAGTGTTGAGAGTAATTGGGATTATTTGGGAGAAGCTGTTTTGGCTTTTTATACGGCTGAGCACATTCAAAGTCTGAATAAGTTCAAAGTTTGCAAATTTGATTCATAAAAGTTGAATCATAAAACCCAGAGAGAGACAATAAGATTTTCAGGGGGAGTTGAATGAATTTTAAAATCAATGAAATCCTTTATGTGAGTTTTACGGACTACAGATGTCTACCCAAGATTTTTGATATAATATAGAGAACCAAATTCCAAGCATGCAGTTTAGCCCAAGGTCTGTTATTATTACTGAATTATCATAAACCCCAAATGCATTGCACAACACTTTTCCTCTAAATTACCACAGGGTAATCGCTCATCCTATCCTAAATCCATGGATGCAATTTTGCCCCGTGCTCAAAAGGTTAGTGTTGTCTGTGACTGGATTGACCAATGGAAGATCTAATTCATTAATTACTGGTTTATGTTCCAACCTGGTTTTCTAATAAGGCATTTCAAAGGCTGTTGCCTCCAGTACCAGGGAGAGGAGAAAAGCTCTTGGGTAGGGCTTAACCCATGTTAAATATATTTGTCCTTCTGTGCTGGTGGCACTGGTGGGGTCACACCTCCAGTGCTGTGTCCAGTTCTGGCTCCTCAAGACAAGAAGGACTTTGAGGGGCTGGAGCATGTCCAGGGAAGGGAATGGAGCTGGGGAAGGGTCTGGAGCAGCAGGAGCAGCTGAGAGAGCTGGGGGGGATCAACCTGGAGAAAAGGAGGCTCAGGGGGGACCTTCTGGCTCTGCAACTCCCTGACAGGAGGGGGGAGCCAGGTGGGGGTTGGGCTCTGCTCCCAGGGAACAAGGGACAGGATGAGTGGAAATGGCCTCAAGCTGTGCCAGGGGAGGGTTAGGTTGGACATCAGGAGGAATTTCTCCATGAAAAGGGTTGTCAGGGAGGTGTTGGAGTCCCCCTCCCTGGAGGTGTCCAAGGAAGGACTGGACGTGGCACTCAGTGGGGGACAAGGTGGGGATGGGGCACAGATTGGACTCAGTGGTCTTGGGAGGCTTTTCCAGCCTCGGTGATTCTGGGATTTTGTGTTAGGGCCTTACAGACTGATGCTAACTTCGAGATATCAATGACTTATTTGAAAAAGTAGATGACATGGACTGTTTAGAAATTACTTGCATTTATTTGTTTTATGTTTTATCTTTAAATTTACTCCCGATGAAAAGCACTAAATTAACATCAACAATCTGCTTTTTTTGTGTGTGTGCTAAAGACAGGTGTTCACTCAATGCTACATTAAGACCACCATCCCATGTCACTTAAACTACTGAACAGCCATCAAGTAATAATGACTTCCAATTATTACTACTCTGAGCTAGACTTGAACCAGTGACCTTGAAATAGTCTGTATCCCATTAACAGTTCCCTAAGCCATCCAGTCCCATGGTGTTTGATTGTTCTGAATACAACAAAAGAGCTCTCCTTCATTTTTCTTTATTTCATTTTTTTAAAAAATGCTTAAAATTAGGGGTGGATAGGTATTGAAATACTCAATTCACAGTTCCCCTGTCTCCCTAATACCACATCTAGAAGAACAGCTTTCATTTGCACTGAGAATACCTCCCGCTGAAATGAATTTCTCTCTCCTCAGTCCTTGATGCCTTGTCTGTCACTGATGGATTTTGCACACCTAGATCTCAAGGATCAGTAAAAGCTGCCATGATTCTGCCTTGTGTGACATTATAGCGTGGTCTCAGACTCTCCTGATGATTCCTGGTACATCCTCTGTGTCGTGGGAGGACGTTAAGAGTGAGACACACAAGAAATGAGCCATTAGGTGCTAATTTCTATTTGCAGAATACCTCTCATTAAATTTTCTATATCAATTATATTTTTTCTTTTTTACTGTCTGCTCAGAAACAGATGCTCACATATTTGATGATTTCACTGGATCAAGTACCGTGTTGTTCTGTTTGATACCAGCACTGAAGCATCTGGTGCCCCTCACTGTGACACAAGGTTGGTCAAAGGTTGGAGTCAATGATCTTGGGGGTCTCTTCCAAACCTAAGTGTTTCTGTGACTCTGTGAAGTGCTTGCAGGGAGGGAGAGGGCAGTGGGGCTGCAGGTTCACCTGCTGGGGTGGTTTAGCCTCCTCTGGTGTCCTAAATAGGTGATTTGCTCGTTGTAGAAGCAAGGGGGAACAGTACCTTTGCACTTGAATATTAAAAAAATAAACCTTTCCTGCAGCATCTCCCCAGCTGTAAGGCTTTGCCAGTTCATTTGCACTTTTACAATCTAAAATAGGTTCAGCTGCAGTGCTTTGGTGCACCTTTCTGGGGAGAAAAGGTGTCAGTTCATTATGGTTTGTAACCCACCACCTGCTTGGCTCACATTAAGAGATCCAGTGATATTAATGGGAAATTTCATCCCACTTTCTTCTCCAAATTTCTGCTGCTTTGGGGCAAATTCAGTGTTTTCATTAACATTTCAGACAAATCTGGAAAGAGCACAGGCATTAATGCAGATTACAGGCCAGAAATGCTAAGCAGCAGCAGCAGCTTCCTTTGATCTACTGAGATATGTCAGTTGTAAATATTTCTGCAGCCCTGAAAATCAGCAACATGGAGCCCTTGTCCAGGCACACAGGAATTCAGCCATCCTGGTGACTCCTGCTCTGCTGAGCACGTCTACCCTACAGTGCCTTCCCAAGCCTGTGGTTTGGGGCTGGTTTAGGGCTGATACAGATGAAACCCCATTTTGGCAGGTTAGACCAATACTCACCTCACATCTCAGCGTGTAAGCAGGTCCCCCTTGAGGGACTGGTTTCAGGAGATGTTTGCCTCTTAAACTACCTTGTTGTCCTTTAGAAAAGGCACCAGGAGCACGTGCCCTCTTTTAAAACACAGGAAGAGGCAGGAAGATCTCTTTTACAAAATAACTCCTCCTTAGAGTACCTGCCTGGCAAGGAGCAAACCCGAGCCAAGCAGGTTTGACATAAGGAACTGAAATGCTCCAGACTTCCTCTCTGTGGAAGTATATCCTTCCTCCTAAACTGTGGATTATGTTGCACAGCATAAGGAAAATTTTCAGTTTTCCTGCTGAAGTTGTGCTACTGTGCAGAAAAAATCCTTGAGATTCACGATGCCAGGAGGGTGCACACCTTGGGAAAAGACCCTCTGAGGGGTCACTCTTCCAAGAACTGTGCTTTATCCAGCGGCTCTCTGCTGTGAAATGTGGAACTGTTCTTTGGAAATAACCATCAGGATGAAAAGGAAGGCACATGTTTTCTTTTTCCACAGCCTTCCATCCACATCTCCCCCTTTTTTAATCAAGTGAAACTTCTGATGAAAATTACATTCTCTTTCTAAGTCAGTTGGTTGTAATGGCACTTTCCAACAGGAGAGAATTAAACCTGGATCCCCCTACCTCCATCTGAGTGTTCCCACTCTGCAACCTGAGTGGGTGTCAATGCTGTTATCCAGCTTGAAAGGGAAGAACTTAAGCCCTTCTTTCCTGTACCAGAAGTCAGGAGATTGTTTTGGACAGTGGTTCCTGAGCAGACAGAGAGCAGGAGAAGACAGGAATATTATTCATACAGGCAAGATTTAAGGATTAACCCATATCCTTATTATTTCCTCATTGGATAAACTTAGGTTTGTGCTCTTCCCTCATAGTGCTGCTTTTGGTCCTGTTCTCAGAGGTCTCATTCACTTATATATTTCAATTATATATTCGCTTATTCCAATATATGCCTGACCAATATATGATTTTACTAGAACAGTCTCTATTTAGGCTTCCAAATTGAATCCTTTCTTTACAAGGACTTTGAGATTACCAATGTAAAGTAGTAGGCTCAACACATGGGAAATCATTCAGGCTGGAATTTACAGCTGAGACATGCTGGTCTCAGATTTACCCCCGAAAAATGAAACAACTCTATTACAAATGGTATTTGTAAACTAAGATGTTTCTTTCTCTGCTCCAAACTTGTCATCTTGGTGGTGTCCTGGCTACACACAACCTTTGACTAAAATTTTAGTATGTGACAAGGTAGACCCAGTTTGGTTGGGTCTAAATCAATGTATTCTCAAAGGTAGCCAGCAAGAAATCACTTGCTTTGCCTTGGCAGTTTGTACCAAAGAAAATGATTCCTTTCAGCACAAGGGCACTCACCTGGGGCAAACCAAAGCTACAGGAAATGTATCTTCCAATGAATTGACATCAATGTGTGAGTGAGGTTTTTCCCTTTAACACACCGATGATATTAATTATTCTTGTAAACTGCATGTCAGGTTTCATCAGACCTGTCTCCCACCATCAAACAAAAACAGCCTGATGTCAAAGCATTGAAGTCTCCCAGCTGGCGGAAATTCCACCTCCCATCTCCAAGTGTTTTTCTTTACCACAAAATAACAAGCAAGTCCCATGTGTTTGCATCGGTCCTGGAAGTGCTGTCTGTAAAAGTCATGTCATAACCTCAATCAATCACTCAGCACTGGCCAACAGTTTGGTAGATGATCCAGAAATGCTGCTTTCTGGCATTATACTTCAGGAAATAACACACTGCTGGCTGACAGCAGCAGCAAAATGCTTTATAAGGAGGTTGAATAACCCAGAGTTACCCAATAGTTCCTTTCTGTACTTTTTGGGGCTTCATCTATTTACAGACCCCTAAGTATGTGCCACAAAGTGCCACATGGAAGTTGGGTGACAGAGAGAGCACTTGGAGCTGTTTATTGCCATGAATATACCAGTAATTATTTTTCTGGAACTAAATCCTAAATATAGGCAAGTATTTATTAATTCCTTTCACTTGCTCATGAAAACACATTAAATTTCCTAGATATGAGCATAATTCACTAATCAATAAATCTGTTATGGAATAACAAAATGCCACTGACCACTTAGACCCATGGAATACACAGCCTGCAGATCCTAAGCCTGTCTTTTCTTAGACTGGATATTCAAAATTTATGGATCTGCCAGTCAAGATATAATAAAATGCAAAAACATGCTTGTAAAAAGAAATGTGATATTTACTGTTCAGCCATGTAATATCTTCTACTTATACATCTCCCTTGAGGATAACTTGATGTTATTGGAAGAGTAGTTTTCTTAGACAGGCTCCGTTTTCCTCTTTTCTAGTTCTCTTCTTCTTTTATTTGTCATATTTCTCCTTTTTTTTTTAATTTCTTCATTCTCCTTTGGAAAGTGCCAACCCTTATATTGCAATACTAGAAATGAGTAGCATTTGAGACATAATAGTAGGTTTATTTTAATTGATTTGTGACATAAGGCTGAAGAGCAGTTTAGAGCGAGTGTGTTTAAGACCACTGAGGCTTTAGACTTCAGTTATTTGTGCCAGAGCCAATCTGAACACAGACTTCATGGACATCCACCACCTCTAAATGAACATAAATAAAGCCAGAATTGGGACCTTTCAGTCTTTCCCTGCTGACTTTAGCCAGTAGGGTTCTGACTCTGTTTTCTAGCAAACTTTGGGAATTACAGAGCAATTGCCTGCAGGTAACTGGCTTAAAGAAGAGGTCAAGTGGTCGTATCCAAACTAGAACAGAGCTCTGAATTTAAAAGCCTCACAGCTTGTCTCTGTTATCCCGATGTGCTGCGTGCACAGGAGCCATGAGGTCTCTGGTGTTACATCTGTCTGTGTCCATGAGTCTGTCTGTGTCTGTGTCTCTGTCCATCAGTCCGTCTGTGTCTGTGTCCATCAGTCTGTCTGGGCCTGCACTTTGCATTCCAATGCGGTGCTGAAGGGATGGCAGCTTAAGGTCTTTGAGGAGGCAACAGCATGTGTTTTGTAATAGTCAGTAAACCCAAATGTCATTTGATGATGCCTGCTGGTGAAAGAACAGAGAACACACCCTGCTACACCTTGTAACTTCAGGTCTCCTTGCTTTTATCACTCTCCTTGCTTTTATGACGTGTTGTGGAAAAAAATGTCTCTTGTGAATGGAAGTCTGGCTTTCACTGCAAGGGTTTGTAATTGTGGAGGAGCAGCACAGGCCCCTCTGCTGCACATAAAAGGTGTTGCCTATGTGGTCAGGCAGCTGGGAACAGGAAGGGACTGCCTTCCCATGAAACCAGTCTCCATAACCATTTATATGATAGTTTGGGGAAATCCCTGTGACAGGCCAAGGAAGACGTAGCGGATCGACTCTGTCTTGGAGCTCCAGTGCTCAATGCAGTAACTCTGGAGGAGATGTAACCGCTCCTCCAGCATCCACAGAGGACTACACTGTATGCCAGATTCATTTCATGAATTCCTCCCTTCGCATTGCCTTAAGCACAATTACAAATACATTATGCAGTGTGAATTGTCACCCTTTTTTAGCATTCAGTGGTGCTATGAAACACCATCCTTTCCCCTTGGTGTACCGGGTTGAGATCAGTGCATTCCCCAAATATCCTGCTGCCTGTGCCATCCCACTGTGACCCACAGAGGGGACACCACAACCAAATGCTTCCCCTGACGGGGTTTAGTCAATCACATCCTCAATATCTCCCACCCTCAGCTTTCACAGAGGTCAGGAATCCAAGTGTGCTGCTGATCCCTGGGCAGCGCACAGCGAGCTGCCGCCGGGAGAGCTCTTGATTTTCAGCCGGGGGAAGAGTGGGATGTACAAAACAAAACAAAGTCAGATCCATTTGTCCACTGGAACAGGCACACGCTTCTCCCTCCTCCTGGAGGAGCCCCTGCTGCTCATTAGACTGCCTCCTTTCTGCGTGTTCTGGCAGCAGGCACTGCACAGCACCAGGCGTGTGGAGCTCCAGCGCGGTGCGGGGCACGAGACGCCGCGTTGGCATCTCCTGCGGGAAACGGGACTCGACAGAAATTTAGAAAAACTTGGGCTTTGGCGTGAGAGGCAGTGATCAATTCTGACAGCGTCCTGATCTGCTCAATATTCTCTCTGAACTGCCTGCAACCAAATGCCAGAGCAGAGCGTTCCTCCCCAAGTTCAGGAGGGGAGATGTAAACACAGCCCGTAAAAGACCTGCATGTCTCGAGCTTGTAGGGGTCGTAATTCTTCCCAGCAAAGTTACCTTTCCTGTTTCTATGAATTACTCTTACATTCTTGTAAGAGATACGGTTTGAGGTATTTATGGTGCATTCAATTCTGCTATCATTGATTTACTGGACTAAACCTGCTCCAGGATATGATGTAAAGCCCCTAATTCCAAAAAACTCTTACATCTCAGCGAGAACAGCATTTTCTGCCCTGTTGCCCTCAAGCAGATGACCAACGGAGATAAACAGAGGGCACTCCACTCTCGGTTGCAATGTGCTTGGTGATGTGAAGGAATCAATCAGACAAAAGCAGATTATTAGAGTGTCTGAGAGAGATCAAACATTGCTGGCATCTTCACCCACACACGGTTGATTTACAGGCAAGCTGATAAAGTGCTGCAGCTCACTGTCAGAAGTACATGACAGCTCCTCTAGCTCTATGGATAAATTATTGCTGAAGCCCATGATAACATTTCTCCACCTAGCAACCAAACATAACAGGATGTGGCTTTTAGTACTCAGAGCCAGAATGATACAAAGAGAAAACACAGAAACTCTTCAAGCAGTGAGGCAGCACACAAAAAGCGAGGCATGAATAGATTTTCACACGCACACGTGAGTTGTGTGTGTGTGTCTGTGTCGGCTCTGAGGGCGTAAAATTGATTCTGTGTTAGAGGATTGGGGAATACACGTGTCAAAATGCACATGATTGGGGCAGGCCATGGTTGCAGGAGCAGGAGGGCAGTGGTTTTAATCATGCAAGTGTGCAAAGTGAACCTGGGGGCTGTGGGAAGAGCCCTTGGGTGGGTGGATGGGGCTGTGCAGGTCACCCCGAACACCCACAGCAGCCCTACACACCCAAGGTGAGGCTGCACGAGCAGCAGGGAACATCCATGGAAAATATTAGGTGTTTCCTTTGGCTTGGAGAAGTGCCAGCAACATGAAACCAGCAAATGAGCCAGGCTTTAAATAACCCCCATCCTGCTTTAAAAAGAGGCAAATCAAAATAATGCAGTTATTTGGAAGACAGTGCTAAAGGAAGGTGCCATTCGGATATTCTCTTTATTTTTATCTGGTGTCTTATAAAATAATAACTGATATAATCTGCTAAATATTGCATCATGGCTATTAGACATTGGGACTGTGCTCAAAAATTAAGTTGGGTTAATTAGAGCATGTGCTCTGTGCCTATAAAAGACTAAATCAGGCTCTGTCTCGGGAGCCAGACGTGAGTGCTTTTCAAAAACTGAGAATGTGACCCTGACAACTTAAAATCTAAAGTACATTGAAAGTACTCACAGGTTAGAGGTTCTGCTGCCTCAGATGCCTTTAACAGATTCTCTGGCTTTGAAATACACTTTCTTATTTAAAAATTATTTTCTTCTCTTTGTTGCTCTATCAGAAGTCATCCCACAGAAGAGTAGGGAAATGAATATGGAAATAACTGTATGAAAGGAATTATGGAACCTGTTTATCTGCACTGTTCTGCCAAATGAACAATCAGAAAATGGGATTTTTTTTTTTTCTCCCTGTGGCTTTTTCAGTTACAAGAATTTAGAAAAGGTGAGAGGTAAGTGAGACATTCTGAGATGTAAAAGATGTAATCTGATTATATCCCTGAAGTAATTCTTTATATTATTTGTTAGTTTGTCATATTAAGGACTCGATATTGTTTTTATTAAGGACTCAGGACTGTTCATCTGCAAACTGAGATCTAAGCCCAGTTTGCATTTCTGTGTTTCTGTTGTGTTTCTTTAGTGGCTGCTGTGATTGAACAGTGGCCCCAGCTCCTGAGCTGCCTTAATTAACCATTTGCTCTTGTTAATACCTGCACAACTGCCTTATCTGCACCTGAATGGGAGGACAGACCTGACTGGAATGTTTTCCTTACTAATAAGCACGTTCCTGGCTGGATCGCTCCAAGTACATCTTCCCTTTCTGCCCACTGGGTGCAAGGGTGGATTCTGTGACTGTTTATCATGTTTTAAAATCTCCATCTGACGTTACCATAGGCTCTGCAGCCGTCCAAACACCTCACAGATCAGGCTCTGCAGGACCTCACGGGGAGGATTTACCAGTGCAACCCTTGCAAAAGCCAACAGAAATCGTGTGGCTTAATCCTCGTGCGCTGCCTTGAAAAATTACCCATAAATATTTCACCATTATGTTTTATTATTACAGTCAAATTTGTTTTATGTACTTATTATTTAAGGGATAATAGGGCAGGTGTCCCATTTTATGAGGCAATAATCTGGTTCACGTTGGCTCCATAGTTTATCCCTACCGGTGAGCTGCATTATCGCCAAGGGACGTGGGGAGCTTGTCTTATTATAGTAATAATAATAATAACACCTCCTATTTCTACAGCACCTTTCCTCTAGAATGATCCTAGAGTATTTTATAAATCCTGTTTGATTTTTGACAACTGGGGTCATCTCAAGGATTATTTCAATAATGCCAGCTCTGGAGTCAAGATAGAAACCAGATTTTAGACCATCCAGATACTCTCTCCTGAATCTCTGAAAATGTTTGCAGTTTATCTCTCTCTTACTCCAAGAGCTGGGTCTACACGTGCAGGGGATGAGGCTCCAAATACTGATGGATGTTCTTGGCTGTGGCACCGTGAGTTCTGGAAGTGGAATGTGATACAGTTTTTTTGTGAAAGTGTCTCTATAAGATGCACCAGAAGCAGCTCTCTGGGGAGGGTGGGGAGAGCTGTGCTGCAGGCACAGACAGCCCTCACAGTCATTGGAAGGTTCTCTGGAAACCAGATCAAAGGGGAGTGATTCCCAGCCCTTCCTTAGGTAATGCTGCTTTTCCAGGTGATTCGGATTATGCATCCTCAGTATGGCCATGGTGACAGCTGATGGTGGTGCCCTTTTGGTACATGCAAGTGCTGCTGACGAAAGAAACCATTCTAATTTCCCCTGTGCAGACTTAACTTGTGCCCTAGTTTGGTTTGTACTGGTATATATATATTAGCAATAATCAAGTGAATAGAGTGTATTAACTAAACTCAAGCTTGGCCCAGGCTGCTATTATTTCTCCTGAATAGCAGTGACTGGGTATAAAACTGAGTTGCCTTGAATGCAAGCATCAGTGTGAGCCCATTCCCAGCTCCCTTGGATGAGCCTGTGCCACAAGGAATCTTGGATAGAGTCTGGATGACGTTACCAGCTGTGTTTGCCTTGTGTGCTCAGCCTTCAGCTGACATGAGCAAGTATTGCAAGCCTATGGATGACTTCTGAGCTTGTGATTCCAGCATTTCTCCTCAGCCCAGCCTGCCCCAGGGAAAACAGTTGCCAAACTGAGATTAGGCTTGCATTTTATTAAAAGTAAAAAGAGGGTTTACCTACAAACATTGCTGATTTTTTGCTTTTTCTGCTCCTTCTCTCTTTAACATTTGTTCTTCCTTTTGTTCCTTTCCTTCAGCTGTGAACACAGAAAGGCAAAAAAATTTCCATGTTTTGTGTAATGTGAGTATCTATTAATTTCCAGTAATAGAAGTGGTTTATTTCTACTTGAAAGCTGAAGCCAACTCTGATGAAGTTATATATTCTTTGACTAAGTAAGATATATAAGGCTGAGGCTGCTCTCTTAACATCCTAGAGCCACAAGGGCTTTAGCTACTCAGAGGCAGTGTTACTCATTCCTCCCTTATCCACCATCCCAGGCTGACCTAAAAAACTTTCCCAACTAATGCCTCACTGAAATTGCCAGATTTCCACATTAAGTCAGAATTTTACAATTTGAATTTTCCCCACAGGGAAAAAAATACCTTTAAAAGCAGAGTTTTGCATCCTGCATGATTCAGCATTCTCTGAATATGCCATTTCATTTTGTTTTAGAGGGAAAAGGACCACTTCTGCCATCTTCATAGAGAATTAGTTGATCAACCAGATATTTAAAGTGTAAGTGCATAAGTCTGCCAGTAGCTGCTTAAAAGGATTTTTATTAGTCCACACCTGTGTTTCTGAGCACCTAAACACCTTGAAATGTTTCATCTCATTACACTTCAGCATTGTGGGGAAGGGATAATGCTTTCATTAGATCTATCACCCATTCACAAAATATGGCTCTGTGCAACATTTACATCAGGAAAACAAATCATATTGGGCCTCAACTTTCCCCCATTAGTAACTGAATGGATGTCTTGCCTCACCCAGGCAACAGGACATGTCAAAAGTTCATTGGATTTACGGATAACAAATCACCAGCCGTCTCTCAAGCTTTGTACAAATTATCAAATGTTATTTTATGGCACCCAGTGAACTGACTGGGTTGTGATTCAGGCATGTGCTGAAGCACCTTGTTGACTTCAGCATCTAAATATCTAAAATGAGTGTTTTGTATGAGAAAAAGATGTGACTTCTCCTTCTTCCCTGGACTAATGTGTAGGTTAGTCCCTCATCTCATACCTCAAGGAGAATCAAAGTTTATCCTGTGGTTCAGCAGATCAGCACCGGGTATTGTGAGTATCTGCATCTAAATTTCCTCTTTTCATTTGTTTGGGTTTGTCGGTGCATTTGTTTTTTTTACTTGCTTATTACAAAATGTCAGGTTTTAATAACTTCCAGAAAGTTGATATTGCAAGAAAAATAAAAAAGTTTCACTACCTCATTATATTAAAATGTTAACATTTCTAATATTTCCTAATGACACCACTATAAACTAAAGATTGGAATGAAAAGTTCTGTGACAGAAGTGGAGCCTGGAGACAGTTAATGTGAATGTGTTTCTGGGGTAGCTCAGGGTTTGCTTTGGGGATGTATAGAAGATTATAGAAAATTGGTTCAATTACACCTTCAATTACAATGTGTAAAGTCATTGTACCCTGCAACTGATGGCAGAGCTGGGACCAGACGGTGCATGTTGAGGAATAGGATGCAGATTTTATGTTGATTTCAGATTTTCTGCTTGTGTATCACGTTCTGTGTTACTGCCTGTTATTTATGCAAGACAGTTTTCCTTTGTCATCTGGTTGTTATTTTTTTTAAATAATACCCCAGATAGAGCCCGGAGGGCACATCCCACAAATCCCCCCACTACAATTTTTTTATGGACTGGTGAAAGTCCCATTCCTAAAGGAAACAATGGTGGTTTTTTCATGCCATGTCCAAGTCCAGATGTTCAAACTCAGTTGAAACCACTATGCACAGAAACAGTTTTTTTGAGAATGTGGATATCAGGACTTAGCTGTGTGATGCTTATGTGAACAGCAGTGCAATTCTATATTCATGAGAGGGTAAAATATGAAGTATAGTGTAAAGTAGCTGTTGCATTCGGCTTTATCTTGAAACAGTAATTGAATAGCTGCTAAGTGCTGAATCCTGAAGGGAAAAAAACCACCCTGTATGGTTCTTTGGCACTCTTTTGTGCTGCAAGAGTTCATCCATCCAGCCTGATTTATGAAATGCCTTCATATTTTTGGCCTTCCAAAATTCGACCAGATACGTTTCAGACGCAATGTCTTTATTATCTCGTGCTTTATCGGCGGAGAGGAGGAGAGCACTGAATTTCCATGAATTCTCATTGTTGTTATCTCTCTGAACACGCAGCCCAGACAAAGAACTCTTGGAATGCTAAGCAAGAGAAGCCCTAACCCTGGGCTGCAGCTCGGGGCTGAACTCTCACAGGCACGAAAACCCTCCTCACATCTCAGCACGTGCAGCAGCTCTGGCTGCTCAAATACAATCGGAGAAGGCACAGCCCAGCCCCAGCACCACGGGGAGGTCTCAGTAGCCTGTTGAAGGTGCCATTCATCACATCATTGAGGGCATCTGTGATCTGATCAGCTCCCTGACTCCCACTGAAATAGGAGCTGCATAGGTTCAGTTCCTTTTGGGCAACCTGCACCTCCTAAAGGTGCCCGACCTCCAACAGAGGGGCCACGTGCTTGGGCTGACAGCCCACAGCAAATACATTGGGATTTTGCTCTTAGTATTTGAGCTGCTTCAGCACCAGCTCAGACATCACAGAATCACAGTCATTAGGGTTGGAAAAGACCTCCAAGAACATCGAGTCCAAGCTGTGACCCATCCCCACCAGAGCAGAGCTCTGAGTGCCAAGTCCTTGACACTCCACTGTTCTGCTGTCCTGGATTTAGACAAAACTAGAACGTGGTGCTTTCCCACCAGGATCTCTGGAGGGAAACAGACTGCAATATTTCACAGGAAATTCAAACAGCAATAGCCCTGGCAAAAAATATTGACAGCAAACAAAAGCTCCCTGTAGTCACAGAGGGTCTCATGGAGCTGAGGGTATATCCATGGACTTCCAAAGCCCTGAATGCTGAGAGAATTGTGGGATTTGGCTCAGCTGGGCTGCCTCTTTCCTGCACCAAAATTTCAATGCAAACGTAAAATGAGAATTTCTTTCTTCAAATATATTTAATTGCTTTCAAGTTTTGGCACTTCTGTTACTATTGGATTTCCAGGGCGTCCCATGGTAATGATTAGAACTAAGCAAATACCTCAAAATATTTTCCATGAAAACTCCCTTGAATAAAACATTGAATAGCCTTCAGCTGTGTTCACACCCCTTTCATATTTGCTTTCTCTGAATATTCCAGTGACTGATTTATGGGCAGAAATGTTAACTGAAACAGCAATTTTTAAGGGAATGTTGCATAACATTTATGGAAAGCAGATTTTAAATATGGATATAGTATCTCCATGCAGCCTAATTGGAGCAAAAATAACACCAGGTGATTTGAGTCCACTCAATCTCAGTAACCCATCTCAGTGTCCAAAAGTGAAGAGACCACTAACAAAAGGAGTCTCTGTCCACCACAAGGACCAAAAATTAGCATCAGATACAGGCAGAGCTTAGGAGATAGTGAGTTTTGAAGAAGTACCTGAGCAGTCAACATGTCCAGCTCCTGTTGACAAAAATACCTTCGTAAATCTGGCCATAACTCAAAATAAATGTTGGGTATTGAACACATTTGAAAAATGTGAAAGTAATTCAAAGTTAATTGTGAGCAGCAGAAGAGACTCAGCTCATTGACTAAGTTGTTTACTATGAGTAGGTTGATTGGCCTTACTAATGATACAGGAGTCTTGGCTGCTTCTTGAAGATGTCATTGTCAAAGAGCAAATATTTGCATATTGCTCTTCAACATCATTAGTTTTGTTTTGGGAGGTGAGTCATTAAGACCAAGGTTTAAAAAAAAGTGTACAAATATTGCATGTCTAATTTGCATCCGTGACTAATCTGTGCATAAATCAGGTGAGACTGCACAGAGCTGACCCATCCTGGCATCCTTGGACGTGCAAGGATGCACACAGGCCACCTACATTATCAGCTGGATTTAAAGAATAAATAGATAATTTAAAAAAGCTGAGCACAGCTTTAAAATATGGTCTCAAACCTCAATTTTTGCATATGTAGCTCTTCTCCACTCTGTAGCATGTTCCAGGGAGAGAGAGCTGTGCTGGTACAGGGAACCTTCGACAGATCTGCATTATTCCCCTCAGAGTGCAAAAATATCTTCATGCAATATCTGAAAAAACCTCATTTAAATGCTCTGTGAATACAGCCCTTCCCAAAGGCCACAATGTATTCATGTATTTTGGATGATCTTCAGCTAGAAAAGCGTGCAGCTAATGCACCCATCTTACCACGTAAAAGATTTAAACAAAAACACCAGGAAAAAAAAAAAAAAAAGGAGAAAAGCTGAAAGGCAGCCCACAGCCTCTAACCCAGATTCATGCTTTTAAATAAAGATGGTCTGAGGATGTTCTTGTTACCCAATTCCAACCACAGCTACAGTTTGTTCTTTAAAAATGAAGAGCCAGAGTATCTTTGTAGGGACACTTGCACTGAATTGTACCTTTTTCACCATTCTGGGAAAATCCCTTTAAAATACCCAAATCAAACAGCAATTTCAAGGCTGGAGAGTAATTTGTTTTCTTTTTCTATGGAAATGGAAGGATTTCAAGGGATAAAAATTATGAGCAGATATTAGAGGTGCTTTATCCAAGAGCCAGTAACATTCAGGCTACTAAAGTTACTCCAACACCAGGTCTTGGGGCAGGAGGGATAAATTAACACACTTCTCTTTTTCTTCCCTAAAAAACAATTTACTTACCCTACTGCCATCACATGCTAAATTAAGCCATGTCTTTCTTTTATTAATAAGACAGCTCGTTTCTGAGCTCCTTAAACTTTTCTAAATTTTCTTACCACAAACACTGCTCATTTTGTTTTTTATCCAGAGACTGATAACAGGGTTTCTATAAAAATGAACATTCATGATCAAAGAGCAACTCTGTATCATAAACAAATTACAACAACTGGGCATGCTTTGAAATAGCTTAACCTAATTAAGCTCAAACACTTTTGCAAAAGCTTTAAAAAAATGGGTGTAATTGGAGCTCCGTTCAGGTTCAGCTGACTTCATATTTTTAGTTTGTTTGGCTTTTTTTTTTTTCCTTTTCAGAGCTTTGCATAAACAAAACATTTTGACAGTGTTGCCTTCCTGGGAAAAAAAAAAAATGTTGGTGGTGCTGAAAATTCAAATTTCCAAATGAAATGCAGTTTTAATTGCTCATTTTTGCAGCTCTTGTGATTCCTGTGAAATGTGCCAAATGCAAACCCAAGTGGCACGTGGCTGTTCCACACCTGTGTGACCCTCCTGTGCCACAGGAGAATGAGTTGGTGCCCATCACATGCTGAACCACCAGGCACTCTGGGTGTGGATCAGAAATGCTAATCTTGTATTTATTTTCCTGTACAAAATCATTTACAAAGTAGGAGTTTGGTTTTGAGGGCTAAATTGGATCCCTGTGGCATCTTCTTGTGTGTCAAGAACGTTCACATGGTAGATGTTAATCCAGCCACGGGGTGTCTTCCTCCTTTTCATGGCATTGGTTCCTTGTTGGTTCCTTATGGAAAAGTAACATTTAGGTTGAAATTATCAGACACTCAGATTTTTGTATCTTATTTAGGATCTCAATCTCTACCTCCACTTTAAAAGTTTAATGTAAAACTTTTCTCAATTATTTATTGGTGATAAACAACCAAGTTACAACCTCCTTCAATCTGATGCAAGGATAATTTGCAATAATAATTTGCAATAATAATAATAATACACCTGAATTCTTTGCTTACTCAAGTCAGTGTTTTAAAGGTACAGAAACACCTGTCCATGGTAAAATGACTCCCAAAATATCTCTTTATTGAAACATCAATTTTCTTAAAATTAGAAAGAATAAATCCTTTGTAATCTATATAGAATTGTGTACTACCCTCATCACCATAAAAACTGAATGCTTTGGTTATTACCTGTTGTGTGTTATCTGGCCTTTTCTTCTGTAGTGAATTACTTCCTCTTTTTTAGAAGATTTTAATTGTATTGATTTTTTATTTCATCATGAAAACAATTTGCTGTTTGCCCAGCTGTGGAATTTCCATAAGGAGGTAGTGATTTTCTGAATGCTCTAATGTATACTTATCAGGAATATTTGTGGAAAAGGAATTTCAAATTCATTCTTATCTGCTCCAGGAATTTCTGCTCAGCTGTTAGCACTAAATTTTACTCTTTGCATACCTATGCTTGTAAAAGTTTACTAATGATCACTGGAGGCCTTAATTGAAACAAATTTATGTATATAGTTCAACAAATATTTTTGTGCTCTAGTACTTGAATTTTTTAAGTATTTTTCATTTCTTTTCCATTTCTTGAGAGGAAAATTTTCTGTCAAATTTATTTTCATAATTGAGGAGCATTAGAAGTGCTAAGCCAAATTACCTGTAATTATATAACCTTCTGATTCTGACTGTGTTTAACAGATTAAATGTTCTGTCTTTACAACTTTCAAGGTTAAGTGCCCATAATGGGACATGCTGGTGAGTAGGTCATATAATCCCCAGCAAGTGGTGCTCAGCAAACCAAATGGAAGATAGTTATTAAAATCCATAACATGCAACTTTAATCTAACACTCAAATTATAAGGGAACCACTTGGAAAGAGCTAAAGGCTATTTGCAGGTTCAATATATTCACTTGGCTCTCAACAGTGATCAAAGTTTGGAACTTCACATGCCTTGGACTGATGTAAGAGCTAATTTGGAGGAGCTGCACAAAATGCTGTTGTATCCCCAAGCTACAGAGGTTTCTAATTGGAGTTTTACACCTGTGAAGGAGGGAGCAGCCACGTGCACTGCCCAGCTCTCCCCAGGGTTACACCAGCACGTCGGGAAGGGTTAAAAGTCAGGGAAATTAATCTGAGCACCAAGACAAATTACACCTCTATTTTTTACAGAAAGTTTTCTAACTGAAGTGGTTCTGTTTTAATTGGGGACTATTACTTTAAATGAGACCCAAGATTGAGAGTCTTTTTTGCAGGGATATTTCAGTCACTGTCAAGACCTCCCAATAAGCTCATTCCTGCCTCTGTTCCATATATTATTATTTTTTCACCTCGAATTTTCTTGAATTTACTGATATCTTCTTCCCCTAATCTACCCCAAATACCAAGTCTATAAAGCAAAGTCCAAAACCTATCTAGCCTTGGGGTGGCACATTAAAAAACAGGGTGGTTTTCTTTTTTTTTTATATTTTTTCCCAAAAAGGCCACTTTTGAATGTGTAACTCTCACACTGAAACAACTGCAGTGAGAGCCCTCGATCAAAACAACCACCCCACCTTTGCATTGCTGTTTTTCCTCTCTGGCTCCTTGAAATGACCTTGGCTTAATTACCTGCATCTCAATGAGTGAATCTACATAGCAAGTGAAGGTTAATTAATGAAGGATCATTTCTTACTTTAAACCCATCAGGCAGTGGCTGACAAGCAAGCCTGGCCCGTGCAGTGCTATCCTATATCTCATTAGAAATGGCCAGATTGATGTGCAAGCTCTGCTCTAGAAAAAGGAACAGGACAGTTTGTTAATGAAGAGAAGTGATGGTCTCTCATCACCAGCGTTGCTGAACTTCAGCTTTTCCCACCAGCTCCTTAATTTCCAAAGAGTTTAATCTGCGCCTTTTAAATTTATCAAACTTCCAAGTTTTCCACCCAAAAGTTACTGTAGTTTTTTCTACCTGGCTAGAACTGGTAAAGCAATTAGATCCTCTCTCATGTATTTGTGTGGCTGTCACAAAGCCCACCCAATTTGCACCATTTCAAATCTGGTGGCTACAAGAATTCCTGTTGTTGATCTGTACATCTGCATCCCTGAGGGATGCCTTGCCCAGGAGTGCATCCCTGTCTTTTAGAGCAGGATGCCCCTCTCTTAGCATTTCTCATACCACTCACAGACATGGCTGGAATGGGCTTCCCACTGGAATGTGCCTCCTCATACACTCCAGAAAGCTGTTTTCCAAAGGAGAACAGTAACTGTGGAGATGACAGAGAGGTGACACTTGGAGTCACACTGTGACACTGACATTCCCACACACTGGGTAAAATACCCACAAAGAGCATGAAGACCAAACCAGAACACTTGGAGGAAGACAGTTTCTCAAACCAAAATTCAGAAGGTTTGCTGAGAGCCCTGAAAGCCCCTCTGTGCCTCTGCTCCTGAAGAGACAAACTTACACTGCCCACAAATCTTCCCTTCCCAGTCGCTCGTGCTGGTGGTGCAAAGATGTGTGCTTGTGATTTTAGGAAACCCCTTGCAGTTCATTTGTTTTGAAGCCCATGGTGGAGAATGTATTTTTAAGACACTAAACAGTGTCCTACATCTGGCTATGGCTTCGTGTCATGATAGAGGGGGTTTGGTCCTGTGTTACTCAGAACTTTTCAGAACATAAAGTGAGACTCGGTTTACATAGTAAGTCTTTTCAGAGACATTTGCAGACAGATGGATCACACCTGCAGTGATTAATTGCACTCTGAACACATTGGATTGCAAAGAGCAAACCAGACCCTATTTCAGCACAGGACTGTACCTTCCAAAGGCAAAATACACCACTGGAATAAAGAGCAGGAAGATTTCCAGGCACTGCAAACAGAGCAGAGGGATCCAGCTTCACCTACAAAACCATCTTGGGGCATTTTGGGGTTTCAAAGCACTGATGCTTTGAGGTCAGAAGGTGTTTTCTTTTCCCACACCCCCCTTTTTGTTTTAATTAGGAAGTCAGATGAGATTCATAATTGCCGATTTTCTCATCATCAACAGGTTTTCCAAATACACCAGTGGCCAGAGAGGCAAACACTCGTGATGCTGGTGAGCAAAGAATGTCTCAAGAACAGAGGTTTGTTTCCTTCCATGTTTTGACTATATTTGATCTTGCAAATGTAAGAGATTTTGGCTGCCTTGCATTGTCTCTTTGCTTCAGGTTATAATATGCTCTTTTGCATCTTGCTTTTCCTCCACCTTTTTTAAGGTCTTCCCTTCTCAGTCTTACCCACTTTAAGAAATAATAACAAAATAAGTCTAAAATATTTGGCCTTTTCCTATCATTGCTTTTGAAGGTTTCCATGAGTAAAGGTGGGATTGAGCTTAAAGGTAAAAATAACACACTCTAGAAAACAATTCTTTTAATAACAACTTAAATGGTGATTTGCTCCCACCTTATACTAACTGGAAAATATCTTGTGTGCTGGTGCTTCTGTCTGGTCTATAAAATATGGAGTTTTTTTCTAGATGCAGAAGTATTAAGAATTGTCTCTGGTTTGGGCATGTGCCAGAATTTAACTCATCCCACTTCTATGTTTTCAAGTACCGGAAAAAAATTATATAAAAACTTTTCTGTAACTGTGAAACAGAGCTCATTTACCTTTGTAATTTTCTATTAATTTACTACTAGGATTCATTTTGCATTTAATTCAGTCCTCTAATGGCTTAAAACTGTGTCTTTGGTCTTTACACATTTGTGGTCTCAGCCATGTCAAGCTTTTTCATCTACTTTATGTTCATTTATTTTAACTTTTAGTGGTCTTCCAGCCAATTCTTTATTCTTTTTATTACAAGAGCATGAAATTTTATAATGCCCTAGAGCTTTGTTAGTCAGCTGCTACAAGGTTCTTAACCTTAGTTAATTTATTCTTTCACTTTTGACTTTCAGATATGGAGCATGCTTCAATATTTTGGTTTTGAATATGAAAGCAACTTTTATTAAGTAGGTTTATTGCATTAATAGATCCTTACTTCATTTTTACAGTAGTGTTTAGGTATCCTGCTAGACACAGAATGTATAATTTTACATAATTATCCATAATTTTTGTATTATAATTTAAACTGTACTAAATGACAATATTGCTAATATAACAATCATAACATTTTTAGGTAATTTTACTAAAGAATCATTGTAAACAAGCACAAGAATGTTCTTTTTCCCTGTAAAACCTGATTTTTTTTGGTTGCTTATTACATTAACAAATCCTAAGCAATGGAGGTTTGTTATGTACAGAAAAAAAAGGGAGAAACTTCTAAAATTATCAGTTGCTTTAATTTTACATGAATATTCTGAACACATCTCATATCCCTATCGATGATGTAATGCTGGCCACTCTTGTAGTTTGGGTAGTCCCACAGGAATTCATTAAATCCCTACAGCCATGTTATTATCCAAGATTTTCGTCTTTCTATCTTTCAGAAGTAATTATTATCATCCCCATCCAGAGAGCAAGGCTTGGAAAACTGAACTCTGGTCCCTGATTTGAAAAGGCTGATGAAAAACAAAATATTACAGGGAGGAAAAAACCCAATCCTGTTCATTTCTGGTTTAAATTCCCCTTGTTCTAAAGCTTATATTCAAATTTTATTGGTCTCACTCACATTATCCTTGGATGACTACATAAATATCAAACTCAGATAGAGGAATTGTGATTTTCTTTGGGACCCACAGCTGGACATACTCTGAAATCCACTGAAATAAAGGCCTGGCCCATCCCACACCCACCCTTGGACCCACCTGGGCAGCACTAGAACAAGTGGAAATGGGAGAAGACCCAACCTGGAGGGGGACAGGGATATGAGTTCTTTCCAACAGGTGAAAACAAGGCAGGTTTGAAGTAAAGACAGTTCAGGGTTGGGTATTTTAATTTGCTTTCAAGACCAGATGTACCAAGAGACCAAAACACCAATTCTGAGCAGCACACCGAGCAATCACCAACCCAGAAATAGAAAATCAATAGCACAGGGAAAAAGAATTCTTGTGAAATCCACTGGCAAGACTTCAAATAACCACAGTTGTCTGCACTATCCCATTTTATACCTTTTGGCTTACAGGAATCTCCATTAATCTGTAATTTCCATAAAAATGCATTTTCCCTTCAGAAGAGGTAAGAGTGCTTGCTGCAATTCTCATCCTCAGCGTGATGGAGTTGTTGTTCCACCTACATTATTTACTTGTGTGTAAGTATCAAACTCACTCCAGTACATTGGAGGTTCTTTTCTGTTCTACAGGGAGCTAACACTTAACATGATTTTATATATGTATATATATATATATTTTTTATATATATACGAACATTTCTTTGTCAGGTAGAAGCTTTTAGTCATCCTGACATGAGGCTTTCACACAGCAAAAATATTACTAATACTATTTTGCCTCTAAAGTACATTTGTTATCAATATGCACTTAAACTAGTGATCAAGAGTTGGTGGGAGAGACACCTGCTCTGCATTTCTTATCTTTTTAATACCTTAGGGATACATCACTTAATAATTTAGTGCTAAACCATTTAGCATTTTAGCCCATCATCTCTTATATTACACATAGGATTTCAGTAATGTCTGATAAAATTATGTGTTAGCTGCCTTATGTGTGTGTAAAACTTAATAAGTCTTCTTCCCCCCCTCAAGTTTAATAACTGATTTCTTACATTTATGGATGTGAAATTTTATTGCTCATGGATATAGTTTGAACCTAAATCTTCATATCTTATAAATTGATTTTTAGTTTCCTTTTTGACCTTATGAATTTCAATCAGACATTGACCTCTTGTTGCTCATGAATCTGACTGATTTAGTGCCATATAACAATAATACTGTAGAAAAGCATTATCATAAGAGCCCACAGGGTTTGCTGAAACCCATAACTAGATTTTGGAGGCCTCTAGCAATAATAATTCTTGACCCAAGACTATTCTCTAATGCCTTCATCCTTTACTGTTTTGGACTGGCCAATCCTTGTTTTAGTACATTCAAGGAAAGTGGTGGAGACTCCCAGGAGGGTACAAGCTAAAACTGTATGGAGAAGATAATGCTGAATATACTCCCATAAAATGAAGCTTATAAAAGACCAATTCTGTCTGGGATTTGTCACATTTTGAAGTGAGAGGGAAAGACTATTTAAAAGGAACCTTTTGTGACAAAAATTAGTATTTATTCAGTGTTTCAGATTTTCAAAAAATATAAATTTAATAGTAATTGTCTTTACTGGAATGTGTTGTTATTCTTCAGTCTATCACTGGCTGCAGCCTAAACAGAGGACTTGAATCATTACTGCTTTGTTTGCTTGGCTGTGCTAATTTAATTTACTTTAATTGCTTATATGCTTTGCTTTACTGAATAACTGGGTGTTGATGTTCATTATTCCTTATTAAGAAAGGATCTTAAAGTGAAAACAAAAGTGTGAAGGACATGGGCCTGTGGCATTAGTTTACAAACGCTGCATGGGCTGACTTTGGCCACAAATGTTTACTGAAGGACTATTTTTTTCTGTGCATGTACATATATAAGTTTATGGGAGTTTTATTTATTAACTGATTGTAGGGAGTCAAGAAATTCTGATAAAACTACTTGTGGTAAACAGGGCAGAGGGTAAAGAAACAAGGCATGAGCTATGAGCTGTGAAATGCTCCTGCCAGACTCAGCCCCAATGATACAGGTGTTCAGCAGGACGGGGGCAGACAGATCAAAAGGGCCCTTCTGTGAAAGCCTCCTGCTGTTCCAAGGCCATGGTCACTTTATCAGGGGGTTATTTATGAGGAGCAAACTGACACAGGCTCTGTCTTGGAGGGTTAAAGGATAATAGGTCTTAAGTACCCAGCATCATGTAAAACTTAGGTAAGAGAGACAGAGCACATCGATCAATCTTTTTTGCTTGTTCTTTGTTAGCGAAGTTGCCACAAAGAGAGGCAGAACTTGCAGCTGAACATGAGAGTCTGTGTTGCTCATCATAGAACTGGATGCAGAATTCAAGTGGTCTGTGGAAGCCAAGATTATCTGATCACTTTACAGTGGTCTGGGAAGCAAATCTGAAGCCCAAGCTCCTGCAGGAGGTGCTGACCTGGTCACCTCTACATCCTGTCCTGTTCTATCCCGTGCAAACACGTGCTCACAGAGGTGCTCCTGCATTACACCCAGCACCAGCATTTCGTGTTGGAGGACAAGAGAAAGGGACGATGGTCCTGTACTTCTCATTAAGGATATCATGTCCTTGATGCTTCGCATTTAAAAATTAATTAAAAGTGAAGACCTCTTCATGGCAGTCCAAAAACACACTGGCACAGAGCCACATCCATTCATCTTCCTCCAGAGAACCCTTTGCATACTGATGGCACTGGGCACTGTGGGCAGGTCTGGCCTGGATCGTGTGACAATGCTCACACCGAGTTCCCAAGGTTTCCAGTGCAGACATAAAGGTTAAAACCTGCATTTCCACAGTGCCACTGGGTTCTCACAGCTTTCTCCACCCATCACTATCCTTAGATGATGGAGTGTAAATAGGGGCTTGTGTTAGTTTTGAAGAAAATACGCCAAGTGTTGCTTAAAGACTAAAAATTAGACTCTATATAAGCTAGTGAAATAGGATTTCACATGCTCCTTCTTGTAACTTGCTGGGTAATGAGCTTTTAAAGTGAGAAGTTTGTGTCTGGTATATTAATGTTCAAGGCTTTCCAATTTAAACACAGAATACAATAGGTGAGGAGTCCAAAATAGTAATATATGAGTGGAGCTGTGCAGTATTACTGCTCTGTTTATGATGCTCAAAAGCCAAAACTGTGCCAAGCCATTCTGTTTTCTTATAAACTATGTAAATTATTTATTGACATGTAAAGTTAACAATTCTCTGTGTTTACTCCAGCTTGTGTTATATCTAATATGAATGAGGCTCTTTGGACCTTGCATTTTTATCTGATTTTCTCAATTTTGCTGTTTCAATAACTGGTCTGATTCACCTGCTGCTAAAAACACTTGTCAGGTTGAATTACATACCCTGCACAGATACTGTTGCAATTAGCAATTACAAAATATGACAACAGAAGTGTACAAAGGTTTAGAATCCAAACTTTTTAACTGTATGTAATCATGTCCTAATTTGCTTAAACGTGAGCCAAGGAGTTGTGTTCATTTGTACATCCTGTTTATTGATCTGCACGTGCAGGCAGTGTAATTGCACATGTAAATTTGGAATCACGTGACATGAAAATAATATGAAATTCCATGTTTGTCCTCATTCCCAGAGTTTCTGGCTGGTTGGTGGCCAGGCAGAAACATTGGGCCCACGGGCCTGGGGGAACTGAACCCATCTGAATTCAGGGCATGTCTTTTCTCAGTTAGAAGATTCCTGCCAATATGGTTTTTGAAGACGCCGAGTTCATGCATCAGTTCCCTTCTGCGAACGAGGACCTCCAAGGTAAGATCCAACCAATTTTTTTGTGTACGAATTTCCTTCCCTACTCTTCCACCAGCATTTCCAGGTGTGGCTGATGTCCCCCATCCCATGGCAAAAAAGCACTTGTGACACCATGTAATTGTCTTTAGCATGGAGCCAGGACAAATTAAATTTGAATTTAAACCGGTGTAGGGAGGGATGGTTTCCAGGGAGGCCTCCTGGACCCACTGGAGTGTGTAGCTGTGCATGGGTCACACATCAGCAGCATCCAACCATCCCAGATTTTTAGTGGGAAATGGACAGCTGGGCAGCTGGGAGACTGTGTGGGAAGTGCTGGTCTGAGTGATGCAGGACATGGGATGGGGAAAATCAGTGTGTTTGAATGGTGGTCCAAATTATAAGGATATTTTTCCCCCATTAGTATATGTAGCACACATAGAAATTACCCACAGTGCCATATGTTTTTTTTAAGAAATAAAAACATATTTTTATATATATACATACATTTGTGTGTGTGTATAAAAAAAATCTTTATATATATATATGTATGTATGAAAATATTTTTTAAAGAAATACATGTATATATATAAATAGACAGGGGAGAAAGCCCAGGAACATTTATTGCTGCTGTTCCCATCCAGTGTCTTGATACATCACTAACCAGTGAGTTACTGGACATCAACAGCTATTGCTTCTCTTCTGGCTCTCCAGCAACTTGAATCTATTTTGATTTCTTGGTGTCCTTTCTAGTTGTGCTGGATTACTCATAACTGCAGCGCAGTGGTAGCTGCCAATACAAATTTAGTCTTTTCTGTTTATTCTGTACTGTCCTGTCAAAGCAGATAAGTCTGCTTTGCATTAGAGCTCAAAAATTTAATTGTGGGAAAATGATGAGTCACTCCAGCGAAGGTAAAACCAACGTCTGTGTCAGGGGACGTTCTTTTGATGTACAAAGCAACAAAATGACATCAGGGCCATGAGCCAAACTTGCCAACTCTCACACCAAGGTGTCATTTACATCTCCCTGGGACAAGGAGGCTTTTTGAACCAGCAAAAAGATCGATTTGGGGTCAAGCTGGAAAAAAAGAAAAAGATAATAAAACAGGAAAAGAGAATCTTCCAAGCTTTATTAGCAATTCAAGACACCTACTTGTGAACGTCTAATGAAATTCTCTCAGGTGACTGCTCAGGATTGTTGGAGTATTATCCTTTCTTGTCCCTCTGAGGTTTGGATGATGGGCAATGGAATGACAGGAGTGACCATCTCTAGGAACCAGAAATGCAACCACACTGAGAGGAGCAGAGTCAGACCACAGCTTCCACAGAATCATCAAGGTTGGAAGAGACTTGCATGATCACTGAGTCCAACCATCAACCCAGCACCACCATAGTCACCCCTGAACCACGTCCCCAAGGGCCACATCCAGACACCTCTTGAACGTTTCCAGAGCAACGACTGCACCACCTCCCTGAGCAACTTATTCCAGTGTTTGACCACTCTTGAAGGGAAAAAAATTTCCTAATCTCTAATCTGAAGATTCCCTGCTGTAACTTAAGGCCATTTCCTCTCATCCTTTCACTTGAGACGTGGCAGAAGAGACCAACCCCCCTCACTCCACCCTCCTGTTGGGGAGAGCAATGAGCCTCCTTGAGCCTCCTTTCCTCCAGGCTGAGCCCCCCCAGCTCCCTCAGCTGCTCCTCATAGGACACGTTTTCCAGACCCTTCCCCAGCTTTGTTTTGACAAGGTTTGTTAGAATTGCTCTGCAACCATCTTTGAAGGCTTTTCCTTTCCCTTTTCCAGGATGGAGATCTGGCAGCCTGTAGCTGTTGTTACACATTCCCTGGCACCATTCTCCCTCGCAGAGCTGCTTCTCTGAAATCAAATTCATTTCCAGAGCTACACCAGTCTGGGAACTACATTCAACATACCTCAGGAAGGAGAGAATTGGGCCTTCCACGTGTCTGGTGGTGCTGTCTAAAGGAAGGACAGCTTGAAAAATGCAGCCAAACTGTCCTCTGGTGCTCCCTCAGGCATATTTTGAATCTCTCCCAGGTTAAGGTTGCCATGGGCCCTTCCCTGATGGCTGGAACTGTGGCTGTGAAGATCCAGTTTGTTTTGAGGGCTGTATCAAATATGCATATCTGAGCTTCACTCTGCATTTGAGGCTGTTGGAGACCTTTTCAAGGACAAACGTAGCAAGTCACATGAAGACTAAATTAAGTGTCTGCAGGATTTCCTTGTGATATGATAAATTTTCAGCAGAACAAAGCAGAAATTGAGTAGAAGTGCATAAGGAAATCCCAGGAAGGATTGATAGAAATGAATTCAAAACCTTTTCTTCAGCATAATTTGGACAAGACATAATAGAGTTCACAGTTTACAAGTGAGAAGCAAAAAGTAAGAAGTGTATAACTAGTAAAACAGCTCAATTAATTTACATTTCCTGCTACATCTTTATGGTGAAACTCAATTAATGATGCTCAGAAGAATCTGGACAACACCGATGCTCTACTTATACTTCTTATTAAGGGTAAAATTCACCCTATTGAAAAGGACAAGCTTAAGATCTATGCACCCACTTAGTACCACTTATCCCAATTTTCCCTTAACAAGGCCATAAGTAGTGTATACATCTGGATTGTCCTCCTGCACTAAAGTGAATTTGCTCCCTAGTAAATTAGATTGGGCTGATGTGTGCTTAAAAGGAAGAAAATCTTTGCTTTCATTAGGGGCTGTTCTGGGAAATTGCTGCTTGACTTATAACTTGAACCAAAAAATTTCAGTTCTTCCAAACTTCTTTGGGACGTGGGATATTTACACCGTTTTCCATCTGATCAAACAGCAAAGCTGAAGCAATGGAGCCCATCAATCACGAAGGGGAACAAAGTTTTTGAGGCAGCTGCTCATTCCTTTGCTATTCAGATCCTTCCTGGGGATGGATTTTTTAATATACATTTATCTTGATGTTTGAGTAAAATTGGTACAGAGTGGGTTGAGTAGCATCATGAGACCACAAGCATATCCCTGGGCAGAAAACACAGAATGGTGGAGTGCAGTTATATATTTAACTTCCATCTAAGTGAGATAAACATAAACACGAGAATTTTGCAAGCCAAGAAGTCATGACAAAGTTTAATTAAATGGAAGCTCTTGTGTGAATGCAGCCCTGTGCATCTTTTCCATGTTCAGTTTGGCACTGATGATAGGTCAGACTCACCTGCCTGTGCATCCACCTTGTTCCAGGCACAATTCCTGTGGCTGTACCAACACACATTCACCCTCTCCCAGACACAACTATGCAGGGCCCTCTAGCTTTAGCCTTTAAAATAGGCAGCTGGTTGTACAACACACTTTGGGGCACACAGGATACCTTCCTGTGGCCTCAAAAGCATGTTTTTATTTGCAGGAACACAGGCTTTGCCAGATATTCCAGTCACAGTTAATGAAGTCCTTAATGAACTGACAGGCCTGTTTCTTATCTCACTTATGCCAGATTTAAACCTATGTAACTCCATTAACTTGTTGAGTTGATCCTAATTTTACATAAGTGTAAAAAAGATGAAAACCAGACGTTTTATATTCTCATTATCTAAGAGAATACAAAGTATGAAGTTCTTAAAAATCTTCTTTCTGTCTTGTATCAGTTACAAAGAGATTTAAGTGCTCCTCCACCTTTGACCCTCCCCACTTTCCCTACATACCAATTTCTGCAGCTACTTACTCTGTTTTCCAAGTTAGTCTGATGATGCAAGTTTTGATCTCACTGTGGTTTTGTAACTCCTGAAACGAGTTTTGTAAACTTTATTCCTATTGAGCACATTCCTTCTCTCATGAATCAAACTCTGCATTCCTCCTTCCCACGGAGCCCCCTCGAACAGTGCAGCCTCCTCCAGAACATTCATAGCTTTCTCTAATATAAAGAAATTACCAGCACAGAAACCAGTCATACAATGTGAGTGTGAAATTGTGGAGCTGAAGGCAAAACCATTTTCCTACTCACAGTTTAACTTTGGTCGTGTTTAATCCGTTGTTTTCAGCTGATTACGCTGAACCTTCTCTGTCTCCAGTAGTTTACTTTCCATGTGAACTCTGAATTGAAAGGTCAGTTTTAGGAGACATACTCTGTGTACACAGAGAAAATGATTTCAGGAGTTTTGTTTAACTTTTATTGTGTTTTGATATTGCCTTGATATGATTTACAGTAACGTGTTGCACTGGTCTGTCTCCACAGCCAAGTTCAAACACCAGTGTGAACCTGATCTTCAAGAAATTCAAGGCAGTGATTCCTGTGAGAAGCTCATGCAGCAGGTCCTTTTGCCAGCTGACTCCAAGCACACACAGGACTGAATGACAGCAGTGGGCAGCAATACCCCAGCGAGACATCTGAAATCCTGAAAGCATGAATCTGAGCTGACCTACACCCTGTTAGCAGTGGAGTAATGCCTCTGACTTTGATGGAGTCACTCATAATTTACAGCTCTGTGAGATCAAATATATAGCCCAGAGTACAGAAATGTTAACATGGATAGTCTCCATCAGAGGAGAGATGTTTATTCTAATGGTACCTCCTGTCAGTCAAGTCATAGACTGGATGTCACTTATGAGGACAATGGGTCACCCTTTTTCCTCTATTCTGAATATGATTAAAAATATAAAAATGGGAGTTAGAATGGAAGAAATGAACTATTAAGAAAATAAATAAGAGGACTGAAAAGAGAAATCAGAAAGGAGAATGAAAGTCAAGTGCCTGAAACAGCCCCAAACCAATGACCTCTGGCTCAGCAGAGGCTGAGGTGGTGTCTGAGTGGCTGGAAATGAACCACATCACTCAGCTGGGTTACAGGAGTCATTTCTTATTCCATTCTCCCAAGGCTTATGCAAAGCTCCTCCAGGAAGTGCCAAGTTTCTGCCAAGGGAGGCAGGGAGAGCTCCAGGATCCCTCTGCAGCCAAGGCCAATGTGGGATGAGGGCAATCCCCCTCCAGGAACTGCATCTGGTGACATCAGAGACAGTAAGTGAGAGCAGAGCAATGGCCATCCAGTAAAGTCGTGTCAGATATGACTAAATAAACATCATTCAGGGACTGAGCTGAAAGAAAAACGAAGCAATTTCAGGAGGTGAAATGCTGACTAGGTGATTATTTCTCCTTTGTGTAGTCCTGCAATGTGCCCGACCCTTTGCACTTCCCACAGCAGTGACCAAAGGTGAAAATGAAGGTTAATGTTCCTTTTGTGCTGGATCATGCATAAAAACAAATGACTTTTTTTTTTCTGGAGAAGAAAAGAGGACCTAGGTCCACTGCTCATAAGGGAGGAGAATTTTCTGTACCTATTTGCAGGCCTAGATGTGCTGAGGGCTCACATCAGTTTAGAGACACACGAATTCTGCTCTCTGTCATAACCTTATGATGCCAAAAGAACCTCCAGCTTCAAGTGACTGCTGACAGGATGGGGTTTGGCCCTGAATTCCAAAGTGAGATGACTCTGTTCAAGGACCAACTATTCAGAGATGCCCTTGGAGCCCTGCAAATGCTCCTGCAATCTGAGGGCACTTACTGTGAGCACCACTGAAACACAGTCCTGCATCTCACACACTGGAATTTTTAAAACTGAAGACATCTGGAAGTTACAGGAGGCTTCCAAAAAGGTAAGCTGGGGATGATGTGCTTTTTAAAGCACAGCAATACCTAAGTATGACAAATACTACAGAAGTGCTAGTGCTGTTTGGCAATTTCCTGGGAGGTCTGTGGAGTGGAAGTTCAGTTCATTAACTGCTGCTGATACCTCCACAAGTCATTTCAGATTGTTTTCCTGAAATAAGACTTGAACCCAGATGGCAGAGGTGAACCTGCTTTGCCAGCCTGCAACAAGAGAAGTTGCAGGTTCAGAAACAATATTTATACTCCCAAATCTCAATATCTCTCTCTTTCTTAAGCTTATTAAAATTAAAAGCATGACCTGCCACATCACATTACATCAAAACATGATGTAACTTCTTAATTTAAAAAAAAAAGTTTTAATTTATGATGTTGCATTATGCCACAAAAAGCTTTTGTTTTCCCCAGAGAAACTATAAATTTTTTACAGTGACTGTTTATCCAGTATCTTTGGCAGACTGAAACACCGAGCGTTGGCAAGAAGCAGATATTTAACAGCTACTGACGAACAGCTTATGAATCACCAGCCTTGAATCCTGGCACACATCTCCCTGCAGGTACCTGTCTGAAATCACCATCCTCACTCCCTTCTCACTGCAGTAACACTGAGGAACTGACTGGTCCTGAACCACTAAACTTTATCTACCTTATCTTTTCAAGCCTTTATATTTTTGGAGGAAAGCACTCTTGCTGTAAAAGTGCCTCTGCAATAACAGTCCAGGAGCAGGGTCCAATATGGATTTCCTACTGATTTTGAGCAGCCCAGGAAAATACTTTTCATTACAACAACGCGTGGCATTTACATGTTTTTCATTTACAGATGTAAAAGGCCCTTGCAAAAACTCTTTACAGTTATATATGGGGGGAACTGAGGCATGAGCAACAGAAGATGTCATCAGTAGAGGCAAGAATAAGTCAGTCCAGGTCTGCTCTGCTGGTCCAAGTATCTCCAGATGATGAATTCTTAAGGTTGGACTGGATGTGAAATGATATCTTTGTTGGCCTGGGTCTCTCTCAGTCTGATGTGTTTTTTTGGGACTGCTCTGGCTGAAGTGAAGTTCAATAGAACTTGAGAAAAAGGACTTGTTCTTGACCAGAGGAGGGTTTTCAAGCCCTTGGTTCCTAAACAATTGCTTTAAAGGGTGCACTGTGTACTGTAAATCTGGAGCACAGGGTATGGTCATATTGGCTTAACTGTCTTACTAAGGCTGGACTTATTTCTCACACAACTGATAAAAGTCATAATGCTGTCAGTCTCTGGTATAGTAGCTGTGCTGAACTTTTACTGCTTCCTAGTTCCATGATCCATAGTGCACATATGGGGTATAAAGCCTCCTTAAAATCACAGCCCCTTAACTAAAAGCTTTTTCTGGGAGACGGTGTGGTTTGAATTATATTGAGGACCCCAAACAGCAATTACTCTTGGGCCACTGCCTTTGAAATAGATCTATTTTAGGTGGATATTCCTCTTTGGAAGGGGTTGTTCTAACCCTATTTATGGGCCTCACTGCTCGCCCCAAATAACCTGCTGGGGGAGTGAAGGCTCCCTGAGCACTTTTGATGTAAACACATAACACTGATGTTCATCACAGGCAATGTGTGGGGTGGAAAGGGGACCGGGCTTTTTCCCCACTGTCACTTGGGGTGCCCCAGTGAGAACCAAGACACAAGGCTATAACCCATTTTCCATGAGAATCCTGGAAGAATGTCTGTTCTATCTCAGTGTCAACCAGGGGAAAGTTCTAACTTCAAAACTTGTCCATTCCTGGAAACTATTCCTGATTTCATTTCTAGTATTGAGCACCTTTTCCATTCCCCCCTTTTCTTGGACTGGTGAATTAACCTGGACTGGGTCTGCATGAGGTCAAATCTTCAGCATGGTTCCATAAATGGTGTGCAAACAGCTACACCACCAAAACTGTCAGAGCACTGACTCTCACATGAGCTGGGAGCTGCTTAAAACACATTTGTCAACCCACACCTAAAATATGTTTGCCCCACTACAGCCTAAGAGAGAACACTTGGCCAGTGAGAGGAAATGGAAGAGGTCTCAGGTGAAAATGTTGAATGAAGGTGAGCTAAAAACATCTAAACTCTCTTCCAGATGTGGAAGGAATTATCTTGGATGAATCTCCTCTTGACTTGACATAGGAGGTTTCAAGTTTTATGGCATCTTACATTATTGTTTAAATTTGTTTCAGGCAAGAAACATACTTTTTAAGGTCAGGAATACAGATTTGTTAGATGCTAAGACACCTGAAAAGCAAGAATACAGATTGTAGGATGAATATTTCACAGAGTAATTATTTAAATATATTCAAGTATGAGCATCTTTAGATCCTAAATTTAGTATTCCCTAAAAACGTAATCTTACAATAGAAACTCACATTATTTGTAACATCCCAATTCTCTGCTCGAACCAGTTGTTTTTCGAAAGTTGTGTCTTGGTCGCTTATTTAAAGTGCCCCACTGATATTTTTGCCCCAGACTTTTAATTTTTTGGCACAGCACTTGCACATATGTTGATGATGATGCACATCTGAAGTTCTCAAAACATAAAGGCACAGTACTGCTGGTGTGTGAACCGCTCAGATGTGTCGGGCACAGGCAGCTCCCTGATTCCTGCACAGATCCCTGGCCTAGGCTGGGGGTTAAGTGCCTGTCTGGAGCACACAGCAGCAACCCAGAGCCTGCAAGATCCCTTGGCAGCTCCACTCAGGAGCAGTTTGGGCATTGAGAGTTCGGGGACCAGGAGAAAAATGGTCTTGGAGAGATCTGACTTGAAAGAGATGACAACGACTCAAGTAGTTGGGCAAGTAGTTAAGATGTTGAGAGGTCTGAGGATGCTGCTGAAGGAGGGGGGTTGTTTACAGCACAGTAAAGAGGAGAAAGGAAGGGATGGGCACATGCCTTTATCTCTACATGTGCCTTGGAAGTTAATAAAACACCAGGAAGCAGTAGAGATGCTGTTGTGAACTCCTGAGCAAACCCTAAACTTGAGGAACCTTGTTGTAGCACAGGTAAGAAATCCATCTGCTCCCCTGAATTATTCACGTATCCCATTTTCAGTTAGGTTCTCCACATCCACACACCAGGGTGAACTCAGATTTTAGGGTTCAACTACTTTGGGCACCGTAAACAACTGGATCTCTGAGTTTTATATCTGATTATACCTCTCACAGCTCTGAGCTTTATGTCTCATTATAGGGACAAAACAGGCACCTGCAGAAACGTGAGCCTGCCTGCAGCTGGTGACAACAGCACAGCTCAGATTCAACCACACCTGCCCTATTTATAACCAGGAGTAAATGGTTATTACATGGAAATAGAGAAGCCACTATTATGTTGTGTAATGATGTCATAGAATGGCACAAAGATCTTTTGTTATTCATGGTATCATTAAGCCTATAAACAGCTTCAATTCTGGATTTAAGTTAGGGCACCTTATTATCAAGTATTGGCCATAATATAATTGTTGATACCCTTCTCCAACCAGATATCTTCCCGGTTTTTTGAATGTTCTGACTGAAGATTTAATCTCCTGAGGTGCCCTCACTGTTCATCTTCAAATAGAGTGTGCAAAGATAATAGGGATGGTGCAAAAGAGCTCAAAAAAATTTCCATACCTTCAGTATTACCTTATATCTTTCCTACCAGTAAACCCACCTAATTTATGAAAATCCAAAAGGGATTGCAGGAGGCATTGCACAGGTATTCTTACATTTGCCATTGCTAAACATAATTTTGAAGCCAGAGAATGGTCACAAGTGCTGTATTTGGACCAAGGTCTAACTGTGGTATCCCCACTTTTCTGGAAGCAGCAGGTCAGAGTCACAGGAGCAATTTGAGGGTGTTAACCAAAGATTTCAGTCTGGACCCTTGAATTATTTCTCCAGTTTATTTCCCTGCTATCAAACCCTCCAGTAATCCAAACTAAATCTTCCCTAACGAAAAGGCCCTTTCTCATCAAGACTCAAAGCAGAATGCTTGGAGTAATTTACAATACAAATGTGCAATGAAATACCAGGCTGGGTGATGCTATGAGGAGGGAGAGTGTACAGTGTGCTTTATGTGCTTTTAGCTGTTCTACCCTACACTGCAACATGTGCACCCACTCTTGTAACCTTTACTGCTGTGCAAAGATGATCTGTCATTTCTACTATATATATAAATATATTTATTCCGAGGCAGCTTCGAGTCCTGACTGCCCTCTAGAGAAATTCTGCTGGAAAAGCTCAGACCGGCAGAGTCAGCAAAAAATAATTGCAGCCCTAATCTTAACTCCAGCAGCTGCACACGGTGTCGGTGACAAGATCTGGAGAAACAGAAATGCACTTAGAGGACCCTTTTTCTCTTGCCTCTCCCTGTCACTGGGAGTTGGGGCCAGACCCAAACACACCAATCCCATTCACTGCCTGGGAAAGCTCAGCAAAAACTGAGTTTCCATTACCTGCGAGCTGAAGCGAAAAAGAAATGGAAACGTTTTTTTGTAAAGAAATAAAAGCTGCCTTATATTCACATCACTGGCATGTGAGGCTTTAATTATTTAAGTTGCACACGTGTAACTACATGGTCTTACCTTGGCCTTCTCACACTTGTAGTTCACGTCGAACGTGCCTGAGGATGGTGGATGGAACTGGCTGTGATTCCCTCTCCGGAGACATTCCAAAGCCACCTGGACACGTTCCTTAATCACCTGCTCCAGGTGACCCTGCCTTGGCAGGGGGGTTGGGCTGGAAGATCTCCAGAGGTCCCTTCCAACCCCAAATATTCTGGGATTCTGTGTCTAGGTGCCAACTCCTGGGCTGGAGCTCATCCTCTGGCAGAGGCTGAAGTCGTGCACGTGCAGGTGAGCTCTTACAGGTATCACTGACCACTGCCACCATCCAGTGCTGCTGCTCCAGGACTATTTTTTTAGCAAGATTTATTTGTAAAATATTTAGCATAGAATATTCTAATAACGTAGGACATTTTAATTCTGTAAAATCAAAGTATTAGAAGACACAGCAGAAAGCATGTGTTTTGTAATGCCGTGGGAGTGTTGTTTCATGTGGTTGGGCCATCACAGAGAAAATGGCACGTGAGCCATGAGGGATAGTGCAGCTCAGCCCAGGATACATTCAGCAGAGATCCTATTTTGACCTGACAAAAAAGACAGCAAAAAAAATGTGAAATGCATGTCTCTGTGTATAATTTTTCCCAAAACAGCTGAATCCCACTATCCTGCAGAATCTTATTCATTGAACAAGCTGTCAGTGCAAGTTCCTTCACACAGCTGAGCCTTTTCATGCCTAACGGGGTTTGCCCTGAACCAGACAAAGCCTATTAAAGCTGGCAGAGGAGCAGGTGATGGAGCACTCCCAGAGCAGCCTGGGCTGCCCTCTAATGGCCCCTGTGCCAGGAGCACACACTGGATCCCCGGGATGCCAGCAGGAATGTTGGTCTGGGGTGCTTTGGATTGCCAGCAAGAGAAATGTTCATATCCTGGGAAAAATGAAAACATGGTGTATTTGTATATGTAGCATTGCTACAGAGATCAAATAAAGGCTGGATCACATCTGGAGGGTTGTGTTCAATTCTGGGCTCCATAGTTCAAGAGGAGCTACTGGAGAGGGTCCAGCAGAGGCCACAAAGATGGTTCAGACTGAGTGAAAGCTCCTAATTCTGGATGTGTGCTGAGTCAGAATTTTGTAACTGTTCACCTGATCTGAGTGTGTACGAACCTCAGAGCATGTAGGAATGAGCTGGGCACTTAATCTGCAAAGCTGCTGAATAACTGTAGAACTGTACATGTAGAAGAAAATAACCCTCTAAGCCTGAGAGTACAAAGTTAGAATTGGCACACAGACACAAAACAATAACAATTGTTACTATTGTTGTTGGTTTGTTACTGGAGTAGGAAGGGGTCCAGTGCATCCCTCTCTGCTGCCAGATTCTCTTACATTCTGAATAAATAAGGGCTGGAAAGGAAATTAAGGGTTTGGTAATGAATTATTTTGCCCAGTCTCTCAGCAGCTCTGGAGTGGAGCTTCAAACTGAACACAGAGCTTTTCAATCCCAGACTCTTCTGTCATTCCCTGAACCATTGATGTCCCTTTGCATCCTCTGTTACTTAAATATTTCGCTCATCAGGTTTTTTGAAATCTCTGCTTGAATTGGGGAGTAAAGAAGCAGCAGAAATCTTATTCACTTGTAGGAAAAATGATTCAAACTTCTCTGAAACTTGAAAAAGTTTCTGCTCAGTTTGAGGCAAAGTAGCAGTCAGGGTTTTACTTTATGTGGACTATATCTTATTCTACAAATGTATTCATTTCTATTGACTCTTTCTTCTTCTCCACTGAGTAATGTGGATGCAAAGGATGAATGGAGGCTTTGAGCTCAGACAGTCTTGGTTGTTTAGACACTTTTATTTATTTTCCTAGTATGTTTACTCTGAGGCAAAGGTTTGTTTTCTCTCTGAATAGGGACCATCACTCTGATTTTGTTATTGCTGCTTAAAAATGGTTCCTGAAGATCCCACATATTCTCCCAGTGCATTGATGATCTGCAGGTAAGTTTTGTGACAGAGACAATAAAGGCTAGTTCAGAAAGCAAAATGACCATTCCAAAAGAGTGTCCTGCTTGGGGCAACTTACTAAACTCAGATTTAAAAAGATCTTCTCCAGGGCAAAACTCATCTGCTCACGTGTGAGTTTTAGTGGTGTCCATGGGATTGGACCAGCACTACCTGGTTCAGTTTTAGGAACTCCATGTCTGGGGGAGGAGGATGACACAAGTACCTCGTGTCTTCATCACTGGAAATGTCAGAAATGCATTCCCAAACATTGATTTTTCTCATATTATTCACGATTGTTCACCTCTGTGTTGGTCAGTGTGAGGATGGGAAGGGGAATTGTAACAGCTGATGGTTAAAGTGATGAGGGAACTCTGCCTCCCAACCACGTCCATGGAAAGAGTTATTTGCAACTAACTTAGCACTGTGGTCCCCTGGATCCATTAGCACACCTCTGAGCCTGCTGGGAGGGGAATAACACAGCCAGATTTCTGCTTGACCTGGCAACAAAATCAGCAACAAATCTTTTTCTTTTCTGAAGGGGCTGTTTGACAGTGTCTCCTTTCTCCTCCCCAGGTCCGGAGAGGGCAGTGAGCTCTGAGCACGACGTGGAAGGAGTGAGTGGACAGTGGCTGCCCCTCATTGCAGTGTAATCAGATACAGAGAATGCTTTCTCTGCTGGAAGAAATACTCCAAATATTCTGATTGCTGCTTCATTGCTCTCTCTATCTCCTCTCTGTGGAAGGAGGACCTACAAAAGAGTAATCTTAACAAGCAACCAACATCATGGAGGCATTTGAACTCACATCTCTGTTGCTGGTGAGTGTCTTACCTACCATTGGTTCTGTGGTTTATTTTGCTTTGGACTAGAAAATCCTCTTGACACTCAAGAAATCTTCCTGATAAACACTTACTCAAAACTGATACATTTCCACACAAGAAATGGGTTTAAATACTGAGTAATTTCCAGTGAAAACCTGTTCAGGCAAAAAAAATTACGCAGGTAGCTCTATTAATTGACCTAATCCTGCCCTGCTAGTGATAACTAAGCATATGTTAGATAATGCCTGCTCAGCTCATTAAGAGGGCAGACTGTCCACAGAGGAGCTTTGGTTTGTGACCATTATCCCTCCTAGTGATCCATCCTCTCCTATACCATCCCACCAACAGCCAACTGTTTGGCTTGTGTTTTTATTTCTAAATACTTCCTCACGTTCCATTTTCAATTTTTTGTCTTCTCTGAAAAACTTCCTGACCCAGTTAACAGGGGAACCAGCAATCTGGTGACTTGCTGGCAAATCAGATAACTTGTGTGGTGATTCTCACTGATCTTCAACCATCAGAGGACTCTGCCATTGGTTTCTCACCGTAAGTTGTGGCTGCCCCATCCCTGGAAGTGTCCAAGGCCAGGTTGGACAGGGCTTAGAGCAACCTGGGCTAGTGGAAGTGTCCCTGCCCATGGCAGGGGGTGGAACTGGATGAAATTTAAGGTCCTTTCCAACCCAAACCATTCTGGGATTCTATAACTGAATTTCTGATGCATCTCATCCCTGGCCCATTATGTCAGATGTGCACTAAATTGGATACTTTGGGGTGGAGTCCAACACTGGCAAATTTTCTTCATTGCAGTTGTCAGTTGCATTATTCAAAACAGCTTAATACTGTCTGGCTTCTTGCACGAAAATGTAACATGCTGATAATATCCATTCCCTTTCTTCTGTACCTTTGTCTCTCTCCATTATCATAATTCTGTCTTCCAGCTTTTTCCTCTGCTGAGCTTTCAGAGACCTTCCTAATCAACATTCGACACAGAGGGAAGGTGGGTGGCACCAGGGTGGGTAAAAGGCTGTGCTGTAATTTGAGGGGCTCTACAGTCATCTTCAAGAGTGACAGCACAACCCAAGCAGCAACTACAGCTCTCTCACTCTGGGGAGAAATTATTTGATTTTAGATATAAATGTATTTATATTTATGTGCATATGCTTGTACACGTCAAATATTAATTTCTTTTATTCTAATTTTCCCTCATTTCCATCTGTCCCTGTGCCTCATCAGTCTGGGGCTGGGCTGGCTCTGCACGAGCTTTGCCTTTGAGGTGGCACAGAGCAACAGCACCCTGGGAAAGAAACTGTCCAAAAGGCCAGTTCTCATCTGTTCCTCCCTGTCACGGGACTGTGGGCTGGGCTGGGGTGGCTCTGACACCCCACATGCCAACCAGTCAGTGCTGTAAAGTACTGGGATAGAGGCTCTGGGGTCCCCAGGAAGGACATGGACCTGTTGGAGAGAGTCCAGAGGAGGCACCAAGAGATCAGAGGGATAGAGCAGCTCTGCTGGGAGGAAAGGCTGAGAGAATTGGGATTGTTCAGCCTGGAGAAGTTTCGGGGTGACCTAATTGTGGCTTTCCACAGGAAACATGGAGAGGGACTATTTTCAAGGGCCTGGAGTGACAGGACAAGGGGGAATGGCTTCACACTGACAGAGAGGAAGCTTAGATGGGATATTGGGAAGAAATCCTTCCCTGTGAGGGTGGGGAGGCCCTGGCACAGGGTGCCCAGAGAAGCTGTGGCTGCCCCATCCCTGGAAGTGTCCAAGGCCAGGCTGGACGGGGCTTGGAGCAACCTGGTCTGGTGGAAGGTGTCCCTGCCCATGGCAGAGGGTGGAATGAGATGTTCTTTAAGGTCCTTTCCAAGCCAAACCATTATGATTCCTTGATTCCAGGAGCAGTGGAGCGAGATCCAGTGGGGACCCTGAGTGTGCCAGGCTGGACTGTGGGGACTTGCACAAAGAGGTCACTTGAAGAACCTCAAGCAGGTGAGAGCAAAACAGGAGACACAACTTGATCCAGGCAGGGATCCAAGACTGATCTCAGAGAGGTGCTGTCCCAGCCATGACATCAGATGTGACACAAACCACCTTTAATTATTAGCCCCTATAATTTGTAACTCTTATAACAAATCTCCCCGTTCCTTTTGATGTGTACATGAGATTCTTTATGTCCTTAACAGGAGGAGGAATCCTCTTGTCTCCCTCCATGCTATCCTGGAGGCCACCAGGTTAATTCCATGCTCTATGCACGGATAAAAAGGAGGGTGAGAAAAAGAGTAGGTCATGCAGTGGCAAAGGTTGAGAAGCTCTGCTTTAAACACTTCATGGGAAATTGTAAAACTTCTAAACAATTTAATAGATTAACTTCCCCTTTCAGTGGCATCAGTAAAACTGAATTATCATCCTCACTTTTAACTGATGCCCAGACCCAATCCTCATCCATCAGGGATCATTTCCTGATAAAGCAATCAATCCTGCCATGGTGCAGAGGGGACAAACTATTCAAGATACCATCACCAAATATCCTTTCCACCCCAAAGCAGCCTGTGAGGCTTTGTCAATGAAAGTGCATTTGTCTACTCTTATCTGCTGCAGTAGACGTGGAATACAAAGGAAGAAAGTAAAATATGCATTTGATGTACATGTGCAGATGCCAAACACATTATCCACGCAAGGAGGACTCTGCCTTCTCCCAGGAACTGAGCACAGCACCTGAAAACCAACCCCTGCACCACCACCTCAGGTACCAAATTAATAGAAATGAAAGCAAACGTGAGGCTGCCTTAAAATAATGCTGTGACACATGAAGGATTTGAGAGAATAATGAGAGATAATTGTAGAAAAAATGTGTTTCTGCCTTATCCTTGTTTCAGGAAACCTTGTGTGACTTAAGCCAGAATCTCTAAAACGCCGGTCATCTTTTCAGATCATGCAAAATATACTTTTCTTTTTTGACTCTTTATCAGAAACAGTTTGGGTTTTGATGTTTGCTTTTCTAATATATTAAAGAATTGTTTTATTTATTTATACATGTATCAAGATGTTCACAGACCAAAAAGAACTGGGAAAAGTTGTGAAATTTCCTGTAATTTGTTTAATCAGCAATTGGATTTTATTAAGGTATGTATCATGTACAACTATCATTTGAAGAAATAGCTTTAAAATAATTTTTTTTTACTCAAAATATCCCTTGTCCATTTCCATTCCAAAACAGGGAGATTTTTAGTAACAGGAAATCATGTTTGAATGAAACATATAATAACTTATTTGTTAAAACAGGGATGATTTTAGAAGTGATTGATTTTCCCTCTCACTGTAATGACATTTCTGTACTATCTGACTACAAGGTAAAAAATTAGAGCAAGTTTATTTCTCAGCCAGATGTGAACTGTACAAAGACCAAGCTCCTTGGACATTTTGTGAATGATAATGTGGCTACTGGAGCAAAAGGAAACCTTTCCCTGTTGCTGCCGAGGAGTTGGGATTTACATCAACAAACAGGTTCAGGGTAAATTAAGAGGTTCAGTGTAGCAGAGTTCTTCAAAGGCTTTCTAGTTGTTCAACTCCAATTAAAAGTCAATTGAATTGGACACTTAATTCCCATTTGTGTCTATGAAAACCTCTCTTCTGTAATGCACTGTGTTACAATTCTGGGCTGAAAAAGCAGGTGCATGTATAAAGAAGGCATGGCATGTACTTATCTTGAGGAGTATCATATCAAATCCTCAATAGTTACAATATTAAACAAAGAGTAACTCCATAGGAGCACACACATAACCGGATAATAACAAATTAAGAATTTAATATCTGTATTTATGTGTGTGATCTATCACCCAAGACACTATATGATTTTTATGTCCAGAAAATATGTTTTATTTTGTGTGCCAAAGGAAGCTCTGAGCAGCTGATGGAGGACAGCCAGTACAAAACAGACCTGCTGGTGGCACAAAACTGAACATCTTTTTAAGGGAATTAACAGGGGCAGCAACTGGAGTGGGGCTCAGAAGTGATGACAATAGAAAATTCTTCAGGGAAGATAGTCTGACTCTGCAAAAAGTTACTGACATATGTAGGACAGGAGAAACAGCCCGAGAGCAAACACAAATCCTGTCTGAAGATCATGTGGTGAAATGTATCAGAAGGAATTACAGGAGATGAAAATGCAAAGGTAAAATGTAAGGCAGAACCGTGTGTGCAGAGGAAACCAACAGTGTCAGAATTACAGGAGACCCTGGAAGGGTCAAACTCTGATATTCAGTCTGAAATACTTTTGAATTTATATATGAGTTGGATTTGAGTGAACGGACCAAAACCCACTGTGCAAGATTTTGATTTTGAGAGAGATTCACCAGCAGAAGGACTTTATTCCTTGTTTCTGACAGGGATGTGAGTGAAAGCTCCCAGCAGCAATCACTCCCTGCAAGTCCCTGTGATCTGGGGCTGAAACACTGTCAGAAACCTTCTCAAACTTTCCATTTCCCTGAGCAGGCCAAGCTGCCAATCTGTGCACCTGAATCAGATATCACAGCAATCCTAACACAAACTGCAGGCTTGTAAATCAGTTAAAGCAGCTGGTAACCACTGCACTCCCCTCACCATCTTCCTCTGCTGGTGTTAAATCAAACAAACCTCTGGTGTCCACCAAGGAGCTGCTCACAGGAAGCCACCCACCAGCAGAGCTGTAGCTCCCCCCATCCTGCTTGGGGTCCTGCTAAGCTTCTGAAGGTTATTTCCCTGAGTTGGAGTGCTTTTATATAAACTGTCTTTAAAGAGACTGGTCCAGGCTCTGAAAGCAGAACAGTAATTAGAAGGAAAATGAATTGCATCCTTGAGGTGTGACCCTGTTGAGCACCATTTGGTCAGCAGCAGTTTTGGATGCCAACAGCATGAACAAGAAGTCAGCCCCACTGGCTGAAGAATTATTCCTGCAAGCTTGAAGTCTAGTTTTACCCAGGCAGTGCTAAGCAATAAAAAGCTCCTGCTATCAGTATGCTGATCACTCATTTCATAGAGGACACTATCCAGCACTTCTCTGTAGAGCAAATACAAGAAGCATTTCCTAATTCTGCCAACTAGTCACTGGCTGATGGGAATTTCTGCCAAGAATTTGTAAATGATGTAAAGCAAGCTGAAGAAAAAAAACTTGCCCAATAACACAAAATATGGCATGATATGCACACATCCTCTGCTTGGACAAATAGGAAGGCACAGAAAGAAAAGCAAATAAGTGAAAACCTCGCAATGAACACAAATGTGGCAAAGAGAAGCTTGCTGAGCTGAGCAACATTATCTCTCCATGACATCAGGCAAGAGCTGGAAGGTTCACCATGTGTTTTGGTTGCAGGTGTTCATCACCTGGCTGCAGGTGATGGCAAACCAAATGTGGTTTGGGGGCCTGTGGAGCTCAGGGCCTGTCCCCACCATGCAGGGGATCCACTTTATCCAACACGAACCAGGCAGGATGAATGGGAAAAGAAAACAAACCCATCCCCAGAGGAATGGGAAAAGAAAACAGGAGCTTCCCAGAGGTTTTTCCAGCTCTGCTCTGCCAAAGGCAAACCAGTGTTCCAAACATGGCATGTACACCCAGTAACTGCTGTGGTCACCAAAGGGTGAGCAGCATCTTTATGCATGGGCTGTCATATCATCTTACTCCAATGCATCCTACTCCAGGAATCTTGTTTCTTAAATAGTCCCTCTGGCCCCTCTGGAAGCCATCCTGAGATTGACTTTTCAATACTTTTTAACAGTATTAGAAGGGACTTTTTGCCTCTGTGCACACAAATGATTGGAACTACCCCTGTTTACCACTGTGACAGATATGTGTGCTAATTAGATATTCTTTTAAATGTCCAACCAAGTCCCAACTCCTTGGAAAATCAGAGCCTTCACTGTGCTCCTCAAAATGGCTCCTTCCTCTAAGACAAGACTTCCCAAGCACACTGCATCCCACCCCGAGGAAATGGGGCTGCCAAAGGTGCAAACAAATGAATGCTGCTCAAGAAAGCCACGATAAAACAAGCTTTGGAGGTGTAATGATTTCCAAGTATGAAGTGAGACTGCAGGTTGTACCTTTTTACAGCTAAGTAAATGAAACAGGGCAGAGGAAACACGTCGGTGTCCTCCACACAAATGATCTTTGTGTTGTGTTACTGAAACCAAGAGAGCTGAAAAGGCAGTGGCTGCTCATGCAGCAAGATGCCTTGGATGCTGCCTGGCTCCTTGGGAGCTCCAGGATGAAACAAGGAGCAGTTACAGCATCACTGGTGGGGAGTGAGTCCCTGCTCGCCTGGGGGGAGCTCCAGCCTGGGTTCCCCCAAGTGCTCCAGCAGCAGAAGCCAAGAACCATGAGAAGGATTAAAGACCTTCCAGGAGAAATTCTGTGCTGGTCTTTCTCTTTGTACACCTGGCACTTGATGGGCTTCACAAGAAAGCAATGGAGGGATCCTCACCGGGGGCTCCAGACCCTCTGAGAGCTCAAGGTCCCACCACAAGGATATGGAAGGGACTCTCATCCCCTGGGTAGCCCTGGGAACTGATGAGGATCAACAAATATTAAGAGGTAAGAGTCACATGCAAATTCTCAAAACACCTCAGGGCCCGTTTCTATATGTTTATTACTCTCCACAAACTCCTGATTTCCATAAGCACTTTGTTTCTATTTAATGAAATGAGTAAGCCCCAGCTTTGTCAAAGTGCTTCCCAGATCCCACCGCACTGGGATACCATTGCTGAGCTCATCTGGGAATCTGGCTGCAAGGGCGTGTGCTGAGTGCTTGGAAAATCCAGCTCATTCCGATCTGGCAGCTGATCCTGAAACAGTATCTGGAAATCCACTTGCAGCATTTGTAAGAACTATCCATTTGCATATACAAAAGCTGACTTTTGGCATGAATAAAATTTTCTTCTAGCTTCCTTTGAAAATCTGATCCAGACTGTCTAGACAAGTCAAAAGGCTCATTTGTGCTTAATATTTTATAATTTATTATTTCGCCTTCCATTCTGATTAATTTGGAAAGGTCTCTCAGCAAAGTTGCAGTGATGGGAGGATATAGTTTTATAGGCTACTCATATAATCCCACTGCTCTGCTCAGACATACCCTTGAAGTTTGTTCTAAACTTACACACATAAACCCAGCCTCATAAATCTAGTTCTACCTACGGGCACGAACTTTCAGACATCCACAGTTCACCCAAACACACACACATTTGCTTTTTATTTCCTCCTATACCATTTTTTTTTAATAGTAGCACTGTAAATGTTTCAGCAGGTGAACATTGTAGAGCTAAAAGAAATTTAAACGTGCCATGTATTTGCTAAGCAGAGATACCATGGCAAGACACTGAGACACCTTTAAAAGGGTCTGTCTCTCTCTTTCTTACTCAAAATACAGCTTTTACAAATATGACATCTTAAAATTAAAATGTTTGTTCTGAAAGTAATAGCCAAGATCATAGAATATTTATGTGATCATTAATATTTGAATTTTGAATAATGTATACTTATATATTTCCACAAAAGAATGCAATGTGTGTTTTATACTAAAGTCATATTATTTTTCCCATAACAAGTACAGAAGCAGCTTTATTTGCATTACTCACTTGCAGGTATGTAATATCAGATTACACTGTTAATTCCCTTTGTTTCCTGGAAATATCTATGTCAGGCTTTTGAACTTTGCATACACAGGAGGTCCATATTCATAACAGCCTGTTTGAAACACAGCAAAGATCTGGGCACTGAGTTGTTTGTTCACTGTTAAGCAACTTCTCTTTTAATTCATTCCATTCCATTTGTTACTAATTGTAACTTGCTTTTAGCAAAAGGCACTCAGAACTGTAATCCCCATCCTTACCACTTCATCCATAAAGGTCTGTCAGGTGCCAAGAGGATGGTGCCAAGCTCTTTCTGGTGGTGCCCAGTGACAGGATGAGGAGCAATGGCCATTAACTAAACCACAAGTTCCACCTCAACATGAGGAAGAAGTTCTTCCCATGAGGGTGGCAGAGCACTGGAACAGCTCCCCAGGGCTGACATGGAGTCTCCCTCTCCGGAGACATTCCAAACCCACCTGGACTCATTCCTGTGTCACCTGCTCTGGGTGACCCTGCCTGGGCAGTGGGGTTGGACTGGGTGATCTCCAGAGGGCCCTTCCAGCGCCAGCTATTCTGGGATTCTGTGTCCAAGGACACAGAGCTGCACATCTCCCTGCACTGCCACCCCCACCCCTCCTCAGGGTGCTCATGGATGTGCTGACAGACATTGTCAGGTTTCACAGAGCCAGATTTTGATGACACAGGAGAAATAAGAGACAGAGCAGGTAATAAAGGAAGTTTAGAAGGAATAGTAACAGAGGTATAGACAGAGAGGATTTCATGCACACGGCCTGAAATACAGGAGGGAACTGAAGAACCCAAGAAAAGCACAAAAACACGAAAGAGGGAAAAAGCAAAGGGGAGCCAACTCAGTCCATAGTGCCCCTACAACACAGAAAACATCTCAAATAGGAAACTGGGTTTGGGTGGCACTGTCAAAACTCCGATCTGCTTCACTGAAGTGCTTGTGTAGAGTTCCTGAACCTACTAAGCAAATGTGAACCCATTTTCATAAGAGCCTAGACCTGTATTTTGTATTTCAAATGGTGGGCTCAGCATGCAGCAATTTCACCTGATTTTCACCTTGAGATCTGGGTGCAGACACAGCCATTACAAACGCAAACATTCATTAAAATATTTTGCTGGACGTTCCCTGACAAGCGTGATTACAGGATGTGATTTATGCCCATCGGTGTGTTTTTGTGAGGCTACTCGTAAATGGACAATTCCAGGCACACAGACACGGAGTTAATTTGAGCACAGCCCAGACTTGACACTCCTTGATGCTGCCTCTTACCATGGTTTCTATAGCACTCAGGTGCTGGAGAGCTGGTCAGGTCTTTGAGCACAATTGTAAAGCTTAAAACCTGAAGAGGGCATCTAATTTGAAAACCACCTGAGAAAGATGCTGAGAAGTAAAACAAACCCACGAAATCGTCCTCAGACAGTTTTTCTTTAATTGCAACTGATTGGAAAAGGATTTTCTACACTTCACCCTGTAATTAAAAGAAGATTCACAGCCTCTGTTGCATTCTTCCATTAGAAATCTTGCATGTATTTCCAAAGCTGAATTTTGAGCTTTAGAAAATGTATTTGAAATATTGGCTAACATAAATCACCTTTTCTCCACTATTTTCAGTAAAGCTGCACAAGCTGGGGATATGGACCACGTTCCTGAATTATTTGGGTAAGTGCTTGTTAGCAGAAACATGGGAGGGTTTCCACTCTTGGACAATTAATGGGTGTTATGTGGCTGAGAAAGAACATGTGCATTTAAATCAGTTGAGCCTGCAGCTGAAATCTCTTGCCTCAGTTTTTAAAGGGAGCCAGAGTGCTTGGCATCTCCTTCCCCAGCATAATCCCATCGAGCCAAACACACTGTGGCCAGACAAAGCGTCTGCACTGCTGCCTGGGAGCTTCCATCAAGGATTTAGACATCTCCCTGATCTAAACTCCAGTTGTAAATAATTGCAGGTGAAATATGCACCCATAATTATTGTTTTGCTCACAAAAAAAAAAAAAAAAAAAAAAGTTACCTTTTGATCCTTCCCTTTCTCTTGTTTTTATTATAAAGCACAACCATGAAAACTAGACCTTCACACTCTGCACTGTGCACAGAGACATTTTACCCTTTAAGCCTCCAAAGAAACATCAGGCCCAAGCAAATGACCTAATTACTGTGTCTCCGTTCAGTGTGTCCCAGGTCAGTGTGCAGACACTTGCATAAAGGCAATAGCAGCTTTGGGAAATAATCTTCTTGATTATAAAAGAGCCATATACATGTTCTCCTGTGTGTAAATATGTGCCACTCACCAAAATACACCCACCCGGTATTGCTGAGTAGGTATCGGAATGGATGGGGGAGAGAGGAATGTTTAAGGAGGATTTTTAAAGCTATTTCTCTCCTAATTCACACACAACATCAGTCAGTGGGAGTTAGCCTTTTAAATCCTGACCTTTGCATCACACATAATGTCATTAAGTTGGATATTTTTCCCAGTAACTTATACCAGAGGTAGCTGAGTAACACTCCCCGTTAAAGAGAACAAATACAATCCCTGCCTTTACTTTTATTTTCCCAATGTCCCTAAATTGGGGGATTATTGTTCAAAAACGAGCACTTACTACCCCATTGAGTAAGGAAGAAGATGTGTCTTTTTCCTCTTCTCTTGGCATATGAATTGGATTTCTAAAAATTCTCTGTAGTAATCACAAAGAGCTGCTGCAAAGAATTACTTGATAAAACCTTTTGAGATTTCAGCCTACCTCGTCCCTTTGTTTCATAACTAGAAGGAGTATAATGAATGCAAAAACTCTGTGAATAGAGCTCAGCAGGGCCTACTTTTTTCTCATGACTCCTGTGATTATAATAATTTGATTTTATAGGTGTCTATCGTAAGACCCCGGCTAGGGAGCAATCTTTACTGAGTCATGAACTTTCACATCATTAAATCTCTCTACATTTATTTTAAACATATCAAAAGTGTCAAATAACTTTAGATCCACTAAATTTTATTTGCACTGGGTGAAATGAAGTTTAGCCACTTGGGGAAATAAGTGGAATAGTTTCCTTGGCACTCGGGAAGAGAGTTGGGCTCTGGAGTCTGAGCAATTCCAACCATGCCGCAGGTACAGCATCTCCTGAAAGGGCCAGGACATGTGTTTACAAGGACAGGAACCTGAGTAATTTCCTCCCATCTGAAGGGAATATTAAACTCTTCTGTCAGTTGGATGTATATTATTTATGTTCCTTTTTTTTTATTGTTGTTGTTGTTGATTTTAAAAAATATTTCTTTGTTGGTTCAACGCTGACTCCCGATAGAAAGTGATGAAATGCCCAATATGTTAAAAAACCTTATCACTAAATCAGAAGCAGAACTATAAATTTTGGCTTTTGAAACTGAACTGACTGTTGAGGATCATTTTGCTCCTGAAATATTACAGCAGTGATCAATTTGCTGTAAAATTAAGCAGTTTAGCTCTGCAATCTATAGATGGAAAACATGTTGTTCTTGAGCAAAGTTTATGCCCTGCCCAAGGGATAAATTAAATTTTATGGGTAAGACATGCATTATTATATGCTTATCTGTTTAACATATCATTCTTTTCCACATCAGTATTATAAATATTTTTAATCATACAGTTGATCTCTTGTGCATATAGTGATATGGTAATTCCCCCTGCCCCCCTCAAAAAATATGACCAAACACAGTTAATTCATCACAGAACAGGGGAGAATATTCTAATCTTCCTAAGAAATATCCTGAAGATTGAAGCAGAGGCACTTAGAATTGGGGCTACTTTGCTATCATTCAGTGGGATAAAATTTTCCTGAAGGAAGGGGTGGAGCCACGTTACCCATTTTTATTACAGTTGTTATTCTTGAATATTTATATTACAAGTCTCCAATCAAAACTGGGGGCTGCAGTCAAAGACAATTCAGTTACAAAAGTTAGGGAAAGCAGTGAAATATGTGCATTTAGCAAACCTCTTCACGGTTTTATAAATTTCTGATGATTTTCCTTGAATTCTATAAATTTAGGGTCAAAGCTCTCAAAGTGACCACAGCCCTGGCTTTCCAACAGTGGGCAACTTCTCTCAGAAGTTTCTAACAGAAATGGATCTTCTGAAGGGAAAAGGAAGAAGAGTGAGAAGCTGAGAATCCTTTGCCTTTCACGTAGGAGAGACAGCACAGAGAAGACCCTGAAGGTGTTTGTAGGAAGAGGAGACCAAAGAGAACTGATGCAGCAGCAAACAAAATCACAGGTATAATCATCTGTTCAACACTTATAACATGTGACACTATAGTGTCAAAATTAGAAGCAGATGAACTCCACTTGCCCGTGTTTGCCATCAACCACATCCCTGAATATATTTTTTAAATGTCACTGTTGTAAGAACAGAGCTGAAGTGAAGGTGGACGAGATCTGGGAGAGTCAGGCATCTCCAGTATCTTTTATTTGTTTCTGTTAAAGCAGATTAAAGGGGGTAAACCCTCAATTATGAATTCACCTGCTCAGTTTGAATGGGAAGAGTAAACAGCAAAGACACCTTAATCTGGATATTTGCTCACGAGTCACCTTCAGCATCCCTCCCCTCCACTCACTTCTGTCCACTGCGAATACTCCACGTCATGTTTTATGTGAACTCTTCCCCCATGTGCAATTTTGACTTGAGATAACGCAAATTCTTCTAATTTCATTTGGAACTAGTTCTTTCCTCAGCTTGGAAACCTAAAGCGTGGGTCCTTGTAACATTATCTTCATGGTTGACAGCCCTTTTCTGCTCTCACCGCCCACTTGCTTCCTTTCAGTCACACAGATCATCAGTCTTCTAGTTTTTGGTGACATGGGTATCACTGACATATTATTTCGAGTCATCTTAATCTGCACTTGTTTCTTACTTTTTATTTTCTGGAGCATATGCTTCCGCCTTTTTTTTCCTTCTCACACAGAAATGCTTTAAACAAGCACGTTTTAGCCCATATTTTAGGCTTGCCTGGGTTTCCACGTGAATAACCTTTTCCCTTTTCGCGGAATGAGGAGGTGAATATCAAGAAAAAAAAAAAAAAAACAGAGGAAAAAAAACTTGCACTTTCCTTCAAGATGAGATCTATTCCACTGTGGAGAAACCACTGGGTGACACACACAGGGACAATGTTTCCTTGTGAAGATGTACGTGGTAGATGTAACCTCCCTTCCTCACTGGGGTGCCGTGAGGATTAGTCAGTGAATGTTTTATAGTCCTTAGAAGTTGTAAAGAGCCAGAAAATTGCTAAATATTATTATTCTTTTCATTGCCTTGCATTCTCACAGCTTATATTCAGAGGTGAGCAGGTCTGAGGAGACAATGCAGATGTGTCCCACGTTCTCCATCACGGAGAGGAAGTTCTGCAGACGTAGGTACCTCCCAGGAGTCTGTGCCAAACTGTAACTGCTGCAGGTGTATAAATGGGCTGCCTTCTCAGGCCTTTTGGAAAACTTTAATTCTACTTTTATAAAATTCCTTCTAAACAATCGCTCTCTGAGGCACCCGGAGACACCCCAGACGCATTAAACAAGGTGAGATGGGGTTTATGTTCTAACTTACAAAATATTCATTGCAAATTTAGGACAGAACATGTTTGGAATTGCACATTGCAATTTCACTCAGAACAGGAACAAATCCCCAGATGGGACAGCAAAATATATTCATACCTTTCCTTGTCTCTTGGAGAAGAACAAGACAAAGGAGGTGGTTCCAAGACTCCAATATCTCACACAACTCAACTACACTTGATTATTATTTGCTTCTCGCAACCTGAAAAGAATCCCACTACCAGATTTGTCTGTCTCAACCCTGCTGAAGCTGAATACTTTCATACATATGTATGGATAGCTTAAGTTTTTATGAGCATAATTTGGGCTTTTCAAAATAGTGACACAATAACAAAGCAAAATTGAGACATGCATGTAATTTGAATACTGATTTGGTTTTATCTCTTCCTCGTGCTGGCACTTTTGATGCTGCTCTTTTCCATTCCATCTTCTTTCTGTTCTTATTTCCCAATGAATGGAATTAGTTGTGAGTGCATTCTCTGCTTCTACCAACCAAATATGCAACTTGATCTACGACCTCCCTAAGAGTTTTGGACAGTTGCTCATTTGCTGCTACCTCTAAGTTTTCTATCAACTACTTATAGATGTGTTCCTGATCCTCTTGTCAAACAGGAAAATGAATGTTGGCAGATGACTGTTGCCCATGTTCCGTGGAATTTCTGACACCATAAGCCCTGATTTTTATTATTTTTATTATTTTTGTTTACAGCAATGCAGCATTCCAAGGAGGCTACTGCAAAGGACGTTTGCTGATTATATTTCAGGTCAAACAACCTCTGTGAGCTGTTTGCATCAATTTGCAGATGCAGGGCAGGATTCCCAGTGCTCTGCTGGAGTGACTGGGATGTGCTTCCCCAGTCAGGTGTGGAGCACAAGAGTCTGGGTCGTGTCTGCTCTGCTGCAAGGTCAAAGTTATCAAAGTCTATAGTAGACAAGCAGGTATGGTGAAGCTCTGACATGTCTCCTCACCCTTTTCTGAGGTTTCTGAGTAAAGCCCAGACCCATCACACCTGTACAGCAGCACAGAGGCCCCTCGTGCTGCAGGAAGGTCTGAATGGTTTAGTGTCATGGAGAATCTGGTCCTCAAAATTATTCATTAAAAATACCCACTTAATAATTTCAAAGACAAAACTAAAAGATGCTCAGGGGCAATCTGTGAACAGAAAAAGGGGGTTAAATTCACCTAATAAATTATTTGCAGACTGAATAATTCATGGGAAATCCAGGGTACACTTAGAAGGGTTTGATTCGGGCTGTCAGACTTCTCTGGAATGTGAAGAAACCTCAGAATTTGGCATTTTCTAAGGCATCATTTTGGTGCATTACCACAGCAGAATTCCCATCTGGAACCAGATGTGTATTTGAAGTTTCTCGTCCCTGACACCAGCCAGTACCTGATGTTAGAGGGAAAGCCACAAGAAAACTCTTGCAACTGGTTTATTCTGTCACTGTCTAACAGGAAGCTTCTTGCAGTGGGCAGAAATGGGAGTAAAGGGTTTTTTCAAAACCAGGACTATATTCCCAAGCTGGCAGCTGTATCCACATGTTTGAACTTTGTAATGTGAGCAGAGATTTGCTCCCTTCTTTAAAGTTAAGCAGATGCAGGGACCAAGTGGGAGAGTACATGTGTGGATCATTTACTGGTCACCTTATCATCTGAGGAATTGTTATATCATGGACAGACAGACTTAATATTGCTCATATATAAACGCAAAGGACCATCTAAGACCTTTTTGAAAGCTGTTAAACACTTGGCTTCCTCTTGTGGCAAAGAGTTAAATTCAGCACAAGGACTGGGTTTACTTTAGCTTGGGAGATAAAATTTTCAAGAGGTACATGAAAGTAGGCTGAGCTACGTCCAAATGCAACTGAAAGCCTGGAATTTAAATATGTGAAGTAGGTAAGGAAAGAAGCACATGAAACTTCGTAAACAGAGGTGTTAAAACAAACTTAATAATAGACTTTTTAAACTACCAAATCACTGTCAGAGTATATATGTGTTAAAAGACCTATAAATATATTTTAAAACAATCTATTTTCCTTTCACTTAGCTGCCAAGATCTCCATTAGGAGGTTTGTGTTTCCTTCCAACATTAAAGAATATCTCTAACATCTGTAGCGATGAGCGGTGAAGAGTGTCAGTTCTGCTGCTGAAACAAACGGTGCCACCATTTGAAGGAGGAAAAATGTGAAATAATGAATATGCCTTTGCAGAGCAGGCTGCTGTGTGTAACAGGAGGCTCTTGCTAGTTTTGATCTTCTGAGTTTCTTCTACACACCTCTAAGGAGGGCAGTTAATTATGCAAACCTCGGGAAAAGCATTGCCCAGAGATGCTGAACCCTGATATAAAGTGCCACAGGCACACTGCAAGGACTGCACTTCATGTTTCCCTCCCTCCAGGTATCAGGAAGGAGAGAAAGGGATCCCAGTACAACATGAGCCAATCTCAGCTTCCCTGGAGAGGTCACGACTTGAAAAATTATTTGCTTTTTTTTTCCATGAAGGTTCCCAGAAGGCAGAGAGGGCGGGACACTGGCTGGGGATTTGCAAGGTTCGTGATGGGGTTTTTTCCACAGTTGCTATCACAGAGTCACGGAATGGCCTGGGTTGGAAGGGACCTTAAAGAACATCTCATTCCGCCCCCTGCCATGGGCATGGACACCTTCCACTAGTCCAGGTTGCTCCAAGCCCCATCCAGCCTGGCCTTGGACACTTCCAGGGATGGGGCAGCCACAGCTTCTCTGGGCAACCTGTGCTAGGACCTCACCACCCTCACAGCCAAGAATTTCTTCCATATATCTAACCTAAATTTTCACTCTTTCAATTTGAAGCTATTCCCCCTTGTCCTGTCACTCTAGGTCCTTGTAAATAGTCTCTCTCCATCTTTCAGGTATGGAAGGTACTGGAAGGCCACAAATGGGTCACTCCAAAAACTCTTGCAGCAGCCTTGGGCCCCTCTATACTCCACTCCCTTATCAGTAAAGGAAAGCAAAACCATTTTCTGATGTTTTAATAACTAAACAGGTGGATATACTAATGATTGCAAGATGCTCAGTCACTGTAATAAAAGGGAGGATCATACAACCATCACAGGTAATAAACACAATGTCTGCAGGAGCTTTACTGTAAGCAGAGCACAGAGAGCCACAGGTCGGGCCAGAACAGGATGGGCAGGATTTTATCATTGCAGGGAACTTTAAAAAAATTCCCATGTCTAATCTATAGCAAAGAAATGTAACAGAACTTCCAAGGCCAGGAGAATTCACAAACAACATTTCCAAGCAAAGTGATTTCGCTCCTTATTTCAAGAAGAAAACGCAACCAAGCCCCACTCGGTGTTTTATGTTGTGTAAAGGGTGTCCAACACTGAGAGGCAAGGCTGGTAAACTCTGATTCTGCCTAAAACTTCAGAACATTTACAGCATGAATGTTTTCACAAATATTGCAGATATTCCCAAATTTTAGCAGAAAAGTTCCTGCAATTATGCATGGAAATGCATCTTACTTAATCTAGACAGACAGTCCTGCCACTCCAGCAGGGAAGAGTGGACATGGACTTCAGTGACACTCAATCTTAAAAATAACAAAAAACCCCCTATTTTTTTACAGTTTTCAAAAATATCTTTGGGTACAGTTGAATCTCAGAACTGCATTATCTGGATGTACTTATAAATGATTTCAGCTGATGTGAATTGGGTAGTTTTATACCCAAAATGCACATATACAATAAGCGTGAGTATGTAATTTATAAAGACATAGGGGTATTCAAAGGACTTTATTTGCAGATCTGAAGATTTTTAAAACCTGATTCCCAGTACTCCTGTGCAAAGACAGAGGTTCAAAACCACAGTGGGTAAAAAGAAAGATAATAAACTGCTTACTACTTGACCTTAACTACAATGAAGGGGGGTAAATCAGTGTTAATCTTACTACTCAAGCCTTAATCTACTTTATTTTTCCTTAGCTTTTCCTTTTTCAGCATGCATATAATTTTATATACAAGATATGCACGGGTTTACATTTATTATCTGTATATATGATAACCCCAAATTGTTAATTCATCCTTAATTTTTTTGGTTCGAGTTACACTCTTAATGTTATTTTAACATAAGGCTTTTTTGTAATGTAATGATATTTAATTTGCATTAGCACAAGTGACATACAATAGATCATGCTATTATCATGATTGATATCAGATGAACTGGCATAAATTCAACGTTATAAATTGAGATTATAAATGAAACTATGATTTTACAGGAATTACTGTAGTAGAAAGGCTATGGACCCTCAAGTCAACCTTAGTCAAACCCACTATTTAGAGTTTTATATATTTTATGCCTGCAATAAATGCTTTTGTGAAAGCCCATAACCCGCAAAAAAAAAGTCATTGGAAGTCTATTAATTATAATAATACCATCCAAAAAGCTGTGAGGGCTTATTTTTGTGACATCACTCTTTGATTTCTTACTGCCTTAAATTATCCCTTTGTTGGCTGGGTGAGGGTAACAGTCATACTTTTGTCATTAAATATAAGGAGTTTTAAAGCCTGATCCACCCTAGCTCTAATTGATATTGCTTTCATTTGGCAGATAGTGACCTGATTTATAATTTAAATATGCATCATTATATGCACCTCTTCTGTATAATGAAAAAGCGAAGTTACTCTCATCTTTTCCTGCAATGTTAACATCAAGGAAAAGTATCTTCCTTTTTTCCCCTTTTATACTCAGAGCCTAATTGAAAACTGTTCATTGAATTTCAACATGATAGAAAAGTCTTTTTATCTCTCAATTTGTCCATTAGCTATTATAATTGAAGTATCTGCTACACAGCTGAATTGATATTGTTCTTGTTTAAATTCTGGATTTCTCTAAATCTTCTACGAGGCATCAACTAAAAAAATACGGGTTAGGAGACATTAGCGAGCAATATTGTCTAAATGGGACATTAGACCAGCACTCCACATGTGTAAAGCTACCCAAAGTAGGAAGTCATCTAATTTTACTGGAGAACGTGTTGCATAATAATCTTAACAGCATGACCATAAGGTTTGCTAATTGCCACATCTGTTTAACAGCTGTCAGATGTTTGCCATATGCTGCCATCAATATTACAAGAGAGTACATTACAGGGAGTTTTATTGTGTTCGACTGTTATTTATTTGCCACAGACATTACTCCAGCCAGTGACGTCTATTTATGTTACATGGTTAATTATATTTTAAAAGCTGCACGCAAAATTCAGGCTTCTCAGCTCCCTTAGACCCCATTCCTGACGATGTAAATGATAACTTTTTCCCCTCCAGATCTCTGAACTGGTTTATAAATTTCCATCTCTTCTCGTGGTAAATAATTCTTCTGCAAAATAACTTATTTATGTTGTTTTTGAAGGATGTTTCTAAGCCCAAGTCATGTTTCAATGGCGATGCTCATAAGGACTCAAACTTCTTTTATTTCAAAGAATCCACTTCATTATTTTTTCCATCAGGACACAGGTCAGGGATGAAAGACAGTTCAGCTTTACAGCTCAGGAGGTTGATACCCCAATTCTAGTCCCAAACCTGCCACTGACTCATTCCATGACCTCGATTCATTGCACGACCCTGATTTTCCAACTTCTGAGCCAAATACCTGCTGTAACATCAGACTTCACTGAATGTCTCGGAAAACTAAGAGGTGAAACACAACTATTGCCTTTAAAGCATATAAATATGGCTGTTCTTTTACACATTCTTTCAGGGATTTTTGAAACAGCTCCTTTCAGCTGCTCCGTGCAGTACTTTTTCGTTCCATGTAGCGACGGCGGCAGCGAAACAGGGAGCAGAGATTGACAATGTGCAGAGTAGGCAAAATATGCATGATGTGATTTAATGTGAGTTGATAGGTGTCACTGATCTCTATTATAAATAGACTGTGTGAATTCCATATGATGTATTATTTATCTATTGTAGATGCCTTTTTGTTTCATTAATAAACCTGGAAATCAGACGTATACATTTCCAATGATGAGTTTTTGGCAATACAAGGCATTGTGACATTTGTCTGCAATTGCTCAATTATTTTGATGATTTTCTTCTTCTTTCTCTATAAATGATTAATGCTTGAGATGTTTGTTCAAGTTTCTCCTGATTTTAGCTCATTTGTCCAGCTGAATTCTTTCTTCCTTTTCTAATTAGAGATTATTGCAGTGTAAGGACTTCCACTGTGACCTGAATTCTAGTTCCTTGGAGATGTTGCACTGGAGAACACAACACAGGTCCTCTGTATGAGGTTTATGTTCAACTGTGGGGTCTGAGACCTCCAGAAGATCTCACATTAACAATGTGGTTTCCATTTAAAACTGCCTCAGAGCAGAAACTCTGTGCTGTTCTTCTACCCACAGTTAAAAATGTTTCCCTGGTTTTCTGTACTTGAGAAAATTAAGAAAACACTTTGCTGTTTATTTAGATAGGAAAAGACTTGAATTTTGCCAGTTTCTGAAGAGAACAGTAAGCAGCAGCTGGTGCCTCCAATTCACAGTTCTGGAAGATGCTCAAGCAAAGGTATCTTTGAAGACACTAAAGGGCAAAGAATTCAAAACAAAAGGTAAACCTGGGGGTCGTTCCAGGAGCCAAATTGTAAAGCCTCAGAGTCCTTGAGATGGGTAAGGATGAGGGGGGGGTCGCTGAAGGAGGGAAATAGGGCTGTGGGTTCAGGCAACACGTGCCTACGGGAGAAGCAGGTGCTCAACTCCCACGAGAGATCCAAGTGCCTTGCACGAACGCCTCCATCAGTAATCTCAAATTTGTCTGCCTTCTGCATTTGATCTCCTTATTTTCCTCTTCTATGCTTTCTTAATGCTGTTTCCAGCCATTTCAATTATGCGATTTCCTTATCTGGGGACCATTGAGAATACTGTACAAGACTTTATAAACAGCTACTAAGTTTATCTGCCTGTCATTTGGTTTTCATTATGCGAGATAACAATCTTCCTCATATCTTATAAGAAGATATAATGTGATTGTTTTGAAACGGGGAGGGGGGAAAAAGTCTAGTCTGCATTATCCTCAGCCTCGTAGCATTTGTAACGTCAGTGGTGTCAGCACAATCTCCAACATTTTTCCTTGCTGTGGTCCAGGAAGAATTATCTCTCTAGTTTTTTGTGTTTGCTGCTATCTCCTCTTTTTCTCCATTTTAGACACAGTGAGGTTCTTATCTGCAGTGTAGTTATGCAGCTACAGATTTGCCTATATTCAGTCTGATCACTCCGAACCGTTTCGTGGGGCTTCTGCACTGAAGGGAGGGATGAGAGGCAATTGTCAACAGTTCTCTGTATTAAATATGGATAGATATTATTCATGTAATTTGACAGTTCTTGACTTTCAGCTGTATAATGACAGTGAAACGGCAGGAATTGCAGCAGCCCAACTTCTGTCTTACTTCAAGATAAGCTTATCAAGTGTAGCCTGAATCCATTCTCCTCATAAGCAGATCAGAACTCGTGTCATGCTGAACCGCCACGCTGACTCCTGCTTCCTACTATTGCTTTGCATGTCCATATGGTCCTACTTGTTTGCCATCTTACAGCTATTTTGCAAGGTTTTTAGGAGACAGACTGACTCTTGTCTTTGTTCAGCACCTTGTACAGAGCAGCCCTGGCTCCTGCCTGATGCCACCAAGCGTTCATGGAACATAAATAAGGTAATGAAGTGATAGCAGGTGATGGTCAGCCCTGGTGGGTTTTTCTCTCTTCAGCAGTTCTGCACTTCAATCTGCAAAGAGTAGCTGCTTTGTTTGGCTTCTTTACAGGAAAAACACCCTGAGGTTCATCCCGTGCTGTTCACCCCAGAGATTCAGAGGGATCTCTCACCAACATGCAGGAATCACATATATCATTTGGGCTCTCCCAGCCCAGTGTGGCAGCTGCAAACCCAACAGTGGCTTAAGGTTAAGAATTGACCATGAGTCTGTGGAATTTCCATACTCCCTTATGTTCCTTCCAGATTACAACACTTTCCAAACTTGTGGGGTTTGGTGTCAGGGGAGAAGAGCAGATTTGGAAAACTTTTGGCAGTTGAATGTTCAATTAAAAAAAAACAGGAGAATTGAGAAATTAAATTCAGTCGTTTTATCTTCCAGGATTTGATCAGCCCGACTTTGATCTTCCAGGGGCTGGAAACTCCTCCAGGCTGGGATTGTCGTTCTGTTTCTGCCTGTGCAATGAAGAGCATAAGAACATATAAAAATGTAAAAATGGCCACGGGCTGGTGTCCTGCCTACAGTCAGACCTTGTCCACTCGCCATTGTGTCCAGTGTTCCCCCTCTAATTGGAAAATATTCCCCCTCTAATTAGAAAATATGGGACACTAAAGAAAGTCAATCACTACAGACTTCCCCAGAATATTTCCAAATAATTTGTATTTATTAAATCATTGTTGATTTGGTTTTTTACTCTGAGTTTGGTCACTTTTGAGGACGCTTTTGAGCAGCAGTAAACAAAAATAACCATTATCAGAATAATGGAAGTTACAGAAGTTTTGCAATTTCTTATCAGTGGGAAATTCTTTGCTGTTTGACTTTTCACTGGAATATGTCAGTGGAAATATGAGTTCAGGTTTCAGAATTAAATGCATGCCTCAATGGCTCAGTTTATGCATTCATAATTATATTTACAATTAGAAATAATGTAATCAGGAATAGAATTCCTTTATTGGCTGAGTGCACAAAACGAGTTGTGGAGAAAAAGCAGTTTTAAGCCATGCTTTCTTCCCCACAATTTAGGAGCATTTAAGCTTCATCTCCAACATACATTAGGAAATTATAGGCTAATTAAGTCCATATGGGGCAGTGCTCCAGTGAAACACTGCTGGATCCCTCCCTAGATTCCCTTTGGCACAGCAAAGCCCCAAATGCTGCGGACACGACAGGACACAAAACCACTGCGGGGACTGCACACAGTTCCACGAGCAAGGGTTGCCTGCAAATATTTTAATTCCTTTCTAACAGAAAAGTGAAGCTTTAAACGGAAGCGTGGACGGGGAGAGGGCACACGGCACGGTGTAATTGAGAATTCCCGTGCCCTGCCAGGCAGGGTTAATGGGCATTGCCCTGCAGTGAACTGGCTCCTGCGAATCCTTGAAATGTCAGAGTGGCACAGAACAAGACGGTGCTCCGGGTCCTCGTGGTGTTAAATGGAGGCTGCAGGGCAGCTCTGAACCCACCCGCATAATTTGTAGGCACAGGATGTCATTTACGATTGCTTACCTCTCATTAAAACTAATCAGAGTGGCTTTCTGAGAAAAATTGATTTTTAATTGGAAAAGTTAAATCTGTGAACCTGTTTTCTTTTTCCTTGAAAAGCTGGAAACGTTTAGCTGGGAACTGATAGACAATGTCCTTGTTTGCTGATAGCTCTGAGAACACCAAATGACCTTTTTTTCCTTCAGTCTTTGGCCAAAATTAGCACTGAAGACTATTTGTTTGCACACTTTGAAGGGTGATTTCAGTCAGAAAAGTAATTTTCCATCAAAAAAAAAAAAATTCAAGGGATGTTTTCACTTGCCAGATTGGGAAGCACATTGATGCTGGGATGCAAACAGGGGGGCACAGACTCTTGCAGTGGGCTTCCACACTTCTCATGATACTTTTCAACAGGACTGTCACTGGCAGCACAAGGTGCAGCAATGTCAGCTTTAATTAAAACCTTTTGTTTTACCCACCACACAGAACAGCTGCAGCATCAGCCGAGAAACAACAGCACCACAACATGTACAAGCCCAGGGTTTTTGGAATATAAAAGGAGACATTGGTAATGGGAACCCCACACAAAGCTGGTTTGTCCATAAATTCTACAAAACGCTGATTGCTTCTCCCTGAACTGTTCCACACAGACTTCTGCTGATGTTCAAAGAATGTCAGCTATAAAAATGTGCAGGGGCATTTTCCTCAAAAATTAAGAGCCAACCAACTATTTTATGCTTAGCTGTATGTGTGAGTGGCTTGTGAATCACAGCAAGTAAGCAGCCCCCAAAATTTGCTGAATCTAATTCAGTCACAACCATAAATGTAAGGTTGCTCCCCAGGCTTTCTGAAGAAACAACACTTTATGGTGTTGATAGCAGCTGTTTATTGTCACTAACCTCAATCAGATTTTGAAGATGTTTAAGATGAATTGGCTTTAGATAACCTTTTTTGCTTCTTCTCCCAGGGAACAAGGGACAGAACAAGAGGAAATGGCCTCAAGCTGTGCCAGGGAAGGTTCAGGTTGGACATTAGGACAAATTCCTTCATGGAAAGGGTGTTCAGGCATTGGAAGGGGCTGCCCAGCGAGATTTGGAGTCCCCATCCCTGGAAGTGTCCAAGGAAGGGCTGGATATGGCATTCAGTGCTCTGGGCTGGGTGACAAGGTGGGCATTGGGCACAGGGTGGACTCGGTGACCTCAGAGGTCTTTTCCAACCTCAGTGATTCCATTCAGAAGTTTAATCCCATTACTTTGAAGTGGACAGTGAAGTTCTCCATCACTCAAAAGATCGATTTGGGGTAAAAAACCCTGGGCAGAGAGACCACCACAAGCATTTACACTCTGGGCTGACCCATCACACAGGAAACACTGAATGCCCACGTGAGTATGCAGGGAATGATCTGGATGAGCAGGTGTGATCCTCAAGGACGTAAGTTATCTCCTTCCCCAGATGCTGGAGTGTGTACCACAAACCTGGGGTGGGCCTTATTCTCCCTGAGGACCCATTATTAACTAATTACTACAGGATATCACAAACTGGTGAGTCTGACAGTCCCTGCCTTACAAATGTGAGCTGCAGCCATGAGGGTGTAAGTGGAAACTCTGAAGCAGCTCTGTGAGCAGAAAGGCTCTACCATGGCCCAGTCAGCTGAGCCCCCAGCAGAGCTGTCTGGCTGTTTCCAACCCCTGCCACCCAAAATCAACCCTGAATCACATAAAAGCATTGACTGAAATGGAGTGGGGAGCACTTTCAGTGACTGTCCTGAGCTGTGACGGGGTGGAGGTAGAAATGCCCTGCACAGGAAGCGGTGATGAGGACCTGGAAATGGCAGCTGGATTTCAGGGAGGACGTTTGGCTCCAGCCCGGCCACCACTGCTCGCTCCCCTCTGCTCCCTTCCTACTTCCATGCAAAATGCAGGTAAAAATATTCATCTCCAAGGAGGGGGAGCTTGTTAATTAGATAATAATAATCAAGTTATTTTAAACTGAAAAGCTGCTGATTCTGGTGAGCAATGTGGGTTTATTTCTTTGCCTGTTTTTTCTGAGAATTTTTTTTCTTTGTGAGCACTCAACAGAAATATCCTTGCAAGATGTGCATCTCATTTTCATGAGAATTTTATGAAGACCCCAGGGAACAGCAACTATATTACCTGAAGTTACCTTTATATCATAAGATACAGGTAGCAACTAGTCAAGAGACACAAAGGACCTTTGGAATTTAAACTTGTTTGGTGTTTTGCTTAATAGGGCTGAGCAAGAAATTATGCTGGCATCGAAGTTTTCCGAGCTGGGCTATGCTATTTAAAATGGAATTTCATACTAATGAGCCTAAAATAAAACAATGTGTGGAAGGAGATTTCAAAGTATCCTCAATTGTATCGGTCGTTCCGCAGAAACAGGAAAAAATGACAAATCCAACCGAAGAGCACCCTCTCCTGGACAGCCCCCGAGTGAAACTCAAAAATACCCATTTTGCAGCAAAGAAGAGCTGTGCTGGTCCTAAAGGAGAAAGGGAGAGAAGGTAAGAGGCTGTGGATAATACTTCACGTTCCATTTTCCAAGGAAAACACAGAAAATATAATTCTATTTTTATTTTTCTCTGTTTGATATTAAATGATGAAAAATTAACAGAAACAGAGAGTCAATCTGCTTCAAAAGTAGATCCTGGTTATGAAAGGTTCATTTTCATCACGGTTTTATCGTTCCTGTGAGATCTTTCAGGTGGGTCACTCAACAGATCGAAGTTAATAATTTTTCGTATCCAACAGATACTTCATTTTTAACTACTTCCAATATTATCATAAAAAGATATTTTTGTCTAGTTCTTTATGAGAAAATATATTTCATGTATTTTCTATTCTGGCTTCTTCAGGAAGATGCACTTATGTTTCTGATTCTTGACTAAATAAATTTGATTCTTTAGTTCTCAATGCACATTCAAAATTAGCTTTGGATGAATACTCTGCCACATTCTCTCAGATTCATGGAGCCTGATAACAGATGAATGAATTTTTACAGGATTCCTGGAAAGCAAACACATATGACCATGGGGAATATTACCCTGCTAAAGATTTAATTTTAAGATGAAAATGAGTAGCAGTAAAGTTCAGATAGTATTTCCGTGGCTGTGATTTCTATGTGCAGACATCATTCTGAAGGAAATTCAGATGCCATCCCCTCATGTTTGTTACCCTTTTCATGATATTTTCAGTGCCTGAAAAAATAAAGTACCAGCATCTTGTGACATGAACATAAAGCAAAAGCTGGTTTTTTCAGAAGGATTATGAATTTTTTTTTCTGCAATGAGTGGCACGGAGTTCATTAATAGCACTGTTGTGACACAAAAACAAAACACTTTATTACTTTACATCAGGACTGACCAAGGTAAATAATATAATTATTTATATATATATAATATCTATAATATAATTAATTATAGATCAGCAGAGAGGAGTTTCTAGTTGGAATATCCTCTGATGCTCTGTAAAACAGCAGCGTGTTCATACAGCTCAAATGCACACTAGTTCTGATGCAGAAGATGTGGTGTTGTACTTCTCCTCTGTGTCATGGCTCAGTTACTTCCTTTGTGTGCAAATTTTAATTGTCTCATACACTTTGTTTACCATTCTAACAATATCAAATGTAAACGACAACAGCATAAGCAGAGACTCAATTCTTGCTCACTTAATCCCACTAAGCCCAGAACAGGACTCTTCTCCTAAAAAAAACCTGGCAGTTGCCAGGAGCTGTGGCTCCAATGGTTTGGGACGTGGTATTTAATAACTGAGGGATAATTATGCAACACAAAAGGAATGCTCTTTTTATCTATTTTTTATCTTCTAATTTGGCTGAAGAAATCTTGTTAGAAGTTGAAGAGGTTTGATCTCTAATAGCCAAACATAAGCAGAAATCCTTCTGCCATTGGACAGTGAAATATTCCCTGTCTGTGCACCTTTGCACACCTGGTTCTGTGAAGGAGAAACCCAAAAACTGTGCTTCTGTGGCACATTGATAGGCATTGCTTGTACAGAATTCTGCAGCCTTCTGCATGCACAGACTTTGTGAAAGACGGCAAGATTTATAGAGCAAAACCGAAGGAAGAAGATTATTTTTTGTAAGGTTTGGAGGGTATGAATTAATAAATTCTAGTTGTCCCAGCTCTTAGGAATTCCATTCTGTCTAAATTTCAGTTTTGTTTTCTCCTTTCCCTCCTCGGTAGAGTTGAACCTGGGAATAGCATCACTCAATGGCTCGTTAGTTTGATAAAGTGGCATAAGTGACTCCAGCTCTGACGGGCACTTCCAGCTCCAGAACATTTACACGTCCCCAGGGAATTCTGAAAAACACCAGAAAGTCTTTAGGTACTGAATCACAGGCAAGTATTTTGAATCTTTAATTTTTTTTTATATATATTCTTTTCTATGAGAATGTCAGAACTAAAATATGGAATATGCTTTTCCCACTTGGTTCCTATTACTTGTAAAGCATTCAAAATCTTCTGGAATAAAATTACCTCTCTGCCCTGCCAGGGAGAGCTCCATGGAGTATCAAGGGAGTCCCTCTGCTGGTGTTGCTTTCCATTTTTAACTCAAATATAATAATAAAAATGACTAAATATTAGACTGGAGCTGCACAATCTTAGATTCAGCATTTATTTGTTATCATGTTTATCCCAGCGGAGTTTTACTGTACATTTATATTTATAAAAAAAGGGCTGAAAGGTATGCCATAAATTAACGAGCTTATTGTCAGGTGTGACAGATTCATCATCATCAGAATGTAAGTTTCTTTTAAAAGTTTGGTCTTATGAGAGAAGGCAATTTGCATTTAGGAAAAAAAAAATATTTGAAACAGAAATGCAAAGAGATAAGAGGCGCAGGAAACTGAATTCATCCTGAAATTATCTTCCTTAATTTTCTATCCCAATTTCTGTGTATTTTCCATGGTGGGAAAAACACTGAAGCAAATTTGCACAGTTAACCCCATAAACAGCTGACATTTCTGCTGGGTGGATTCAGGTCTGACAATGAAGAATTAGACAACTCAACACAAAAATACATTTCTGTTTTGTTCCAGTATTCATTGGAGGTTTAATCACAGTTGTCGATGTGCTATTGCAGTGAACAATATTTTCACATAGAGTTATTTTACAGTTCATACAGCAGTAAGAAATATCTTAAGGTACTAACTGATTATTTCAACTTTATTTATTATACAGGAAAGTGATGACATTGAAAATGTTGTATAAATAGCAAATACATTAAATAGCAACATCCCTCCCTTGCATTATGAACTGAAATGACATTATTTTAAAACATTTGAAAAAATCATCATAATTATATGTTATCAACACAGAGACAGATTACCTATTATTTTAACATAATTAACTTGAGCTCAGAGCATTTATGTTGCTCTGTGTGTCATTATCCATTAAAATGCTAAAAATTGGGGTTTGAATCTTTAAGTTATTGTGACTTTTTTCTCTAAATCCATCATTTGTTTCTCTCCACTTTCAACATCTGAAATTTTAACTACAGTTCACATTTCTTTTTCTGCCTGTCCCCTAGGCCACATCCCAATCTCACTTGGGATGTTCTTGCACCAGGGCCTTCAAGAGAGAGAAGGTTTTCCTCTTTGGTGACCACAAGCTTGCAACTGAGTTTATATTCTTTCCTTACAATGCTGTTGGGGTTTTATGGGGGTTTTTTTGCATCTTATTGATATATTCTGTTCATTTATATATTTATATCACCAGTTTATATATTTTTCTTTTTCTCTTTTAAGCCTTTTAACCCTTCTCCCGCTACAGAAAGGCAAACAGAACAATAAATGGTATCATATTTAAAGATTTGGGGTTTGTTCTCCTGTCTGGCTCAGCTGGTAACTCTCTTCCCCACTACTTGGGGATGGCTTTTTCTGTGCTTGCAAGGTAGGATACTTTGCTCCTGTGTGATCTTAGACAATGGCAGTGTGGATGGAAGCTCTGTATGAAGGTAAAAGTCTACACATCTCTTGTTGTTCTGTCTCTGGGAAAGCACTGAGGCCGCAGCTGTCCAACGCTGCGCCTGGGAACGCCTGTCGCCGAGGCTCTCATGAGCCCTGACTTTTTTATGCCTCTGATTTTTCTTTTCCTTCTCTCTCCTGATTGACATTTGTCTTTTCTGGGCCTTGTTTGCTTGCACTGCACTTGTAGGGAGCCCGGAGCGCTGCAGTATTTTCATTTCAGTCAGGTTAAGGGTGACGAGGATTACACATGCACACTGATTTATGCCTCAAAGGCTGGAAATAGTGTCAAGTGTGATCTCAGCAGAGCTGGGCTCGATGACTCAAGTGCTCAGCGCAGTGTTACACTCTCAGACATCAATCCTCAGCCACTGAAATGGAAACTCAGTGTCCAGAACATCCCTCGACAAAGCCCTGATCTGTGAGTGTTATCAGTTATCAATAAGATCATAACAGTGTTTCCAGTGTTCATGCCAAAGCCAGAATTACAGAATCACAGAGTCATCAAGGTTGGAAAAGACCTCCAAGACCATCCAGTCCAACCTGTGCCCGATGTCCACCTTGTCACCCAGCCCAGAGCACTGAGTGCCATATTCAGTCCTTCCTTGGACACTTCCAGGAATGGGGACGTCACCACCTCTCTGGGCAGCCCCTTCCAATGCCTGAATACCCTTTCCATGAAGGAATTCCTCCTGATGTCCAACCTGAACCTACCCTGGCACAGCTTGACGCCATTTCCTCTTATCCTGTCGCTTGTTTCCTGGAAGGTGACTGTTCCCCCAAATGCATGTGGTGATTTTTTAAGTATTTCAAGCTCTGCAGTGTGTTGAAGTCAGTGCCCAATGACTGCTTTTACTTTTTCTAACCATATATGTAAAAAAAAACTGAGAGAGAGTGATTTGACAGTTAATATTCCCTTAGGATACAAAAGGCCAAGGATTTGAACCACAGGTGCCTGCACTACAAGCTACTGCTGCTTCTGGTGCAGGTGCCTTTCTCCCTCTGGTTTTAACCAGATCTGCCTGGACATGAAAAACCAGCACAATCATTACCAAAATTCATATGTTCCTATGAAATACATTAATTTGGCCCCATCTCATCTTCTCCTCCATAAAAAGAGCCTGAACATTCCCAGCCTGGCTATCTTTGCAGCATGCTGGGAAATACCAGAGGAGGGAAGAACAGCACAAGTGCAGTCCAAGACAGAGATCTTCCCTTCCAAATGCCTCCAGCCCTTGCCAGCACAGGGAACTGAGCAGTTCAGTTTGCTACCGACCAAACGCTTTCTGCAAGGCAGCTGGAAGGAATGATGGAAGGGGTGGAGGGAATTCCTCTTTTGGATGCCAGTTGGAGCAGCCCAGCTCTCCCTGAACCTTTTCCTGTACGTTAATTTAACACATCTCGTTAATAGTGTCCAATTGAATAATGTAGCAACTAACACAGGAGAAACGAAGCCAATCATATGTGACTCAGTGGTGCAACCTCAGAGCGTCCTGTATCACTTAAGTATTGTTGTCCTGACACCCGGGGGGAAGGAGAAGCACATCCATGGGCTCTTTCCCTGCTGTGTTTGTTCTGGCAGTCAGGAGGGGCACACAGCCTGCCCTGCTGTCATCGCTGGTCCTTGTGTAAGTGAAAATCCACTTTCTAACAACACACAATGCCTATTCTTTTCTAATCAAGGCCAGCAGGCTTGCAGCCTAATGAAAAGGCATCAAATTAAGGGAGAAAGAGATAAAAGTAATATATGCCATGTTCCAAAGCACACCTGTGGTTGCAACTATAATTGGTGGATAGACAGACAGGCAGACACTCTGTCAGCTTTGGAAATGGGTCACAGTGTTCTGGAAAAAACAACAAAATGAGTTAAAAGTCAGTTTTCAGTTCCACAGCTCTATCTATACTGTGGAAAAAAAATAGATTTGTGTTGATTACTTTTACTAGGATTTAATTTCTTTTGGATCTGTTCCCAAAACACTGTCATCAGCACTAACCATATTCTTATTTCTGTGCTATGCTTTGTAGGGACTGGCTGTGTAGCCACGGTGACACAAAGGAGAGCTCCTAAGGCTTGGTAAAAAGAGGTGGATTATCAGAGTGGGTTTTTAGTAATCGTGCCAGAGCAGCCACTTTGGCTTTCTGGGCAGTTATCAGTGTTGTGATAGCAAAAAAAAAGGAAATTATTTTGCATGAAGAACAGTAATGAGCAATTACTTCAACTTCTTTGCATTTAGAACATTCAGCAACCTGGCCTAGTGGAAGGTGTCTCTGCCCATGGGGTGGGTGGAAAGGGTTGGGCTATAAGGTCCCTTCCAACCCGACTTCTGTGTGATTCTGATGTTCCTTCATGGCTAGGCTTTGTGAACAAAGATTTGGGCAAGGCTCTATCCACATTTGTTACAAGCACACTGGTGGCTAATAAGGCCAATGCAAGATAGACGTGTCCGATTGCAAAAGGCACAGCAGAAAGACTCCTTAGGTGGAATATTCCGAAAGGCACGGTGCTTTCTGTGTTGTCTTTTCTCCTCGAGAGTGATCCTGCGTGCGTTCTCAAAGGAGACAGCTGCATTATAGATGGTGTGTCTCCAGGCCTCCCGATTTGAGGCCAGAGTAGACCAGTTATGGTGATCAATACGGTCAAGGCTGAGATGTTGTTTCAGGGAGTCCTTGTATCTTCTCTTTGGGGCTCCTCTCTTGTGGCAGTCAGTGGCAAGTTCACCATAAAGCAGGATCTTAGGGATCCTGTTGCCCAACGCAGCTGTGTTCTCAGCAACATGGCCTCAATACTTGTGATTGCTGCTTGTTCTAGAACAGATGTATTGGTCACATAATCTGGCCAGTGGATGTTTAGGATTGTACGGAGGCAGCGTTGATGGAAGCGTTCTAGGAGACGCAGGTGGTGGCGGTAGATGACCCATGATTCGGAACCATATAAAAGAGTAGACAGCACAATGGCTTTGTAAACACTGATCTTGGTACTTTTCTTCAAGTGTTTATTATGCCATACTCTTTTATGAAGCTTTCTGAAGGCACTGTATGCCTTTGCTAACCTGTTGTCTATCTCCCTGTCAATCTTACCATCCGATGAGATGAGGCTACCTAGGTAATTAAACTGCTGGACTGATTTGAGCTCTGATTGGCCAGTGGTGATGTGGGGATGATGGAAGGCTTCCTGAGGTGCAGGTTGATAGAGAACTTCTGTCTTCTTTAAGCTGACTTCCAGCCCAAAGAGCTCAGCAGCGTCTGCAAAGCAGGATGTTAAACGCTGCAGAGCTGCTTCTGTGTGGGCAACAAGGGCGGCGTCATCAGCATAGAGCAGCTCTCGGACGAGATGATTTAAGGTCTTGGTGTGGGCCTTCAGTTGCCTTAGGTTGAATAGGCTTCCATCAGTACGATATCGAATGTAGATACCGTCCTGATCATCGAGGTCTGCCGTGGCCCTTTGGAGCATCATGCTGAAAAAGATTGTGAATAGAGTTGGTGCAAGAACGCAGCCTTGATTCTGATGTAACCCAGAATAAACGTCCAAAACTTGAGGCTGGCTTTCCCTGCTTCTACTACCGCAAGATTTAACCCCAGTGCCAGCCCTAACTCCCTCAAACTCTGCTAGGCTAATTAAAGCCCTAATCTAAGACCCGGGGCTGTGTGGGCGCAGGGCGAGCCCTCAGCCCGCGGCCATGGCCGGAGCGCGGCCGCCTCAGCGCTGCCACAGCGGGGACAGGCACGGGCAGGGCTCGGGGCTTAACGATGGCGACTTGGGCAGGGCTCGGGGTTTGATACAGGTTTAATGCTGGAGGTTTGGGCAGGGCTCGGGGTTTAATACAGGTTTAATGCTGGAGGTTTGGGCAGGGCTCGGGGTTTAATAGTAGGTTTAATGCTGGAGGTTTCGGGAGGGCGCGAGGTTTAATCCTGGGTTTAATGCTGGAGGTTTGTGGTTTAACAACGCCGCTTCGGCTCCTCAGGGCCGTCGCTGCCCGCGGCCGGCGGTCGCTGAGGGCACCGCCGCAGCCTCGCCGCCGCCACTGAGCATGCTCGGCTCCCGCACATCCGCCCGCGCTCGGCGGCCGCGGGACGCGGCGGGAGCGGTGCCCGGCGGCAGCGGCTCCCCCGGCCACAGCCCCGCGCAGGAGGCGGCGAGCGCAGCGCGGCCCCGCCGCCATGAACGGCGGCGCGGCGGGGGCGGCGCCCGCCTTCCCCGGGCCCGTGCAGTGTAAGTGCCGCCGCGCCATGCGCGCTCCGGGGCCTGCGCGGCGGAAGCCCAGTTGAGCCGGGGCCTGGGCAGGCCCCGAAACCTGAGTAGCGCAGGAAACGGGCGGGAGCGGAGCCCGGGAACCTGGCTGGGGGGCGGAGGGGAACCCGGGAATCTGCGTGAGCGCCGCGGCGCCGGGAAGGGTGGGGGGGTCGCGGTGGTAGCCCGGGTGTAGCCCATGGTCCGCGGGTCCTGGGCAGTGGTCAGTGGTCCGTGGGTCTTGGGTGGTGGTCCATGGCTCCCTGAGGGTGGTCCATAGTCCATGGGTCCTAGGCAGTGGTCCATGGGTCCCAGGCAGTCAGTGATCCATAGTCCGTGGTCTACAATCCATGGACCCTAGGCAGTCGTCCATGGTCCATAGTCCATGATTGATAGTCCGTGGGCCCCAGGCAGTGGTCCGTGGTCTTTGGGACCCAGGCGGTGGTCCATGGCCCATGGATCCCAGATGGTGGTCCATGGTTTGTAGCCCACGGATCCCAGATGGTGGTCCATGCTCTATAGGCCATGGTCTGTAATCCATGGATCCCAGGTGCTGGTTCATGGTCTGTCATCCATGGATCCCAGGTGGTGGTCCATGCTCCATAGGCCATGGTCTGTAGTCCATGGATCCCAGGTGTTGGTTCATGGTCTGTCATCCATGGATCCCAGGTGGTGGTCCATGCTCCATAGGCCATGGTCTGTAGTCCATGGATCCCAGGCAGGGTCCGCAGGTCCCAGGCAGGCTCTGTGGAGTGATGCTGCAGCCACTGGGTGAGTACCCCCTGCAGGACCCCAAGCCCTTTGGGGAAGCATCCCCCCACCCCACCTGGGGGTCCCACAGTGACTCCACAGCTCAGGTCATGAGGGCAGCAGGATGTCCCTGTGCCCCTGGGAGCAGTGTCACCCACTCCCTTGGGCTGAGCTCCTCACTGCGCTCCTGTCCCCGCAGTCCCCGGCGGCACCACGGTGCTGGTGGAGCTCACCCCCGACATCCACATCTGCGGCATCTGCAAGCAGCAGTTCAACAACCTGGACGCCTTCGTGGGGCACAAGCAGAGCGGGTGCCAGCTCACCAGTGCCACGGCCGGGGCCACCAGCACCGTCCAGTTTGTGTCGGAGGAAACGGTGCCGTCCACACAGGCACAGACCACGACCAGGACCATCGCCTCGGAGACACAGACCATCACAGGTAGCAGTGTCACACACCTGCAGCTTGGAGGCACTTGACTCGTACCAAGTCTGGCACTGGAACAGGCTCCCCAGGGCAGTGGGCACAGCCCCAAGGCTGCCAGAGCTCAAGGAGCATTTGGATGATGCTCTCAGGCACAGGGTGTGACTCTTGGGGATGGTCCTGTGCAGGGCCAGGAGTTGGACTCGATGATCTTTGTGGGTCCCTCCCAGTTCAGCATATTCTGTGATTCTGTGAAGTGGCAACATGACACAGCCCTCTGTTCATGTGTCCCCATCACACTCAGCTAAAACAGCAGTTCTCACATTAGTTGTCATGTACCCAAGAAAGAAAAATAGTGGTGTGCTGCCTCCTTGGGTTTGGAGTGACAATAGTTGCTTAATTTGCTAATTGAGATACACACTCTTGCAGAGAATTGCTCAAGTCTATTGTGTTGTATAACCAACTTGTGCAAACTAATTAAAATTGTCAATACTTATGAAAAATAATGAAATTACTCTGCATTTTAATTTTTTTTTAAGAGTGCTCTTGATGAAAAACAGACACAGAATCGCTGTCAGGCACCAATCCAGGCATTTTTTTTGTGAGAACACTGCATTCTCTAACATTGCTCCCACAACTAATTGGCAGGAAAAATATTGCTCAAAATTTCTGCCTATGTGAAGGCTCAAGTGAGGTCCCGATCCTAGAGACATTTAAATAAAATTAGAATTTTGTTCCATGTATGAAGGTTCGCCCTTCTATATATAGTTTTATTTTATTTTGGTGTGGGACCTTACTAAAATCCAAATTATTTGACTTTAATTTGGATAGACAGATTAAGGCAGAGAATCTGGAAGAGCAGTGAAACAAACTGAATTCAGGGCTCACTTCCAGGAATTTTTGTATTATAATCCCTCAACTCAGTGTGGGTTTTGGATGAGTCATTTTTCTGCTTCATATTTACTCATCTTTAAAATGAGGGCAGTTCTATCCATTTGCCCTTTTGGGGTACAGTGTTGTTTAATTGATTTAAAAGCTGCTACTTTGGCTGAGATAGTTTCACCTGTTATTCTTGTGAGTAACAGCTAAAAACAGTAGAGTTGAAAGAGGCTGAACTTTTTTAACAATTATAAAAAAATTTGTTTGCATTTATGCCATTTTTACCACATTTGCCACGTAAATAAGGATTTTTTTTTCTCCTTTGGGCTATAGCACAGCCAGTGTTGAAAAACAAATATGGCTTTATTTGATATTTGGAAGAAAAAAGCCTTTTTCCTTTCCCCCTCCCTCAGGTAAATAGGAACACAGGAACAGGAATGGTGCTGGAAAAAAAACCAGAATGTAGAAGTAATTCATGAAACTAGACAATAATTACATATTTTTCTGATTAGTGAAGTTAATGTTCTCAAATTAAGCTTTTTTGTGTGTTTAGTTTCTGCCCCAGAGTTTGTTTTTGAGCATGGCTATCAAACCTACCTGCCCAGTGAGAGCAGTGAGCCTCCAGCTGCTGCTGTCGTGCCCACACCACCTAAAGCACGGTCCAAAAAGTCCACTGCCTCGCTCACACAGAAGAAACTAAACTGCTGCTACCCAGGTAAGATGGGGTTTGTGCCTCCTTGCTTTTCATTTGAGCAGTGGGAGGTGTCCTGTAGTGAATACACACGGCAGATTTGTCTGTCTTGAGCAGTTCAGATGTGCAGAACCTGGAAGACAACCTGTTTACTAAGGGTGTGATGAACTACTAGTGATACCAGGAGTAGTTTTCTTATTGATTTCACATATCCTTAGACTTTGGTCCTACACTGTGATGTCCTCTGGTGATGCTGCAGTGGGTTTGAGTGGAGACTTTGGCCTCTGCCCACATCTGTGCCAAAGTAAGGGTAGAATCTTGTTACCTTTTTGCTGACTGCCATTGTTGTATGAGAGAAATGTCATATATGAATTTGGCATTTCATGGTTTGCCTTTGATCATTTAGCATTTTTATAAGGATGAATTGAACCATCTTTATAAAATGGTCTCTTATTTGGAGACCTAACGAGTGGAAACCCTGCAGGACACAGAAAATGAGCACAGAACCATCCATGTAGCTGAGTAGTTCTGTTCATGGTGGCAGAAGGTTCCATCTCTTTTCTTAAACTTGCCTTAATTTGAAAGGCACATTTGAGATGCTGAGCTTTCATTTCTCTGCTCTAGAACTGTAGCCTTTTCCACTTGAACAGAATTCCTGAATGGAGAGCTATTACCTGAGTTCCCAGTTGCACTAACTGGAAGTCTTATGTGGAATGGATTAGTTCCCCCAGCATCCCTTGTGCCCAGGGAAGAGCATCTCAGACCCTGGGCAGAGCTTCCAGTGACCCTTGTTCCAAAGCTTTCAGAAAAAGGTAGGAGTGGATTGCCTCCAAGGAGAAGCGTTAGAAAACTGAAGTAAGCTGGTCACTCTTTTAAGCAGATGTGAGTAANGATGGGGATTTCATTCTCTGTTCATACTGAATTTTAAAAAAATGTTATTGAAAATAAAGAAAATGCCTAGAATTTCGTAGTGTATTTTTATTGTTTTGTTAGATTTTCCTTGAATTTAATGGTCTCGATCTTACCATTTCCAGGCTGCCAGTTCAAGACTTCCTATGGCATGAAGGATATGGAACGTCATCTACGAACACACACAGGTTTATATAGTTGCTGTATTTTAGTTTGGGTTTGTTTCCTCCTTTTATCTTTTTGCCAAAAGGTATTTTCCTATGAAATAACGTCTCTATAGATAGAATGTACACATAAGTCTGTACCTTCTAGCATTGTACTGCCCTGTGTCTGAAGAACTGCCCTCTTTGGGCAAACCGTGTCCCACCATGGGCAGTCCCACTGACAGCTGTGAGACATGAACACTGGACATTGATTGAAGGCACAGGGGTGCAGACCACGGGTTTATCAGGGAGCATGTGTTTATGTGGTGGAAGTACATAAACCCAGAAGTTTATTCTTCATATGAAACAGTAATTCTATAATTTTACCTCCCCTCCCCCTAAACCTCAATATCAGAGTTGTAAAGGCAGTTGCTAAACTCATTGCACCTCTGCCTGCAGCTTTCTGAAGCATAAAAGAACTCTTTAGCTAATAGGATGGCTGGTGAAATGCAGTGTCCAGCTTCTGAAAACCAGTCCCTTTTCTATCGAGTGTTTGGTGTGTGTTTGTTTGTTTTATCACAACATCCTTATGGCGCAAAAATTCACGGTGCGTCGCTGCCCTTCCGCTCGTTCCAGGAGACAAGCCCCACAAGTGTGAGGTTTGCAGCAAGTGTTTCAGCAGGAAGGACAAGCTGAAGATGCACATGAGGTGCCACACGGGGGTGAAGCCCTACAAGTGCAAGCACTGCGAGTACGCGGCCGCCGACAGCAGCAGCCTCAACAAGCACCAGCGCATCCACTCCAACGAGCGCCCCTTCAAGTGCCAGATCTGCCCCTACGCCAGTCGCAACTCCAGCCAGCTCACTGTGCACCTCAGGTCCCACACAGGTACCTTCTCAGGCTTGTCAGGGTCAAATGCATGCAGGCACCCCCAAAATACCAGGCAGTGGAAGGATTCAGGGGAGTTTCTTTCCAAAGTCGAGAACACGTTTAACATCTCGGCCCAAATCTGCACCGGTCCGAGGAAAAGACACACCCCCCGTTCTTCTCAGGGCTTTTGTCATCCCTGACCCTCCTGCTGTGGGGGCCTTCAAACGTGCCCACAAGAACTTATCTTCTCTCATAGCCAGGAGTCAGCTCCTCTGGAATGCAGGAGGAGAAAACATCTGAAACTGTCTCTGGGAAAGATGTCTTCTTCCAGGCAGGAAACCTTCCTTAAGCAAAAACCCCTAATCTCCTCCTAGTAAAATCTTCTGGAAAGGTCTTCTACATTTACAGGCTAAAATTCAGATCTCTAAAGCTTTGAAGGTCCTAGGGAAAATTTACAAAATTATGCAGGTGTTAGGATGCCCAAAAGGGCTCATTCGGACTCTCAAAATCACTGGTGCATCCACCTTCTGTGAACTTCTTAGATATAGAATCTAGTAGGGCAATCCAGCTTTACTAAAAATACCTGGAAGCAATAAGAAGACAGGTCTGATTCTTGATAGACTTTCTGCTAAATTGATTTTGAAACTGCCTGTTAGATGTTCTCAGACCGGTAGAACTGAAGGATCTAATTTATTGATTGATTAAGAGCATGGAGGTTTCTGTGTCTCTCAGATCTGGTCCACTCTATTAGAAACACTGAAATTACTTTATAATTGAACTAGTTATATCAGTACAAAACTTAGCTGCATAATTTAATCTTTCTTGCATCAGTAAAATAGCAAGTAATTAGCAATTTAAGTGACATTTTTGGTGACCTTTCTGTGTGGTACCTTCCCTGTGCAGAGTGATGAACATTAACAGTGTAGGATGAGCAGCCAGAACTGTATTTTGCTCATGGAATTTTTGCTCTATGGATAGAAATCTTCAGCCCCCAGGCTTATAACCATTGCATCATTTTCTATTTACTTTGTTTGCAAATGTCTGTCTTTTTTATATCTGTTCCAGGAAGAGGTTTGCTGTAAAGATACTGTTGTACTGTTGTCTTCGTACAGTTGTCTCTGTATTTTGTTTTTCATCTAATCCAGGGTAATGGATTACTTTCTGTGTTGTCTTTTATACATTTGATTAGTTCTGTGAATTTTAGCTGCAAGGTGGTTATGGTTCAGTGATTATTAGATTAGCTTTGAACCTGTCCTGCATCTGATTCTGGATTCGAGTCCTAAACAACAGTAGTTTGGATGTGTGCAAGATGGGATTTGTTTTGAGTAGATAAAGGAAATAAATCCCTTGTGCATTGTGATGAAGGGGAGGGTTAAACCACCCTTTCTCTAACAAAAAAGAATCTTTTATACCTCACAAATCTTCACAAATTTGCTGAAAGGAGGCACAAGAATTTTGAAAGTAATCATTTCATCCCTGTCAGGTTACAAAGCTGTTGTGCACAAAACCAATTTTAGGAGAAAAGGACTGGTATGTAGAATATATTGCTTACTGGAATTTAATTAATTTTTCTTAGAAGGTAAGTGTAATCTACATTGCTCAGAGTGAGATCACCTGCACAGCAGTACTCACTGAACTAGTCATCTAAACATCAGTTTCCTGTTAATTGGAGTAAAACTTCTCTTAGAACTAATAATTCCAGGGTCAGACACAACTTTTTGAGGTATATTCAGGCAGTGTCAATTATGGGCAGAAATGTAAAGAAATACACATAGTAGACAATTCTTTAAGCAAACAGAACCAGCATAGTTTGCTTTATTCAGTAAAATTAGTAATTTATTTCATATATTGAGATATATATTTTTCATATATTGTGCTACTCTGTATATGAAAATTAAGTCATTGAAATACAAACTGTGCCTTCATCAGCAAAGCAGATAAAAATTCAGTAGCTGAGTGTGCAGCTGAGACTGTAAAATAAACTAGATGAACAAACAGTGCATCTTCATTAATAAAATCTGTTTAATACAGATAGTACACTATGTATCTCAATTATTAAACAGATACATGGATTAGCACAGTAGGCCACAACTTGATTTGAAAAATATGCAGCTAAACCTATGACATATGTAGCTGGGTAAGCAAATTATGCAAAATTATACAGCTATCACAAACTCTATAAAATATTAACTTATAAAATAAATCAGCCATTTGCAGTTTGATTATTAAAGAGGATAAATGTCTGTTGAACTAAACACACTTTCTTTTTCCTTCTCTCACCAAGGGTGTCTTAGTACCTAATAACACAATTCTTCCACTTTTTCAAAATAATACCTGCCTAAAGACTTCTTTTTCAGGTATTTTAGAGAACTACACATTTAGATTAAGAGAAAAAGGAAACAGTTATTTAGTTAGGTTGCTAAGCTTGCTTTGGATTTGTTTTTTTTAATGACTTCAGAATGAAGTCCCTGGTCTTTACCCTGGATTTGATGATGCATTAAGCAGAGCTCCACCTTAACGTGGTCATGCATGTTGTGACACAAGCCTGCAAATAAAGGAAATGCAAAATAGTGGGTTAGATCCAGGCAATTGGAATGGTTATTAGGGAGAATCACATAAACAGGCTTACAGAGACCTTGCAGGTGTGTGTTCATTTTTCATGCTTTATCAGTTAAGAGTCTGAATGCAAACTGATCTTATATGACCTGTGGAACATTACTGGGTGTGATACATGGTGCAAACATCTCTGTCTTGGTTGCTGCAATGCCAGAAGAACAAAAGCTCAGTGTTACTTTTCTATGTAAGCACATTTCTCCAGAGTCACATACTTTTTCACAGTCTCACATTTGTCTTTTCCAGGTGAATTTACGTAGCTGTGATCCCTCTTTTTTCCTTTTTTTCCCTTGTAACTGTGGTACTGCTATGGTGGTGCAGTCAGCTGACACTGACCCGGGTATGGACTTCTGTCCCTACATCTCCCTCTGTCCTGGATTTTCCACTGCCTTCCTGTGCCAGCCAAATGAACCAGGCCAAAAAAACTCATCTGTTTTTCTGGTCAACGAATCTAACTCAGCAAATGTACAGGGAAGGCAGTAAGGGATAGATGGTTAAGGTGTATATGGTTGAGCAGTAAGGCTGGTGTCCATTAAGCACTTGTTTCTGCAGCAGCCTACCCTTTACATAGGCTTAAAGTTAACCTGCAAGCCTCCTTGTGAATCTTGTGGTGTAATCCTGAGGCATGGATGTGTTTACGTTGTTTCCTTAGACTTAAAAATACACCAGCTGTTAAAGTTACAGTGTTTATTTTTATTAATTTTACACGCTAGTCGAGATATCCTGTTGCTAAAGAGAGACAAATGAGATACTTCAGTCGCTTCTCTGGAGCACACCGAGCAGTTTTATACACAAAATGAACTAAAAATGGAGAATTTCCAAGGGTCAGTTGTGAAAAGCAACAGATGTGGGCAGGTGTGCTCATGGAGAGTTTGCACACGAATATGTCAGACCGGGTGATAATCCTGTGCATTGAAGTTCTTGTCATCTGGAAAATACCCTGGGAGTTTAGAACAAGTCACCTGTACATAATTCATTAGATCTCAGTGTCTCATTGTAATTTGAGCTGTGGGTTGTGTTGCAGGAGATGCTCCTTTCCAGTGTCAGATGTGCCCTGCTAAGTTTAAGATCAACTCTGACCTGAAGAGGCACATGCGTGTGCACTCCGGAGAGAAACCCTACAAGTGTGAGTTCTGCGAGGTCCGCTGCGCCATGAAGGGCAACTTGAAGTCCCACATCCGGATCAAGCACAGCATGGAGAACACTCTCAAGTGTCCAGAGTGTGACTTTCAGTGTGGAAACAAAACCAGCCTTCGGCACCACATCCGAACTCACCAGCCCGAGCAGCCAGTGAAGTGCTCGGAGTGCAGCTACTCGTGCTCCAACAAGGCAGCGCTGAAGGTGCACGAGAGGATCCACTGCAAAGATCGGCCCTTCAAGTGTGAGTTCTGCAGCTTTGACACAAAGCAGCGCAGCAACCTGACCACTCACGTCAGGAAAGCTCACGGAGACAAAGTCAAGACCAAGAAGCAGTCCATGGAGAAGAAGGAAGGAGACAGGCCAAAGCAAGGTGGCTCCAGGCAAGTTGCCAAATTGGATGCCAAGAAAGCGTTTAAGTGTGACCTGTGTGATGCTTCCTTTGTCCGAGAAGATTCTCTCAGGAGTCATAAGAAGCAGCACAGTCTGTATAATGGATCTAAAAATAACGAGCTGGCTGTCCTGCAGCTCCAGATGGACCCCAGCCGGCAGAACAGTGCCCCGATCACCGTCAGCCACCTCCAGGTCCCACTGCAGCCTGCTCAGGTTTCCCCATACAACGAGGGCAGGGTCAAGATCATCGTGGGCCACCAGGTCCCTCAAACCAACAGCATTGTCCAGGCTGCCTCGGTGAACGTGGTGCCTCCTGCCCTGGTCAGCCAGGGCCAGGAGGAGCTGCCGGCCAACGGCCGCCTGCAGCTGCTGGGCCAGGTGAGCCTGGTGGCCCCAGCCCCCCCTGCCATGGCCTCAGGGGACACCGGGCCCGTGGCACAGCCGGCAGTGCTGCTCACCACCCACGACCAGGGTGATGGCAGTGCCCTGCACCAGGCTCTGATTCCTGCTGCCCCCGTCAGCAGCCACGAGGCTGCCGCCAGCCAGGCCTTCATCACCAGCTCCGGCATCAGCTGCTCCGACTTGGAGGGCCTGAATGCCCTGATACAGGAAGGGGCAACAGAAGTGACTGTGGTCAGTGATGGGGGGCAGAGTATAACGGTGTCCACTGCAGCTCCCCCTCCTCCCATCTTCTCTTCCTCCTCCCACACTGAAGCCCCAAAGCAGACCTACTCCATCATCCAGAGTGGAGCACACACAGCTCTGCTGTGCCCAGCAGACTCCATACCAGATTAGTCACAAACACTGTTCCTGCTCACATCTCTCTCTCAGAGGCAGTGCTGAGCTCAGCAGAAATCCATAGGACATCAGTGACTGCAGGACTTATCCTACAAAGCCAAATATACATTTTACTTGTCTGTACATGGAAACATTCTTGTTCCTGAAGAGGAGGATGTATTTATATATATTTATGTGCCTCTGTTGAGATGGGAGGCTGTGTTCTTTGTAAAATCTGAGCATCAAAGCAACTGTTGCCAGTGTCTCCAAGCAGTGAGATTCCCACAGTATGGCTCCTTTATTATGCTGCCTAAAATAAGAAAGCCTCACCTTATGCTGAATTACTATCCCAGCAGTCTTTTTCTTTTATACACACACGAAAAGACAAAAGTTTGAGCCATTCTGAAGTTTATTTTAGTGAAGTGTCTTTCAGTTCCATGCTGTGTGTGCATTCACTGCTCCTGGCTGATCTCTGAGAAATCCCTACTACTGGGTCTAATCCAGCCCTGGTAAAGTTTAGTGGGGCTGTTCCTTAGTATCTGTAGAAATTGCTGGAACCTGGCACTTGGAAATACTTAGGCAGAAGACCAGGTGATTGTTTTTAGAAAACAAAAGGATTTTGTCCCTCCATCAGTAGTAACTAACTTTGTTAGCAAGAACACAGTTGCAAATTATCTCCCTGGCACAGTGATCTCTGTCAGAGGCACCTGTGATTTAAAGAGAAAAATGACTGCAAATATATTTTTTACAAACACTCCTAACATTTTGTTTTTATTCTGATGCTGCCTGTTTGGAGTTGCATGGGTAGTAAAAGTGCATTACAGTTTGAGTCTCGCTCATGAGGGGCTTGCATGTCAGAGACCCTGCTGATGGAGCTTTCAAAGGGCTCCAGCTGGACAAGAAACTTCTGCCTGGGGCATGGGACAGGAGGTGGTGGCCATGGGCTGAGGGGTTAGAGCTGGTGGCTGTACATGACTGCAAAGGGGTGGTAATCTGATTTTAAGATAAAAGTTTGGCTGTGATATCTGAGTTTTGAGATGTGACAAGAACTAATACGACAGCTGTAGTTGGACAAAGTGCTGATATTGGTGGGTAAGGTGGGCAGGCTTTTGGGTGTAGAAAGTTACACCAAACCTACAAACTTCTAAGTGCAAATGTACCACAATTTGGCAACTGAAAAAGGCAATTAATTTTCCCGTACTCGTTGGTGTAAGTGAACTCTGCAGGGAGGGTTTCCTGAGCTCCAAATATTCTGTGTCATCCATAGGTGGTGCCAGAGGCCCAAAGAAACTTTGGAGTGTGCTCTGTTCTCCTGGATGATGTTTCCTGTTTAAGAGTTCCCTGCTCTTAACTCTACCCGGTAAAAGCATTTCCAAATTCACTTCTAGAAGACGTTACAAAAAGCCTGGCTGTAAAAATCTTACTTTCACCTAAGATAAAAAGCAGCAAATAAAAAGAAATGTCCAACATTTTCTACATGAAGCAGATCTGTGGCCAAAACTTATCTCACAATTTATGTTAAACTGATAATTTTTTACTCCCTGTTCGTTAATCTTATTCTATACATAGTTGACAGCTACAGAATTGTGGGGCACTGCAAGAATGCCACAAAATGTGGGATTCCGAGGAAGCTGATGGTTTGAACTGCAAATTTATGTGTTTGCCCTTGCCTCCAGCCCTGCAAGGGTGCCAGGGGATGCACCTCCAGGGATCTCACCTTCAATCTAATGTCACACTTAAGGTTACACAGCTCTGTTACCTGCACTGCAGTTTCACAAAAAGCCTCCTTTATCTTCTAAAATAGGAAACCAGCAGATTTTTCATATTGTAAAGACTCCCCTTGGTTCTGGTCCTCCCTGTGCCTCGAAGATAAACAGGAAAGATAATAAAATGGTGTGAATGAATAGACAAAGCTTAGTGCTGCTTCTTTAACATTGTTAGGCTGATTGCATCATGTTTCAGTGAACAATCTAGAGACTTCTTTTCCTCCACCCTAAAAAAAAAAAGCAGCTGATAACCCAGGCTGACATGGGGGCAATTTATTTTCAATTTTCTCTTCCAATATTCCAGCTTTATTTCTGTGTATGACAGTAATGGTCTTTGTGTTTTGGAGCTGGCAGAACCAGATTGTTTTAATCTCTGATATTCATTTAATACATTCTTCATGTTATCAACAGAACTATCCCTGGAGAGAGCCTGGTAATTCATAACAAGTGTCTCTTGTAGAGCTCACTTGCTTTTGAGCACATGGTAAATAAATCGTATCCCTCCCTCCCCAGAGATCTGCCAGAGCCTCAGAGCTCTGGAGCAAGTTGTCTTTTTCCAGGACGAAATACTGGGATGGATTTTTGTTCCTGCTGCCCGGAGATCCCCAAGCTCCCCTGGTAAGTGTTGAGCCCCAGGAGCATGACTTAGTCCTGCTCACTGGTTACAAAATGGGTGATGCTCTGGCTCTGAGAGTGAAATGTAAAACTAAGCATTCCAAGGTTTGCTTCCTCCAGGACATCCCTGGCAGGTTCCGTTCTCTGCACAGACTTGTGCTTTTCACACAGTTTGGTTGTGGGGTCCCAAGTGTGAGTTTACAGCGTGTTCCCTCCTCCCTCCTGCGTGAGGGCAAATCTGGTTGCTTAAAGAGCTGAGGTGACACAGAGGCAGAGCACTGGGCAGGCAGTGGAGCGTGGCTTGTGTGCCTTTCAATAACCCAACCCCTGCTCTTGGGCCTTCCCAGCCTTTGGGGATTTTGTTGCTGTTACTCCATGACTGCTTTCTAAAACCAGACCGAGTATCCCATGAGCAGAGGCTCATCCTCCACAAGACCCGCTCGAATGTGCTGTCCCCTCGTGTTTCTGGGAGGTAGAAACACTCAGCAGGAAAAAAAACTCCAAAGAAAAGTTTGTCTTGGACACCTTTAATTGTGTTTTGGGGAGGCTGGTGTGGGAGTGAGCCCCATCTCAGTGTCCTCAGCAAGGCTCGGTGTTGAGTTTGAGCAGCAAACCAGCAACACTCCAGATTGAGCCCTGCCAGTGGTGCTTAACCTTTCAGGTGGTTTTGATAAAAACTTTAGCTGTCACTTGCATCAAAACGGCAGATTCCTGCTCAAAACCAGCCTCAATTTGTCCTGTGCACAGGGGGGTTACTGGATATGCAGATGCCCCTCCTGGATGGGTGAATGGGATCAAGTCCTCACCTGAGACGAGACCTAAAACCAAAGCTGGGTCCTTTGGTATCTGGGGCAAACCCAAACATATTGAATACACATGGGGTTCGCAGTTAAAAAGTTGGGACCAAAATATTTCCCAATCATTTTGGCAGAGCTATTTATTGCTATTATCATCTGACTGCACTGGAAAGTACCTTCTGTTATAGGGTTTAAAATGTTAGAGCCATGCCAAGACATTTTTCCTCTACATTACAAACAACTGTGGAAAGGCTTCTTTTTTTTTTTAGATACCTTTATTTTAATCCGTATTTCTGATTATTTATTTATTTTGTTTGCAGTCAAAATAGAGTCAGCTGTCCTTTTTGCCATTTGGTGCTCTGGTATCTGTAAAAAATATTTGCTGTGTCCCCAGTGGAAAAGCTTCTATCCTATAATTTCAGGAGTATTGACTGGATACTCTAATGGCTTTTTACATCTCTAGTTGGAAAATCTTTAGCCTTGTTATTTAAATTTTAAGAAGAGAAACCAATATTGTTAAGAGAAACTGATGTCTCCTGTCACTTACCCAATGACCTTTCATAAGGTGATAAAGGTTTCTATAGTGACCTGAGGAAATAATGGCTCAGGTATCATTGTGAATTAAAAGTCTCTCTCAGGAAAAGCTTTCTTTTCTCTCTCAGGTATCCAATTCTGCCTTTGTCTTTATTCAAGTTGCTAGACACGGAGAAGGACTCAGAAAACATACAGTATTTGGTTACATGGCTGTCTTTCATCTTTTAGAGACTTCACAATGTTGTGGGGAAGTCAAAAAGTCCATGGCAAAGCAGAGTTGGATTTTTAAATGCTGTGTACCATGAGGGTAACATACTCCTGTTCAGGCTGAATTCTGTGACCTGAGATATAATTTATTCCAGGAGTAATAAATAATTATTTATTATTTCAGGAGCTGTGTTTCCCTCTATAAAAACCAGGAATTTTGTTTTATTGCAGATTCAGCTTTGGCAGAGGTGTTTTCTCTAAGTTCCTAATTTCAGGCCTCATGTAAACCTCAAAGTGAAATCTCTTTTGATTAGTGAGTGGGTGAATTCTGTAAGTAAAAGTTGAACGTTATTTGAGAAATAATTACCTGAGGACCTGTAGAGTTTTTTGGGGGTATGTTTTTGGTTGGTTAGTGTGTTTTGGTTTGGTTATATTTTAAGGATACAAGGATGCATTTATGCCTGCTTGTGCTCCTGGATGAAACATGTTTCATCAGTGTCTTTCAGTTTATCAAACCTGATGTGACAGACACCTAAAAAAAGCTTAGAGAGACAAACACTTTCAGCTCGAGTTTCCATTGATGTCTTTCAAAAATGAAGGAAAGCTGTTAAAATCTGTGTTATCTGTATAGGCAGAATGTGGAATAATAGGCTGGCCCTGCAGAGCAGGCTGAGGCTGTGTACCCCTGGTGCTCTGAGCTGTCAGACAATTGTCTGTCATTTTGCTTTTGATCACAAACTGGAAGTTTAGGAAGCCTGGGAAGTCCTGGGCCAGGTGAGGCAGAGCAAGGCCAGAGATGCCCAGTGGGTCTCCCAGCCCTGAGCCATCCCCTCATTCCACCTGGTGCTTTTATTTATACCTTTCAGATGTCAGACTGTGAAAGAAAATATCCACCCCACACCTTTTAGCAGAGATCACAACTTCATACTTCCAAAGTGTGTCTGCACTTACTGTTGCTGGCCAGATTTAACCATTATATTAGTAATATGTATTTTCCCTGGGGTTCTGTTGCTGAATTGCTGTGTTTCTCCCCACCTGGAGAAGGTGCACCTCAGAAGTATATTGTGAGGATGAGAATAACTTGGATACCTCAGTGATGAGTGAAATGCAAATACCCAGATAGATTCTGGAGATAGTCACAGCTTCCTGATGGCCCAGAGGAAAAATCTGAAAGAACAGGAATGCATAAAGCTAAACTGCATAATGCATAGCAGTCATAACTAATAGATTAAAGTTCTTTGTGAAACATGCTTTTTTATTCTAATAAAGGGAAGGGACTACAAATGGTGACACAGTTTGAGAAAAGCAGGGATGCCATGTTAAAGTTGTAAAGCTAAAGAGGTGATAAAAGTGTACCTTGGTTTTAAATTTTTACAAGACTTATGTAAGACTTATTCTCTTAAATAGCAGCACTTTTCCTCATCTCTGGGCATACTGGATCATTCTGGTTTTTGAATTACATACAGTTGCTGGGGGATTATTAAAAAGTTGCCAATCCTTGCTGCTTAGTCCCTGCTAAAAAGTTCAGAATTTATCATGTGAATTAATTTGCCTAAGCAATGTTAAATTTTGCTTTTGTTGTAGGATTGTGTAGATCAGCCATTGATAGAACTTTAATTGGCTGGGAATGTTCATGATTTTTTTCCTTTAAAAAAAAAAAAAAAAAGCCTGCCAGCAAAATTGCTTTTTGGTGATGACTCTGCTTGAAAAGTGCTCTGCAGGGGCCCATTCCCAATTGATTATCTTTCACAGCTAATAGCTTCAAAGGCTATTTGGTGGACAGTCCAGTTTTACATTTAAATGTAAATCTCGATAGCCTTGACAGACTGATGATCAGAAAAAAGGGGAGGTAAAAACAGTAAAATAAATGTACAGCTGGTATAACTTTCACCAGCTCCTCCAGGGGCAATTGTAGTAAAATTAAAATGGTTACAGTTTGACAAAGCTCTTTATAGTGGATGGTGAGTGAAAGCTTCCCTCAAAAGATCCAGCATTAATAAGTTGCTAAATAGCGTGTCAGCCTTAAAAGTTCAGTACAGTGTCAATGGCTCCCATTTGTGCTTCATTTGGAATTTCATTTGGATTCAGGAGTAAAGTTCAAAGCGCTGGGGCCACCTGGGTAAAGCCAGTGTTATGACAAAGCTACAGCAGAGAAGTTCCGTGGAAAACCAAGTTCACATTTGCAGCTGAGCCCTCGTGGCAGGTCAGGTGCCATCAGGGTGAGGAGACCCTGGATCAAGGGAGAGGTGCCACCACCACCGAGGCAATCCTGCCTTTCAGGGGCTGCCCTGGCCCTGGGTGGGTGAAGGTGGGGTCTGAATTTTGACAGCCCTCATAAGAATCATCCAAGTGGCAGAAGGACAAAGCTGACAGCGGTGGCAGAAGGAGGTTCCCTCACAACGTGCCAACTGCCCCGGCCCTGTTATGGGCTGGATGGATTTTTACGTGGTGAGGGGCTACAGGCTTCTACCCACAGCTTATCTGGGGAGCAGATGGAGCAATAAAAGGACATTGAGGGTTGCATAGTTGAAGGCTCCTTCGGCAATGCTATTCTTGTCATTTTGCTGTGGAATGACTGAACTGCAGCAGGCTGGAGGACCCTGCAGAGGTGGCCCATGTGCTTGGCCATTGTTACTTTGCCTCTTGTGCCCTCTGAGCAGTGGCCTTTGCTTACACATTCCTGTCATATCACAGGTAACTTCTTTGTTGGCTTCTTTGCCTGAGATGCTTGGGCTTCTCTCCAAGACTTATGACCATGATATATTCACATCCCAACTGCACCATGTAGAGAAGAGCACTCAGTGAGGATACAGCCAGCAGTCAATGCCATCCTACCAACAGGAACGCTGGGGAAAGGCTCTTCCCAACAGAAAACTACTGAAATAGAAGACTGTCCAAAAGTAACTCAGGTTTTCTTACTTCATTACCATCTTATTTAATTTCTGATGTGCTCCAGGACTCCTTACATGGCAATAGTTAAAGAGGGTTTGAGCTGTGTGGTTGTGTGAGTCAGGGACAAGTCCTGGACCACAGAACTGTTTGAGGGCTGCAGATGCAGCCTCTGCTCTGGCCCTGCTGGCCAACCCCACCATCTGCTCCCCTGCTGACGTCAAGGGCTCTGAGGCTGTGGGCAGGGAGCTACCCCTCTGTCTCATGCTAAAATGTGCTCTAGAGGAGCTGTAATCTCCAGCTGCAGCCTCAGACTGAGCCTGTTGTCCGTGCAAGGGCCACCGGTCCCTGTGCTGTGCTTCCACAGGCCGTGGGAGAAAAGGTGGGCAAGGAATTCCTCAGCTCCAAAACATCTCAAGAGCTATGAGAAGGTGCCTTTTTCTTGGTTTTAGTCTTTGTTGCCATAGAAACTGAGCCACAGACACTCACTGCTCATTTCCTCTGCATAGTCTCTCAGGGCCAAAACAGTTCACCACTGTCCAGTTTTCCAGACTTTTCCAAAGGAAGGAAAAATAAGGGACAGAAAGGGAGAATATTCAGCATAGAACCCACTGAGAAACAGGAGAACAAGGAAGGAATGTCCGTCTGTCTCTAAGGAAAATAGGAAGGCAGAGAATTAGGGATACTTGATGATGAAGGGATAATAGAAAAGGTGTTTATCCCGAGCAAGAGCCACCATGAGGGACTGGCCCCTTTTCCTCTACTCACCTTTTCCTATGAATTTCTGAAATCACCTACACAAGGTGTATGGACTCGAGGTAGTTTGTACTTCTGCAGCCTTAATAGCACCTGGCCCAGCTCATGCAGGTGTAGCCATGAAACAACAGCCTGGCAGGAACTGAACCTTGCTGGTGACTCCAACTTGATCACAGAGCTGGTTCAGCAGCTCAGTGCCCATGTGGAGGAGTCAGAAGCACCTGGGAACTTAGCTAAAGCCCAAGTGTTTCAGAGAGGGAAGGTGAGTGCAGACCTTGCACTTCCCTCTCAATACCAAATCCTTTGCAGGAAGAAAATGCTTTTGTTTAAATTTAGTTTAAATTCGTCTGCAATGGCACAGTAATGAAGTAAAAGTAGTCTAAGCCTATCTTTTCCTTTTCTTTTTCTTCCTTCCTTTTTTTTTTTTGTTAAACTTCTACAGCTCTATAAATCCTCTGCAATAAATCCCAAGCTCCCTCAGGAGTGCTGACCAGCGCATTGATCATGGTAAAATGGTATCAAACCCAATGAAAAGCCCACCTGCCTTTGATTCATCCTTCAGTCCTTCAGGGCAGGACCATGAATTAGCAATGATCCTCCCCCAGTTAAATCATATCCTCCTTCCAATATAAAATTAATAAAAGTGCACGAAGGATGTTTAACAAATCCTTCCCCTGCTGGATTTATTCCCCCATTTTTTATTCATTCAGGATGTACAAAGCCAAGGAGGCAGCAGATTCAGGAACAAGGCTTGTGCCATGAGAGAGCTCAGGCTGGGGCATTTTTTGAGCCTCCAGTCCCCCGATGGGATGGGAGCAGATGGGCAGGACTGGCAGCAGGGAAGGAGGAGGTTCCTGGCACAGGGGATGGATGCAGTTTTTTAAGGGAAACCCCTCCATGTGGACACAGTGACTGAGGGATGGAATCCCAGCTGGTACAGAGCAGTTGCAGCAAAGTATTTAAATTTGAATTAATCCTCTTTTCCTCCCCCTGTGCATGAGTCTTTAATCATAAATCCAGCTATCAATCCAGTGTTTCTGAAAAGGTAGGATCCATAAAATCCATGCACAGAAATACAAGTTTCTATCTCTGTTAAGCTCTGAAGATATTATCCATGTGGCCACTGAACTTTGTAGTGATCCTTCCATTGGATTCACCAGGCTTTAGGTCAGATCCCTATTTAAAATATGCTTTGTCATGTGACTGGTGCAGAAATCAGAAAACAGAAAAGAACAGAAAAAACAACTTTACTTGTTCTTTTTCCTTTTTGACTTGACAGTTTCCTACTCTGGGTTCAGTTTTCCCAGGTTTGTTTCAGAAGTCTTTGGCCCGTTCATGCACAATTGGTCTATTTGCATGTGCAAATTTCTATTATTTGCCCTTTCATTGTATGCATTCAGTTTTGGCATTTGGTAAACAGAGATACTTTGTATTTGGAGAAAAACTAAGCCACCCAAACAATTCTTCTGTTTACTGTGATAACTTACAGCAAGTTTTAAAAACACAAATAAACAAACATGCTCCCCATTAAAGCAGTATTAATTCATACAGAAAATCCAGTTCATCAAAGTTTTTCTGGTTTACACCACTCCATGCTAGAAAGGTGTTAATTTCTTTAAATCACAAAGACTATCATTGTTTTTGCTCATATTTAGACATAGAGACTGTACCATAAAATTAAGAATATTCCTCCCTTTCTTTCTGCATTATTGGCGGAAAACAACTACAAAAGATCATTTCTTTGAAGAGGACTCCCAAAAAAACTTAATTTTAAAGAGATTCCATTTAAATGTATTATATAATTTAAGTATTTTATATAATTTACTGTATTCATGCCAGGTAAAAATCTGGGTGTTCACTAATTTTATGTGCCCCTGTCCTGCTTCTTTGAGCTGGTTTGTCTGAAGGAGGAGGTGTCACTATGGTAATCAGGAGCAGTTTGGGGGCTGTTTAACATTGCTGATGAGTTATGCCATCAATACCAAACTGATTTCCAGCACAAACCCATGACTGAGGCATGACAAAGCACAAGTTATGGCCAACTGTCTGTATGTGATCATCTTGCAGTGATTATACAGCTCAGAGCTGCTTTTATCACTCGCCTGGTGATGCAGTTATTGTGGGTTTTGGAAAGAAAAGGATTAAATTAAGACAGTGTGGTGTTATCAGCTAAATTCTTTAGTCCAGCTCCTACTTGCTAAACAAATTGCTCAGTTCACATTGAACGAATCTAAGAAAAATTGCAGTGTAAGGGATTTGTTAGAAAAGCAAATAAATTTGGTTACAGTTATAGAAACAAGGTGAGGCCCCTCAGTGACCACATCATCATCTGTGTACAAACAGCTGATAATCTTATCAATGCAAAGATGCCTCCGTGCTGCATTTAAAAGCAAGTTGCCTTTATTCCAGCTCCCACTCAATTGAAATCTGCTATAAATACCTACTTTATAACACTGACCCAATATATAAATTGCTTAGTTCAAAAGAAAAGGTTTTTTTTGGAGGAAGGGGGGAATGGAGTCGACGCAGTGTGTTGTAAAAGCTAAGTGGTTTTATTGGCACTTTAAAATACCCTTTTATGCTGAAGTCTATCAGCTCTGATTATATATAACAACAGTAGTTATGTATTAAAAATGTGTGTCAATAGTTCTGGTAACACTGTGATTTGTCATTTGTGTGCCAGAGGTCCTAATAGGCTTGATTGACAAAATCGAGCCGTGGCTTAAAGGGATCAGACACCGGGGTACGTTGTTTGGTGAATTGATAAGAGCAACCATCTCAGTTATTTAAATAAGGAACTTCACATATATCAAGCATATAAATGCTAATGCAGTTTGGACTTGCACACCTCTCACAGACGCCCTTTCGGGAAGCTGAGACTGCCACAGCCACCAGCCTGTCCATTGCAGGAGGTTCTTGTGGGAGTTTATCCATCAAATAATGAATAAAACCTCTAGTAAAGATTAAGGAACAAGTTTACTCGTATTTACACAGGAAGGCTGATACTCTTCTGTGCTCAGTGATTTAAGAGGTGCCCTCATTTCAGTGGTGATAGAGCCTAATAAACTCTTGCTCCCAAAACAACATCTCTACCACAGGAGGTAAAGATATGTCTCCCCAAGAGATATTAAACCTTGTACCTCTTTTTCTTGTGTGAGACTGTAGCCACTCAGACATCTTGTCTTGCTAAACTTCTCATATAAAAGCATAAAAAGCAAGCTATATCAAAATCATTTGCAGAGATGAGTCAAGCTTTTAAAAAGTTGGTTTTTAAGCCAGTACTGTATTTGAAAGAGTGAATAAGGTTTCTTTGCACCGGACACAAGCAAAGCTGTCCTCAGACAGCAGGTGTGGAGCCTGTTCTGTTCAGTGAGGGCAACCTCTCCTTTCAGCCAGCTTGTTCTGCCTGTGTGTGAACTCAGGGGCTGTGAAATGAAACATCCCCCAGGACAGCTCACCCTTTGAATCCTCTCAGCTGTGTCGTACATAAATTATGGTACTCTGAGACTGGAGGAAGTAATTTAATGCTGGAACCCTCTGAAAGGTTTGCCTGCTTGTTTTGCCGAGGTGTAGCTGTGTTCTACATTAGAGATAAACAGGGACTTTTGATGACCCCCCTCTTCTCTGCAGTCTGATTCCCACAGGAATTAGATGAGTGACTTTATATTGATAACTGCTGAGTACTCAGTACTTTGATTTCTTTTCAGACCATCCTCAGCTGAAGGCCAAGCTGGGTAAAGCCCACAGGATCAACCAGCTGCTTCTTGTCCCTTGTAAGTGTGCTTTGACCAACAGGCCACAGCTGGAGAACATCCACCTTCCTTCTTCTCTCTATATACCATCTCCACCACCTTTGAAATCATGTTTTCTGATAGTCCCAGCTCCTTCTTACTGCCCTGACAGTTGCTGAGAAATGCCCATGTAAGACACTGATGTTCCCTGCTTTGGTCACCTGCTGGGGCAGAGGTACCGTGTGGTATCTGCAGTTGGTTTATGGAGCATTTGGATTCCCTGTGGCTGCTCTGATTCATCTTCCTAGAGAAAATGATGGCATTCTTGGTGGTTAAATCTGTGGTGCTGTGCTGAGAGCCAGGATGATGGGGCCAGGCTTTCAGCAGCCTCCAGGAGAGAGCAAGAGGCAGCTGGGAGCAGCAGTGCTTGGAACTACCTGGGTGAACCCCTCGGCTCCTGCCCAAGCCCTGGGCTGGGCTGGCTCTGGGATGGAATGTCCTGCCCAATATTAGTCACGGCTGATATTGGTGAGTCCTCCTGGGGATGGGAAATTTTAGGGTGACAAAAGTGGCCTTGTCCTATTTATAAAGCACCTACTGCTCCGTCAGTGGCGTACAAATAGAAGAAGATGAAAGAAATAATCTTCTCAAAACATCCTTGTTTTAAAACTGCATTTATAACTCTGCAGTCTGGACCGATGGGGACAGTCACAAAGGCTGGCCACCCCCTAATAAGGCAAATCACATCCTGCCTGCTCCCTATCACAGGAGGGAAGCAGTTTTCTCCAGGGCTGAGTCAGACCAGTATCAGCTTTGACTCACCCTTCGGAAGTTTCTCTCTCTGCATTCATACACGGTGAAGTTAAACCCACGAGCCTGAAGTGAGCTTCTCTCTAAAGACAAGAGATGCCTCAGAGATTCCCTTCTTGCATCCATGTTGCTTAGAGACACTTGTTTTCAATTTTAAAGGTAGAAAAACTGGTAATAATAGGAGTGGGGGGGGTAATTTTTTTTATCTTTATTTTTTAAAAAGTTGAACTTTCTTTCTAAGCTGCATATTTCGCCACCAGTCTCTGCATAACCAGCATGTTACCAAGTGGTGCCCAGATGTTTCTGACTGTAAGTTCTCTGTTATGCTGACCCTTCTGCTGTATAATTCAAAATGCATCCAATAAACCACTCAGCCAGTTCTGTGAGTAGCCTTAAGATGTCACTAACTGACTTGGCCTTGGCTTTTCCTGCTGGTTTGCAGTGGAGCTGGGGCTGGAGAAGCGGAAATAGGCTGTTATTTTTAACACATCTCCCCCTCCTACGGTGAGTGACAGACAAGGTGCTGATGTCAATTGGCTAGTGTTACAGGCATTAATTAAATAGGCTAAAAGTCCCTTTAGTTTCCATTTCCTTCTGCACGGACAGCAGAAGGAAACCTCCAGAACTGGGAAGTGCTTGGGGAGAAGGCTGTGCTGGGGATGAAATCAGTCCCTGCCAGCTCATGGTGCACGTCCTGCATCAAACATTCCTCATGTGAGGGCCCAGCTGAACACCTCTGTTGTGAGGGTTATGCCAAGTGTCTCAGTGTTTTCACTCCTCTTTCATTCAAACCCCCATCTTTTTTCACAGTTCACCTCTCCCTGCTCTCCCCAAGCCTTGCTCTGAGCTGCTGAAGTCCCTCTGTGGGGTCAGCTTGTTTCCAGAGTCTGCTTGTTCTCCCCTGCTTTTGTCTGAGCTGAATCCTGGTTGTTTTACATCTCTTTTGGGCTGTGATGGTTTGTAATGAAAGATCAGCATTGAACATGCATGGTGCATGGATGGATGTAACTGGAGACTGGTAGAAAAGTGTTTAGGGGGAGGATTGATTTATCCCTAGTCCAGGGCAGGTCCTTGAGCTCCTGGTACTGTGGGATGCTGCAGGGAGGTTTTGGGAGGCCTGGATAAGCTTGGAGGGAGGAGTCAGCCAAAGTCTGGTACAACTTTATTTGTTTTCCACCGAGCTGCTCTAACTGACTGGAAGGCTGGGCGGTGGCACATCTCTGGTGAAATCCACGAGTGTAAACCCCTGTAAACAATGTTAATTCATGTTTCATTTTACATTTGCAGTGGGGTAAGACTATACTAAGCCAGCTGATGCATGATAACCTGTGCCAGGCTGCCAATTGTTTAGCTCTCAGGTGTTTCAGATCTCGTTGGAGCTGCCCTGAGCTTTACCAAAATAACAACCCCTGACGACTCCCAGTGATCTCTGAATTAGATCTGTAGCATCCCTCACACTGCCATCCACAGAGCTGGGATTGCTGCCAGAACTGTCTCCTCCATTGAGCAAGTCTTTGGGCACTCCAGTGACTAGAATTTAATATGGAATTTCTACTCCAGTGCATTAAGACATGCTGCATATCCCCTGAGCATCTGGCAATGAATAAAGGTTAAACTGGGAAAGATATTCTATCATTCAGCTCCTTTGTCCGTAATTACAGTTTTTAAACAGATATTGTATTTCTAAAACAAAAGTAATTGTGATTTTTCTTAATATTTTGTCAGATGCTGCAGTTTAAGCTCTCCTTGCACTGCTTCCTGACCAGCCAGTGTAATACAGTACAGTAAACTCCATTTTTGTATCTTATTCATATAAGTAAAATATATGTCAATTCCCAAGATTAAAGCACACTTTTCTGAAGTACAAATCTGTGACAAAATCTATTGCATCTGTTGGTTTGGGGTTTTTATTTCTACTCCTTCATCCTCTCTCACAGAAACCTTTTCTTCTTATAATTCTACCAGTGAATAATTGGGATCTGGTCTGCATTTTACTTCCTTACCAGTAAAATTATTTTAACTAGTGGCTTTACAGGAGCCATCTGTTGTTCCTGCACGACATATTCCCAGCAGCAAACAGGACAACCACGAGCCACATTCCAGCAGCTGAGGTGACAGGAGTCATATTGACAAAGCCATCCTCCTACAGCTCAGATTTTGCCTCTTTTCACCTGGTGAGAATTCACAGCATCCTTATCTTGGCACAATTTGCCAGGACAGGAAAAGCTGCTGTCTGTCAGGTTCCTCAGAATTACCTTTCCTGGGGGAGAGAAACATTCTGGGCATGAGAGGGGACTGAACACCTCTTTAATAGTGCTCATTAATTAGGAAAATAAGTGAGTATTAAAAAAATTGCTTTCATATTGTGGAGTGAAACTATGAAGTTACTGGTATAACATGTTTAGATCTTCAAGAAAAGAATATGTTCACATCTTATAAAATTTATTGTTTTAAAATAAAGTAATGGCTGGTAAACACCAGGCAATGTGTAAGGGCACAGGGACCATGCTGGCTCTGGGTTAAGGTAGAGGTCTCTGATTCAAGGTTTACTACTCTACCATGGTTTCATGAACCTTTTTGTGACCCCAAGCAAGTTACTCCCATCTCACTATTCTTCCATTTCCTCTTTCTGTAAAATGATATTAATAGCACTTCAGCTGCAGAGCAGGTTTATTGTACAAGGCTTAATGAATGTTTGTCTCCCTGTGATTGAGATTCTTTCCTGCTGGAGGCAAGAATTTTAAGCAGGTTGATTAAATAGAAAAGGTCTCTAGCTCTGAAGCTCTTATTAAAAGCAGAAGGAATTATTTCTTACAGAATTTCTAATTTTATGTCCATTAAAATTGTCTAAAATGTAGCAGCTTTGGTTCTTCTGTTATTTAGCAACTTTAGTTTTGTTTCCCCTAGAAATTCTGTTGAGGGATGCTCTGACTTTTGAAATTATCTAAGGCAATGCCAAGATAGACCCTGCTAAACTCTTCTTGCTCTGAGGAACAAAAAATCACAGCAGTCACACAGTCAGAAAACATGGCACTACACACAGAGTTCTAGAACTGTGGCCAAAAATGAATTTTGGCTGTTTTGCTAGATCCAATCCCCTTCCCTAAGGCTGTGATGTCAGTGCAATGCTCTGGCAGGAGACTTCAAGTGCTGGGAGGTGCAAGACTCTTGCTGTTTGCACAGAGAAAACTCAGCAGCCCACAACAGGGTGGTGAGAGGCTCTGCTGAGCTTGAAACACTAAATCAGTGCAATAGGAAGCGTTAAGACAACTTTAGGACAGCCTGACTGCCTTGTGGAGGCCAGCAGTGTTCACCTGTGACTGATATCCCAGAAACATCCCAAATGTCTCACTCTTTGAAAGAGGGTTCCCATCCTTCCTGTGAAAGACTGCTGCCAAGAGAAGTGGTTGTGTCCTCCTCTGCTAGAGGAGAGGGAGGAGGGCACAACCTTCCACTAGCTCAGGTTGCTCAGAGCTCCATCCAGCTTGGCTCTTCCCAGTGAATGTGGGGCAGCAAACCTGAGGTTTTTGTGGGGCAGCCTTACAGCCAGATCTCCTTGCCCACAGTCTCACAAGCACTGAGCAGTAGGTGCTGCCCCTCTGACTGTAACACACATTTAACAGGCCTCTCTGGGTTCAGATATTTATTACAAAGTGAACCTCCATGCTCCAATAAGGGAGTTTTACAAGCAGTTGCATGAACTGCCATTAGCAGCTATACGAATTTAATCTCTCTTCTGTGGATATGATGAAAGGCTTGTCATGAATTTAGACAGTGGCCAAGGCGAGTATTACAGAGCACTATTGTGGGTCAGGGATTATAAAGCTGCTGCTGGTGGCCAGAGACAAAGATGGGATGTTTTAAGAGTTAGCCCCAGCTAGCAACCACAGTGTTTCCATTATTATACAAACAGGGCTTAAAGTCCTTGTCTTTCTCCCTGATGTGTTAAAAGCAACTGCACTGGTTAATAAAAATCAGGGATGAGAAAATGGAGTGGATGGAGCCTCTTCAGAAAGCTGGGTGATGTAATTTTGTTAATATCTGTAACTTATAGCTAAGAAAACTGATTCACATTTCCCATGTTACAACCAGAATTGTCAACAGAGACTTTATAAAACTGTCAAAGAGAGAAAAAACACGGGGGAATGTATAAAGGATATTTTGCTGTGGGAGCAACAACTTCAACATACAGCACACACATGGGCAGAAAACCTTCCTTTTTTTTTCCTTCTTTACTGTGATTCAGTGACCTGACATTTAGTCTTGAACCTAATCTGCCTCTCTTGTTCATGATATCAACTACCAATAAATAGATCAATGTCAGGAGTCAGCAGGATGACATGGGGGGGGATTTATTGGTGTGCTTGGAGGCAGATCTGGAACACCCAGGTGAGGTGTCACCAACGGGCTGGGAACACCGAGCCTACAGAACCCCTGAACCCACAGAACGTGAGGCAGAGCGTGGTCTGATCCCCCTCCTCAGATACCTTGAGGCACAAAACCAGCAGAAATTGCTGAAATCATCTGCTGTTGTCAAACTTTACAAAGTGAACAGCCTCGTGTCTTCATCCCGGTGCACATCTGGAAGGAGGTTGGTTTGGAGCTGTGCAGAAGTGTTGCTGTAAAATCTAGCCAGTGCCAGTTTTGGTGGGGGCTGGATTCCAGATAACAGATTAGCCTCTGTTCAGTGAGAAAACTTTTGAGGTTTTAAATTAATTCCTCATTTGCTCATGTTTCTGTGTTAGGAGGAATGGGTTCTTTCTGTTTGGCAAAGCAGCTCGAGGCCAGAATGTTCAGTGTCAGCCTAATCCTTCTGAAGTTTGAGTCATTAATTTATGAAATCCTCAGGTTATTCATACCCTGCTCAAGTAGAAGTTACTACAAAATTGGCATGAAATCTCCCAACAGAAATCAGAGCTTTCATGGAGCTTTTGCTATGAAAGAATAATAACAACAATCATTTCTTGAAACCTGTTCAGAATGTCATAGTTAGTTTAGGATGTGTTAAAAAAATCAAATAGACCTTTCCTGTCATTCAGTTCTCTCAAAATAAATTGTGAGAGTCTAATTCAGAGCTTGTAATTTTTTACTTCTGTTACATTTTGGCTTGCTGAGGCTATGAACCCAATAACCTTCCCAGGTAAAAATATGTTTAATAAGCTATAAAACTACCTTTTGTCCCTTATTCCCTGTTATGGGGATCTTTCAGCATCAGTAAAGAGTTCCACATGTAAAAATGGACTCGGAGACTGCAGTGAAAATCAGATTTCCCCTCTTCTTTCAAGACGAATCATGGTTTTTCAGGCTGTCTACAGAGTTGTCAGAATCCATTAAAAACAGAGCTTCTCTTTTACCATCCTCAGTTTTTAATTTTAATTAGAGTGGTTGTGTTTTCATAGTAATGGTTGCAGTAGTTGTTTGGAGGGAAACTGCACATTTATGTAGACAAGTTTTTATTCCAAGTTTATTAAAGACATTTTTGAAGGCACACTTCTTATGAAAAAAAAAACAAACCCCACATATTTGTAGTATTTCATGGTAACAGTTTATTTACTTATTTATTTCAGCTGCTGATCTGTAACTATCACATCCCAAATCACTTTTTTTCCATCAGAGGAAGCAATCAGAAAAAGCTGCCATTGCCCCTCAAGGTTTCTCGTTGGCTAATTGGAGTTTTTGGCTCTTTATCCTGATGTTTAAAAGAACAGCTGAGTGGAAGTCAGAAAGCATTTACAGAGCTGACACACCCAGCCCTGCTCTTTGCTTTACTCTGATTAATTTAACAAATGAAACTCCAGTAAACTCACATAACTTTTTGCCTATACAAACCCACCGTGGCTCTGTAGTTTGAAGTAAGCCTTGGGTAAACTGTCCTGTAGATAACTAAATCAGAAGAACAAAGGCTTTCCAAAAGCTTTTTGTCCAAAAGTGGTTTTCTGTAAAGTAACATTTTGTGCTGGGGCATATAGATTGTATGAAATGAAACGGCCCTTTTGGAGAAGCTGCCTTTATTTTCGAGTATGAGAAAAACAACTGTCACTGTTTACACTCTTCACTCAAGGTAAGCATGTTTGTCTAAAGTATTACTCCAGCCTGGCTTGCAAACACTTGAAGCTTGCTTACCATTTTTCTATATATAGACTGCTCTGTGGAATTGTCTTTATCAAAACTTTTGGGAAAATCTTTAACAGAATCTGAGAGACTTGCATAATTTATGCAGCCATCTCTTCTCCTTCTATTGATTCCCTCCATGATATATGTTTATCCTCCCTGCCTGTGAAAACCTGGAATTAAAAGTGAAGCTTTTCTATTTTATGCCTGTAATTGCTGGGAGAAAAGAGATGGGGGTTATGGGTAAGAGCTGGTTAGTGAGCTTTAAACAAATCATCTTGTAAAACCGAACACAAAACTATCCCAAGTTTACAAGGCTGAAACTCCCAAACAGCAAAGCCTCACTTCACTGCAATTTTAAGAAACTGGTTTTAAAAAACGAACCATTCCCACACCTTTTGTGATGAAATAACACCAAGTGACCCAGCGAGCTCCCTGGGTTTGAGAGGGGAGAGAGAGTGTTGGGGACGTGGTCCCCACATCAAAACTATCCTGGAGAGATCAACCATTGATGATTTAAATCTTCACTACTTTATCTCTTTGTTTGCTGCTTGGAATGCTATTGATACCTTCTTTGTCTTTGTAATTGTTTTAATTAGCCACCCAGCATGGGCCCCTGACAGTGCTTGTGATAGAGTATTATGGACAACCCAGCAGGACAGTGAGCCTGTTAACATGAAACACAGACATCATGGCAAGCTTAATTTCTTTTAGTTGTGTCATTTTTTTTTCCTTGTCTTCTTTGTTTGCGTGTGTGCATTATTTCTGGAGAGAAGGAAAATAACTTCCCAAGTCCTTTGCCTTTTAAAAGGGGAAAGAAGCATGAAAACGCCCTCGCAAACTTTTCTCGGGGATTGTACAATTAAAGCTGATATCACCACGTTGCTGGAGTCAGACAAAGAGTGAAACATTGCCCATATTGATTAGTCTTTTCACGAATCGCGTCTTCAGCAATTAGGCTGATATTTATGTCAGTTACTGTACTCTCGACCCTGCAAATTTCTTCTTAATTATTATTTTTTTGGCTCTGTAGTGTTTTTTGTTCTTGTTGACCACATCCTTCTTTTGTAAGTGGAAATCTGCATGTTCAATTATGGTGCAGATCTGCAACTCATTAGCAGTGAGCTTTGGTGCTGGGGCCATTTGAAGATTCTGTCATTTAACTTGTGGGAACTTCTGGCAATGTGTATATTCTGAGGGGGGAAAAAACCCAAAGTCCAAAAGTTTGGGTTTAGAGATAAACAATTCAATAGCATAAAAACCTCAAATCCCTTCACAGTATAGTTTTCTTCCCCAAAAACAATCGTGCTTGGGATAGAGGAATGTGAATAGAGATGCTTCATGAAAGCACAAGTTTCCTTTGGGTTTGGTTTGTTCAAATTAGCCCAGGGTCAGTCCCTGCCAATTATTGCCCCACTTCATCTGTTCTCTGGACATTGATAAAAGCATCCGCTGTATTAACCAGGAATCCAGTTTTGCACTCTCAATGCAAGGAATTGGGGTGTTTCCCCCCACTGTGATGAATTTCCAACTCGTTACCTTATAGTAAAGTGGTGCTTTAATTTATTAACCTCCTTGAAATGTATCCATGATAAAGTATTGGTTTGTGACTTGATGGACTAGATTGAAACCGTTTTCCACTTTGACAGAGTTGAATGCAAACCCTAAGTGCCTGGGAATTCCAGGGGAGGAGTGGTTGCACAGGAAGCAAATTTGCTCCTTCCATGGTTTGCAGCTCAGCAGCTGAAGGCAAAGTCTCATCCTTTTCTGTATCTGTTAATGCAGTAGCACTGAATCCTGAGGGTGGAGGGGCTCAGTCCTGGCTGGATGGGGCATCAGGAGCTGTAAAATTAAAGGACAGTAAATTAAAGATGTATTAGCCACAACTCCATAATTCAGTACACCAGAAAAATTACTTAATTTAAATCATGAAGATGAGAAATCCCTGTTGCCATTAAAATAGTGAAAGAAAGCTCCTTATTAGAACAAATAGACAAACAATGTTGCCTTACGTAGAGCATGAGGGCCATGAGTTCCTTCAGGAAAGGAAGCAGTAAGACATTCACTGCCAGGTTTTACCCCTCTTCAAGACAGTCTAAAAGTCGTTTATATTAAGTTTCTCTGCACCATTTCCTTTTCTGTCAGATATGAGGAGAAAGAGAGGCCTGGAGTTTTCCTCAGCGTGGTCCAGTGGTGTTAGTGGGGTTGGGGAATGCAGAAATTCATTTGTCTCAAGAATTGCCAATTGCTTTTCTAGAATGTTAGAGGGCTAAAAGCCACTAAAGATTGCGAAGAGCTTAGGACCTGCTTTACATATAGCTCCTGGGGTTGAGTGAAGGAAAACTGAGAGTAACTCTGGGCAGTGCTTAGCCACCCTTTACAGAAAAATAGATAATCTTATTTATGTCTATTTGTTTCTCTTCTCTAAATAGAAACATAACTCTGAATAGCACTCAGCTGAGGTGTGGCATGTGTGCCAAACTGACACTCATAGGTGATATTTTAGTATTTTAATCAAGAATAATTAAACATTGCAAGTGTCTTTGCGCCATGAAATTGTGCCCTTGCAAACTGGGATTTTTGTATTTCTGAAGTCTCCATTTGGATTACTTTGAATTTGGATGTGCATTTACTGCAGACAGAAGTGGTGGCACTGCTGATTAGGTGATTAGGTGATTAGGTTCTGGTTTACTTATTTCCATATGCATTCATGGAAAATGTGTGTGCAAATTAAAGGTACAATTTGGTGTTTGATGCTTTTTACATCCCAAGTACTGCACTTATTCCTTTTGACAAACCTGAGTGTAAAGTAGATCCTGATGTAGATGTGAGGCCATAAATGCAGATGGCTGTGGGTGGCATGAGTTCATTGACAGTGACAAGTTAGAACAGATCATTGCTTTAACTATCTCAGACTCAAAATTATTTATTCAGAACCCACTGGAGTCAGTGGTGCCTCTTTGACTGATCCCATTGATTTTCCTGTAGGGATGTGGGTGCTGAGGCTGCTCAGGGCACCTCAGCCAAGGCATGGGCACTGCAAGGGCAAGGACAGCTCCATCAGCTCCTGCTTCCCTTCCCTCCACCATCCTCTTCTATCCTGTTGTTGTGTTCTGGCCTCTCTGACAGACCAATACAGTTGTTGGGCATTATTTTGCTTTCGGCTTGGACCAGTGTCCTGATGTGGTGGAATGGGAGGGCTGGAAATCTCCAGGGCTGGGTCCAACGGGAGGGACAACTGGGGTGGCAGTGCCATGAGCTGCTTTTCCATGCTGAATGCTTTGTGGTATTGAACCATGGTTTAAGATGACCATCCTTTGCAGGATGAGAGTTGGGTGCCCTACAAAGCCAATGGGAAGAGCTGGGTGCCCGCGGGGAAACTGGTTGAGCCCTTGAATTCGATGCCTACCTTGTAAAGGTATAAGCAAAACCAGAACAAGCTAAACCCAGAAAGAACCCTTTGCATGCTAAAAGCTTATGGAAAGAGCAGAATTAGCCCAGTTTAAAGGAAGCCTGATGTGTTATTAAGAGATTAATGTACTCGCTGTGATTAGGACGGAGCCATCGCTCTGGAGTCCATTTTCTTTTTGATTTTCTTTTCACTGGTTATTTACTTGATGGAGGCTCCTATAAAGCAACAGTGCAGAGCTTTTTGTGTCCCTCCATCTGACTCACCATTTATAAATAATAGCTGTGTTTACAAATGAACCATGAGCTAAACTCTCCTGGGTGAGGCAGTGTCTAAACTGAGTTTAATTAGTTCTTACTCAATATTTGGTAGGCAACAAAGGCCTATCCCAATGCCAGCAGAAATCAGTTGCTGTCTTCATGGGATTCTGTGCTAGCTATCTGATTTGACCACTTTGGACAAATAATGTTATTTTTATGTTGGGAAGCTTGCATGGGAAAGCTTGGTAAGTTATCTGTAAGCTCCAGATGTTGGCACACAATAATGTAGCCTGAAACGTGGGCCTCTCCTCTCCCCAATCAAACTTGTGTGTTTAGAGTCTGAAAGCAAAATATTTTCTGTGTTGTGGCTTGATGTTCACACTGGCAGAGCCCACTAGAACATATCTAATCTTAAATTTCTGGGGTTTTGCTGGTTAGTGTTCAGGCCTGTTATTAATGACCCAACTGCACAGGCTCCCAGCCCTGGACTGGGGAGGTGGAGATGCCCTTTGAGGGTGTGTGTGAGGGGTCCCACTCTCAGATGTGAGCATGGAAAGGGAGAACCTCTTGGAGAACACACCCCACCTTGGACAGAACAACAGTTTAAACCCATCCTGGAGGAGAAGCTGTGGTGGGGAGGGGAATTCTTGTACCCTGAGCAGTGGGGAGGGTCACTGTGAACCTGGAGAAAGGACTCGTGTCTGAACTGGGACAAATACATGACGTAGCCAAAACTCCTCATTCCTTACACAAGAGTTCTTGCAGTAAGGCATTTACCAAAAGGCAGCTTGAGTGTAAACAAGTAATTGTAAAGGTTGAGTGATTGTTTTCTGGTTTTCATTTTGAACTAGATGGTGAAATGTTTACATCTCCTATAGATATGATTGATGTGGAGAACAAACAAGAAAAAAATCCTTTGCTGGGTCAACAGGTTATTCAGAAATGTGTAGAAAGGTTAATCCCAAAGCTTCTGTCCTTCTTAAGTGACCATTGTTATTTATGTATTCATAACCCTGGAAAAATCATAAAGACCTTTCCCCCCCACTCCAGGAAGTTATACTCATGCATTTACCTGTTACAAATGACTAACTAAAGTAATCCACAATTTTTATGACCTCTCACTGCACTTTCAAATGAGTTTTTTTTTTCCTTTGTGAGAGCTTGGTGAGGTATTACTTTCTGCTCAGGTGTAACTGAAATCCTGGGTCATCCATCCAAGAATGTTGTTGCCTGTGAGATATTAATTGCTTCTCAAACCTTAGAACTACTCTAACTTCCAAAGGTTAATGGAGCAGATAGATTTAGGACATGTTCCTAACCACACAGGTTATCCTCCCTTCCAGAAATATGACACTCTCTGGAGATGGGTCATTCATTTTTATTGTTTAAAATGTAATGAAGCATGGCATTTATAATCCACTGGCTGGGAACATCTTACTTGGAAAAAAGAGGCCACAACATACAGTGCTTTAGTGGGTGTTAGCCCATCCATCTGTGTTCTGTTCTCTGCAGACTGGCCACAGAGGTGCAGGTTTTAGTTAAAGCATCTCGTTACCGCCTAAACATCAAGCCTGGTGTGTCCTGCTGGGACACTGATGCCCATGGCCCTTCCAGGGCTTGGTGGTTTGCAAAGCTGCTGAGAGCTGCAGGGTGGTGTGGGGAGCTCAGGATGTGCAGGAGGAGAACAGGACACCTGGCTGGCAGCAGTGAGAAGCAGCTGGTTCAGGTTTGCAGGCTGTGGACATGGTGGGTCTGTGCTTTGTTAAGAAGCAAAGTCCTCCACCATAGATGGTTCAGAACTTCCCAAGCCTCCTTGGAATAGCCTCAACCCAACAGTAGTGTGTGGGACTGTGGGAGCTGGGCCTGTTTCGTCCAGAGAAGAGAAGACTGAGAGGGGATCTCATGAGTACAGACAAATATCTCAAAGGCAAAGCCAAGAGGATGGTGCCAGTGGTGCCCAGTGACAGGATGAGGAGCAATGGCCATAAACTAAAACACAAGTTCCACTTCAACCTGAGGAAGAAATTCTTCCCATGAGGGTGGCAGAGCACTGGAACAGCTCCCCAGGGCGGGTATGGAGTCTCCCTCTCTGGAGACATTCCAAACCCACCTGGACATGTTCCTGTGTCACCTGCTCTGGGTGACCCTGCCTGGGTGGGGGGTGGGACTGGGTGATTCCAGAGGGCTCTTCCAACCCCACCTGTTGAATCTGTGATTCTGAGCTCTGGGTTACATTAGACTCAGTTGACACAAGCTTGCTTTTCTGCGGTGTAAAATATACTCAGCTGAAATTTGGAGTGAAATGTTAGTTTCTCTAAATATCAGTAGGCCAGGACCTCTGAACCCTGTGCAGATCATGCTCCTGAATGGCAACAACAAATTCCTCATGTGAACTTTATTATCCACTCCTAATTTTCAGAAGTTATCTAAATTCTATCTATCATAAACGCTCGGCAAAACAGCTGCTAAGTTTTGATAAATATTTGATAAGCCTCAGGATTTACTAGGAAGATTCATGAGGGTCCCCTCATCCCTCCCACACATACTGTGGGCTCTGGAATTTTAAAACTATTTGCACAGGTTGTGTGTGAGCAGGATGTGTGGACACGTGGCTGCCCATAGCATGGATAACTTCCAGCTTCTCCTCTTTGCCTTATACCAATGGATGCAGTAGTTTGGCTCACCAGGTTCTCCAACCCACTAGTTCCTGAAAATACAACCAAGGAGGTCTAAAATCTGTATCAGTTAAGAGATATCTTTTTACCTCAGTTAAGGTTTTGACTAAAAAATATAATCAATGTTCTGTGCAAAAAGAACAGAAATACTTTTCCTGATTTTCTGGTGTATGGCAGGGAAGTCAGATATTGTAGTAGGTTGAAACTGTGATATAAAAATGTCATGCCTGTTATTATAATAGGCTGTATTAAAAATAACAATGAAAGACGTTTTCAAAATTATGAGGAAAACAAAAAAGAACTTTCATCATGGTCTGGGAGAGGTCCATGCAAACATTAAGCTTCGGGTGCCATCCCAGGGAAATCAGTCACATCCTGTGCAAAGGGAGGTGTCATCCAGACTTTTTCTTTCGTTTAGAGATGAAGGCCCAAGTAAATACTGCCCTCAAATCTGTAAGTGGCAAACTTTATGCTTTAAGTTTTGATCTTGTGGAAGATTCTGTCCAGCATTCTTGACTGCAGTGTCTTTGCACTCCAGGCTGCATTGCCAGTACTGAGTTCTACCTGTCTTGAGACAGTGGCAGAAGTTTTTCATGTATTACTTGTTAAATCTCAAGAATATTCAGTGGAGTATTACTTTGTTACTTTTGTTAATTATCTTAAAACTTTTTTTTGCTTGTTTAGCTTCTTTTAATTTCTGAATTCTGAGTGTATTAACCTTTTCTTCTCAAAAATGGGAGGTTCCTACTTCTTTCCTCCTGTTTCTCAGTAAGGCTTTTACAGATCACAGCAGTTGCTCATCAAGTTTCCAGTCAAACAAAAGGGAATGGGTTGGACATCAGGAGGAATTTCTTCATGGAAGGAGTGTTCAGGCATTGGAAGGGGATGCCCAGGGAGGTGGTGGAGTCCTCATCCCTGAAGGTGTCCAAGGAATGACAGGACATGGCACTCAGTGCTCTGGGCTGGGTGACAGGGTGGGGATCAGGCACAGCTTGGACTCCATGGGCTGGGAGGGCTTTTCCAACCTAAAGGATTCTGTGATTCAATATAAATCTACCAGAAGAGCCTGTAGAGTTTTTGCTGGGGGGTTGCTCCACCCTCCCCCAGCCAAAAACACTATGGGTGGAAAGACCACGGTGATCTCAGTTGCCCACAGGGAGGGATGGTAAATTATGTGATGTTCCTCATGGTCTCCTGCTGTGAAAACTTAACTTTATAGACTCCAGAGTTGAGTACAACACTGTAAAATAGGAAGGGGAGAATTTTCCATCTTAATCACAGAGTGATATTAAGGACGAAATTATTTCAACACTTAGGGCAGATAGACAGTGGAAGGTCAGTAGATAAAGAGATTAAGAGCACCCCAAAGGTCAGCACATCTTGCTGTGGAGCCAGGAAGAGGGTTGATGAGAGAGATGAGCAGGGGGAGAGCGAAATGTTTGCTGCCTCCTGATACAGTAAGGGCTCCTCTGCAGCCCTTAAAACAGCTACTCAGGGGCCATAAACATCACAAGAAGAGAACAGTTGTTTAACAGAATTTCTTCACTACTGCATTTGGATTAATTGAATCCTGTGCGAGGCCTTATCAGGAGGAGCTGTCAGCAAAGAATTCCAATAATCCAATCAGGAGGTCACGAGTGCAAGAATAAGTATCTACAAATCGGATTGAGAGAGCCAAACCTGAAGCCAAGCAATATTCCAGAGATGACAGAATAGATGATTTCACCACATTGCTGATATAATTAATGGAGATTGATAAATTCATCCCAATACCCATGTTTTGTTTGTTGTGCTGGAAAGGTGATAATCAAAAATCCTGATTAGAAAGGCAATAGAAGAGTGCAAGAAATGTAAATTGGGTGGTAATAGCAGCTAAACAGTCACAACTGTCATGTTACAGTCTGTGAAATATTGTGAATATGAAGTATTTTTAAGGAAATGTCCAGTGTTAACCACCACATTAAGTAAAAAGACAGTGGATAACTGAGCAACAGAGGAGTTAGAATTTGTTTAAAAAAAGTAAAATCATTGGTCATGGTTGTGTCAAACAGTTGCCAAAAAATAACAGCTATTCTGCACTGTAGATATTCAGGAATATTGTCTGCATCAAACTGTTCTTAGGAGGAAATATTTCAAGTGGATGACTCAAGCCTTAGTCACTTCTTGTTGCATGTTTCCTGTTGTATTTATCAGAGAAGTCTTTTAATCTGAGCTGTCTTATATAAAGCTGAAGTTGTCCATAACTGAGTGAAATACAGTGAGTCCAGCTTGCATCCTGGTTTCACCTGTCAGTCTCTTGATTTAAGTTTTGGGTTGGTTGTGGTTTTTTTCTTGTGTGAAAGGATGGTCTCAAAATGAGAAATGCAGTGTGTGCTCAGGACAGGGTCTGACTAGAAATGCATTGTCCCAGTTGAAATTCAGTGAGGACAGACCTGGGGACTTCTGACTCTCCAAAGAAAAGGAATCTATGAATTCTGTGATTCAGTGCAGCTTCAGGTCTGTGAATCAGTAATGTGAAACCTAACACCATGATATGTGCTGTGAACAGAGGTCTTCCCCCCTCTTGTTGAAGAACAATTTCAATTTCCTGACTGCAGATGCAGGGAGTAAATACCTACATATCTATACAGTGCTTGTTTTATTCCTGTGTCTGTGTTACAAGGAGGTCCAACCTGCATCTGCCAATAAAACAAAATTAACCAAAGATAAGAACAAGCAAAATGTGCTAAATTCAACCTCCCTTACACAGGAATGACTGAGAGTAACTTTGTGATTTAACCCAGTGTGACTGAGAGTTGATTTGGTCTATTGCTGACTGCAGAAAGGCTTTCCTGATCCAAGAGGTGCCTCTCTATTGTAAAACTTTGTATTTCTAACCTTTAACATCTTACCAAGAGTACTGTCCATTGCTTTCACATCATTATCTGAGTTTAAATACCTCTCATCTGAGCTTAATCTTTAAACCTTGCTTAGTGCTACCTTCATACTTAATCATTCTCCTGCTTTGCAAAGCACTTGGGCATCATTCCGATGATAAATTTCAGCTTCATCAGCTACTGACCCACATATGCTCTGCAACTGCTTGTCCCCACAGGTCCTGGGGTAATGTTATAATTAAAGAGCAGCTGCTGGCATATATAGGCTCCATGGACTCTGTCATCAAAGGGCAACTGATGTCCCACATTAACTGAATGGATCTCTGAGGAATTTCAGTGATAGAAACCAAGTTTCCTCCTCAGGAGGAATTACAGCACGGCTGCCTTGCCACTGCACTTGTCCTGGTGATTGTGTCCCACCCAGTTGTGCCTGTAGGTATGGCCACTGAGGTCTTCAAGTACACAGGGGCCACCACCCATCTTGCTGGGGGTCCCAAGTACCAGAGATGCTTCTGTGCGCGTCACACTCGGAAGTTGTGTGGTTAATTACACATATTTACCCATCTGATGATTAAAGATAAATAGCAGTGAAATTTAAAATGTCCTTTTATGCATCAACAAAAATGGATAAAAGCAAATAATCTTGTGTTTGGTGTATGATTAACCCGTGGAATTTACTGCAGTAGGATATTACTGAGGCAAATAGTTTAGTAGGATTTAGGGATTAGAGACATGAATAAGAAGAGCATTTACTAGTTACCTTCTCTAGATTTAGGAAAGGTAATTTCTTCCCGGTGCAACTCAATACATAAGGTCAGCAAACAATCACCAGCATGAGGATGGGCAATGTCTTCTCCAGCCCATGGCTTCCAGCAGGTCTCCAAGACAAGGTTGGCCCTTCCTGGAGAAGGATGAGGTATCAACCTTCTCACTCAGGGCAAAATACTGTACTGAGCCACAACTGCTCAGTATCCTGTTGCAGGATTATTCTGTTCCTGTGGTTCAGGTCAGGACTATTTCACACTCTCAGCAGTTTGGGGTTTTGCCCTCCCACCTTTTTTTATTCCTTTCTTCATTTCAGAAAGCCTCTGCCCTTCCACGGCTATCATCATGACTAATGGGCAAGCTTATTTATTATAAAGTCTGTTAAAGGGTAGTTAACAAGCCCAGATTTCTATTTAACCGTCACACTGTAACCTGCTTGGGAGCAGAGCTGCACTCTAAACATAATCACCTCTTAATGCTTCTTATTTATTTATTTAGAGGCAGTATAAACACCCTAGGCCAGAACCTCTGTGGATACATCAGCTGCCCCCAGCAGCCAGGATCTGCCGAAATCAATGGGGCTTTACTGATTTACATCCCCTGAGAATCTCCATGTAAAATAAATTCCAGGCAGGAGGTAGGAGATATATGTATATGCAGAAGCCAGATAAATTGGTGTGTTTGTATGACACACAGACGTTTCAGGGTCAATAGTAGGTACAGAAATCAGAGTTCCTTTAAAGGAAAACTTAACGAGTAACCCAACTTATTAAACCTGATTTATGTTTGTTAAAAAACAGTCAGGTGACAACTAACCGATGCATATCTTTATTTGCTTTGGTGTAATCCTGCATTTCTGTTTTGCACTCGCCGAGATGATGTTTCACTGTTTTCAGGTCAGAGTCTAATTTCAGCTGTCACAAGGAAGGCAGTGTCGGAGGCAGCACAGCCCTGCTTTGTGTGCATGCAAAGAAAACACAGATCTTTTGCAACACCAACCCCTCCACACTCACAGTAGCTATAAACCGCCCCATCAACCTTAAAAACAACAAAATACCTTTAAATCAAGGAGTTGCAAAATGCTTTTCAAGCTGTCATCCCGGCCAGGCAAGTTTTTAATAAATTGGAATAGTCCTAATTTCCTCCCTCCCCCAGCTGAGGTTAGTCTTCAGAAAATGATGTGCAGATTTTGCATCCAATTTTCTGAGACTGCAGTCCATGGAGTGTGCACAATTGAAAGCTGGATTAAGTTGAAAAAGATGGATTTTTACAAAGGAACATTAGTATTGCATATTTTACATACATAATCTTAACTGACTCATTTCTCTGCTGCTTTTCCTCCTCCCTAAGGATGAGAGAACAGACCAAAACTTACAACACAATTATTTTTGTGGGTTTTAGTGATGTAGCCTTGTCCCTTAAACCATGACTACTGTACTATAACTTATTATAATGCTGTGCCATGAAACACCTCATAAAGTTGTTATTTCCTCTGCTTTCTTCCGAACCTTTACAAGAAAATTGCTTTCAGTCTGCTCAAATCCTGTTCCTTTTCATAGCAAACTCCTCTAAATAAAAGCAGTATAATTAACTTAGGTTGATAAGAACAAAGCAGAAAAATAAGGGAGATGTTTAACTTTCTTCCCCCTCGTTTTGTTTATTGCTTTGTCACTTACCAAAAGTTAGAAGGAAAAAAAAAAGAGTAATTGGATGGTTTATAATTTGTGACCATTTAAAAGAATAAATGACCTGAATCAAAGGTCAAAGCCTTTGTGCTTTCTGCAGCAGAGAGGTTTTTGTTTTGTTTTCCCCCGAATCTTTTTATACTGGAAAAAAAAAAAAAAATTAAAGCAGACTGGAATAAAAATGTTCCCTGCACATGTTCACGCACGAGATGGCTCCAAAAGGACCTTTGCAGCTTCTGATTTAAATGCCTTTTTCCTTAGAGCTTGCAAATATCAACAACATTCCTGCACACTGTAATCAAATACTTTCCCAAAAAGCCATGGAATGTGCCATAATTTGTCAAAGATCCTCACTGACAAGTTTTTAGTAAAGTCCACTACAGCAAACCCTCCTCGGCCCCCTTGACCCACGTAGCAAGAGACCTTTGACCCTATTTGGGCCTCTTTTATGAGCTTCTTTCACTCTGACCAGATGGCTAAACTATCAAAGGTTTTTATGAGTAAAAACTGCTTTTCAAACTCACAAGTTGTATATTTCTCTCCATGTTAATGTGAACTATCAACCCAGAGGCTTTAAATTGAAAACACAAAAGGTGCTGCGCAGCTGCCGGCACCTCGCATTGTGCCGGCTGGGTGGGGATGTTTGCAGAGTAAACAGCTGATGGCCACATGAAGACAGTTTAAGGCCAAATAGTTTAAAAAAAAAAAACACCCATCGAAAACCTAATAAATTATTTTTGCCCCGGATATTGTTTTGAGCCTCTAACGTGGTGTTTGAATATTCATTCACAGCTCCTGCCAGCCCACTCTCTCTCTCTCCTGCTTAGAGGCCACTACCCCAGTGGCAAATTAGGACTAATTAGACCAAATTGTGTCAGAAACAAAAATAGAGAGATTACAGACTTCTCAATCAGTTTGAATTTCAATGCAAACATCTCTGAACACCTGGACATCACTTTCTTAAAGCCAACTGAAGTGTCTTGTCCCTTGCTGTCCATGTTCTCTCACAGTAGCACTGGGGAGGATTTTTGATCTGAGATCATCGGTGGATATTTGTTACTGTACAGTTCTGATAATATTTTTGTCCCTTTTTTTTAATGTAATATACTCCTGTATATATCTTTTATATAAACTATTAATTTGCTACATGTGTTTCACAGCGTTTGCTCTTCCTGTTTTTAACTGGTATTTAACATCTTTCAAATCAAGATACTATAAATCACAGAGAGATTAATAAAGAAAAATCATACTCTCACAGGCTTTCCCAGGAGATCTGGGGAATATAATCTGCTCTTCCTCTTTCTCCCGGGTCTTCAAGAGCTCTTTTTTAACCCTTCCCATTCTGGCATGCCATTCTCCCCATGGAATATTTGTTTCATTAGTAGAAAATCATTTATTGTCCAAGTGGCAGAACTGCACAGTTGGAAACAACTTAGTTTAACATTCTTAATGAAATTACTCTTATGCAAGATAATTCTTTCATTCACTTGGAAATTAGGGTCTTCATTGGCTATGTATCTTTTTAAGTCAAATATCCTTTGCTCTCAGTTAAAATCACAAAAGGGTTTTGTTTGGAGGAAAACAGTGGTGTCCAAGAAGGATAAAAGATAAATATTGGCAAGAAGTCTCTACTTTGGTGACACCAGGGTGTCTGGTAACATCAGGCTCGTAGATCATATGGTCATCTGTGTGTTCCAAAATCCCACAGGCCAGGGCTGTGTCCTCTCTTCAGCAGCTGTTCAGACCTACTGTACTTACAGCTGTCAGTCATGCCAGCACGTGTTACAAGTGAAGGTAATGTACAGAAAAATAGATGTAAAAATGTGTCAATTTTTCTCATACCTGAGAGAAAAAAATCAGCTTATCCTTACCTCCTGTCTAAAGCTTTTCACTTTCTCAGATTTCTTTACATGTGACTTGTTAATCCATCAGTCTTGTTTATCCAACCAGGTTTATTAATGACAAATGTTGCTGGCCTTGCTGAGTTATGACTGTAAACTGAAAGAATATGAGGGCCAAGGTGAAAAGGTGATTTCTTTATAACAGCTGTAATTTATCCTGGGCTTTGGCCAGGCCTTTGATTTTGGACTGGCCCTGGATATAGTATTCCTACTGATTGCATTAGAATAGCCCTCAGGGGTCATGCTGAATTCCAGGGCCCTGGAACCAGTTAGAAGAATGGAAGATGACCATATGTGCAGGGTTAGAGAATGATAATAAGGTGCAGCACAATACAAGCCCTGGTGTTGTGGAAATCCTCTGCTATGCCTTCTGCATGCTGTCATTCATATAAGCATTGCATAAGAAATGCATCCCAGCTTGGTCAGGAGGAGGAGAAAAGAAAGCAGGAAAAAAGAAATTAAGTCTCTTTCTTAGTCCTTGGGTTCATTAAATGTCTCCTGCAATGAGAGGGTCTGAGTGTATCATGTTACCTCTGTTCAGGTTTTGAAAGGAGAGGAGAGACCGGTGCCATCCAAAGCAGCTTCAGCAATTGTTGTTCCCAAGTATCACTTCTTGTGCAAAAACCATCTGGTCCTTGTCTCACAAAGAAGGACGAGATGGAGAATATGAGGGGCTCATCTCTGGCTGTCACTTAGCTGAGTGTTCCTCAAGTCACTTTTGATAGGTCACGTCCTGTGGGGTTGCCAGCGCTGGTGCCAGAGGCTGGGCTGTCCACAGGTGATCCTCCCCTCCCCTGGGCTCTGCAGCTGGAGCACCCCCCAGGTGTAGGAGAACTCTCATCTCTTCCTTTTGCAGCCTGGCTGAAAACACATCTCAATCAGCAGCAAGTCCTCAGTGTTTCCTCTTGAAACTCTTTCATTTTCCGTGGAACAATTAGAGGTTTAAATTGAGTTGTTAAGGAGAGCACAAGGATGTGTATAACTTTCCTAACTAGGGGATAGGGCACTGTCTCAGGAGAGGAAGATGAGTATGGGGCTCTGCTTTAGCAAATATTTGCGTTCTTTTTATTAAGCAGTCACAGAGAAGTTGCCCCAGGAACTTTCTTTATTGTTTTTAATGTTCTATTCTGAACCACAAAATCATAAGAAATTACAGGAAATGGGAGGTCTGGACTCACCTGCCCTCAGCTCAGTTGGATTGCCAGTTTGTAGGTGCAAACAGCTGATTATCCTGCAATACCAGTTGTACAATTCAGTGATACACAGTGCTACGGACAAGTTTTCACAGGTGCAAGATTGCCTTTGAAAAGAGATCAATCCACCTCTTAAAGTAGTTTTATTAACTGTTGACAATTCCCATTATTTTTCAGGCCTGGCTGGTTACACTGTCACTTTTGGCAGATGCAGAAATAGCTCGTGGTCTCTGCTGCCTTCAAAGGCTTTGGGGCAGGACAATACTGTACCTGAGACACAGCTGGGGCTCTCAGCTGGGGCAAAACTGTTAATTGTGGGAGTACAGGGCTGGTTTTCTGGCTGCACATAAACCTGTGCGTGGTGCTGCTAATCCTGCTACCTGGCAGCCTGTCACAAAGTGCTGACACTGTGATTTGCAGCCACACATGCCAACTGTGACTCAAGTGATTGTTTTCACACAAATGAGTCCGTATTAAGACACAACAGAGCCTCAGATCTTCCTTGTATGTGCTTTTTTTGGCCTCTGCGGTGTTTTATCATTACTACGCATTAGTTTATTAATGGTCCAGATTTTAGCTACTTAATAAATTAAAATGCTCCATTAGGTTTTACCTAATGTCAATATGAACCTGCTCGTATTCACCTTGTCAGGACATGTCTGGGCATCTTCCAGAAGTGCAATAAATGCTGTTCCTAATCAATGCAATGCATGTCCATCCTCCTCCCTCAAAGGAAATACTCAGGTGTGGAAAAGCTGTCAGAAGGGGGAGACTAGGATTTTCTGGTAGTTGTGTTATTCATGGCCAACCTTTCAGAAAATACAACCTTAAATTCCTTTATGTTCTGATGGCACAATTAGCAGTAAGGCATCAATCTTCATTGGCAGAATGCAAGTTATTTGAAGTTTCATTAATAGGTAGAGGCTACGGGGCTTCACCTCAAAAATTGCTCTCGATTTCTAATGAAGGATACAAAGGAAAACATTAATGTTTATTTACACATCAGCTCATCAGCTGATTAATTAAGAAGAATAAAAATCAGTTAGACATTATTTTTAATCACAAGATTTAAAAAATTACTCATACTCATTATTTATTTCTTTTACTCATATTTGAGTGGAAGATGTCTCTGCCTGTGGCAGGGAGTGGAATAAGATGATCTTTAACGTTCCTTTCAACTTAGGCCAAAAAAAAAATCTTTTAAATAAAAAATAATCTTTTTTTTCTTCATAAATTTAGAATTTATAAGTCACTTTTGCACCAATTCTTAAGACACCTAGAGTTAGCAGTGCTTTGGTGGGGTGCAGCTGTATTCCCAAACCATTGCACCACTACAGCATAAACAAAAAGTACCTGAACAAGAGCAGGAGGGGGATGTCAGAGCTGCAGTTTGTCAGGACAAAGAGTGTTGACTGACAGATCCTTGCAGGTCTGGCTGGTGCAGCTCCCTGCCTGTGCTGTGTAATGCTCACTCTGGGTTGGTGGTAACTGGCTGAGGGGTGGGAGCAAACAAACAAAAACTTAAATTGTCTCAAGTAGATCCATTTGCAAAGTGTGAGCCTGCAGCCCGATGTGTGCTCAGTCTACTGACACTGCTGCTTGTTTGGCTAAAAATTTGGCACTGTTAATTTAAGCGGCCGCGTTAAAAAGAGCAATAGTAAAATTGGGTTTCTCGGTTTGGGTCCCAGGAGGGCTGGGCAGAGCACTGGAATGAACGAGATGAAGTGAAATGAAACCCCTTCACAGGTAACTGCACCTTGGGCTCACATAATGCAGAGCTCTGGTTTTATCTGCACATCTGACATGCCACTGGCCTCACTTGCAGAAAGCTGACCTTGTTGCAAACAAGATGATCTGACTGACATTTTCTATTTCTGGGAATGATTAATCTGTTTATAAAAAGTTCCGTTCAGAAAAGCATTGAAGTTTCCTTCTACGTTTTCATTGATTTCTTAAAGATTGAGTTACATTTCCCATTTGTTGGAAGAATGAGAACTTGCTATTCAAAGAACCACTGATCCTGGCACTCTGGCCTGTGCTTTGTGGGGCATTGGAAGGGGCTGCCCAGGGAGGTGGTAGAGTCCCCATCCCTGGAAGTGTTCAAGGAACAACTGGATGTGGACTTAGTTCTATGTAGCTTCGTTTTTCCTTCACGTCCAGTTTAGACAATAATCACATCTCAAAAGCCATGTGATGCCTTCTTTGCCCCACAGAATGGAAGTGAGGATTCTTTTCAAATTTGTTTGCACTTCATTTTTTTTTTCCAGCCTGTTCTGAGCTATAAATACTCTCAGGATCCATTAGGCTCCTATCAGATACATTCATATTTCCCCATCTTTGGGCATTCCAGCTCGCAGCTGAATCTGATAAGCGGATCAGTCACTGCCGTGTCAGCAAAGAAGAGCAATGTTGTACCTTAATATTTGTCATCATTACCCAACACACCCATGCAGAGCAAGCTGTGAGGAATGCAGGTTTTCATGCTTTATCAGCTGTAACTAAACATCTGGTTACAAAAAAAAAAAAAAATCACTCAAAGTTAATGAAGGTTATGATTTCATATAATCCTTTTCAAGCAAAACAAATTCCACTGGAAGAATATAATAGATTAACTGTGGAACTGAATCAATTGAGGTTTTGCCATCAGTTATTTATAACCCATCCGGTTTCCATTCTAAATTCAAACTTTGTTTTGTCACTGCCAGCAGGACTTCTGCATTTCTTTTTAAGTGTGCTCTCAAATGCATTCATTTGGTAGTTTCCTAGAAACATAACCATTATTTTAGCTGTGAGTTCAAACAAGTTAGTTCAGTTTGTGTTACTGAAATGCTGTTTTAACAAACGGGGGGAAAGTATGTATTCCTTAAATTCAGTTCTTGTGATGTGGATTCCAGCTGCAGAGGTGGAGTTACATGGCCTTGTGTGGCCTTTCTCATCAGCAGATCTGAAATATTTCACACACAGTAGGAAGATTTTTGCAATGCCCTGCCAGGATGAGGAAGGAAGTCCTAATTTCCCTTCCATGGCTGGGAGGAACTGGGGCACACTCCTGTGGGGTGGAGAGAGCTGAGGTGGGCAGTGCTGTGCTGGGCAGGAGGACACTGACCCCAGGGACACCATGCCTGAGCAAAATTCTGCCCTGGGATCCCACAGCCAGGCCTGGTTTACTCCACACTGTTCTCTGACCTCACCAGCTTCCCCTGATTTCCCAAGGAAATTGGATTTACATGATTTTACTCCCCACAACTGTTTGTGTGCCCATCTCCCTCATCCCCCTCCCCACTGCAAGGAATTGTCTGATTTCAACTAAATTTGAGATACAATTGAGGTCCCAAAGGAAGATCAGTTTCCCAAGATTTCTGTGCATGGAGTGGAAGGAAGGAGCGTGTTGTTTTGCTGATGGAGGCAGGAGCAGCTGCCTGGGTTTTCCTTGGGAGAAATAGAATCCATGCAGTCAAAAGCCAATGGAAACCCAGCTGTATTCCCTGATTATTTGGTTTTGTGTTGTCTTTACTTTGTGGCATGGTAGCATTTTAGGAGGAGTGAAAGGGAAAAGCCCAAGTGACTATTGACCAAATGCATCCTTCGATTCCACCCTGTAATTCCATTCCCAGATATCGATTCCAAGTCCAGGAGGAGCTGGAAATAGGCAAATTTGTCCAGACATCTATCCATGATTTTATCAAGTCAAAGAAGATTGGTGTGAGATGGAGGCAGGTGTTTGAGGAGCGATGTGGTAGAAGAGCATCAAGGAAAGAGCCCCTGTGGATGCACAGACACTGCTGGGAAGCCAAGGGCAAGGGAGGGAGTTTTTTCATGCTGGTGCTCTTGGAGAGATGGTTGGAGTTGTTTGGAAAGATGTTTGGAAAGAGCAGATGAGAACACAGGCAATCTGACAGTACTGTCCTGGGCAGAACAAAACCAGCAAACAGAAACAGAGCAAAATAACAGAACAGTAGTTTCCAAAAATTGAAAAGGGATGCACAAGTGCTATAAAATCACTAAACGATTTCCTGGCACATGGGTAACAGAATTTTAGAAGGCATGGCAGGGGAAAATTTCTTTAATTCTTTAATGAAACCTCTGGCTTTTATTCACTATGAAATTATGATTTCCCTTAACGTAACTTAGACTATTAATTTCATTTCTAAAAGCAAAACTAAATTGAAGTGCCTGTTTTTTAAGAATGCTGCTCTCTGTGCCCCTGAGTCTGGGATTTAGCAGACTAATGGGATCAGTCATCCCCTACTTAAATACATCCTGGACAGCACTCACAGGAATGTCGTTGTTTGTGTCCAAAATGTGCCGTCATCCTCTTTTTTAGCATCTCCGAAAATAAGTGAAGATTGTGGCAACTGCTGACGGTGCCAGGTCTCAGCAGGCTGTGCCTGCAGCAGCATCTCTCCCTCACACGGGCCCATGTCCCAGGAGGATCTGTTCTCCTTGGCTTCCCCCTTTATCTCCTCTAGGTTTGGGATTTAGTGATCCATGTTCAATGTGCCCAAACTCTCCCCTGCCCATTGCTGGTGACAGTCTGAGGCATCAGCCCTGTGCTGTGCTGTCCCAGTGCTCTTGGCACAAGCAGGGCTGTGTTAGATCTGATGCCACACCTGTGCTGGAGGGGGATAGGGACGGTCATGAGCAGCTGGGTTAGGGAATGGGCACCAGGGAAAGCCTGGGAGTGCATTGGTGTCCAGCCTGTTGTGGAAAACACTGCTTGACTCTCCACAACCTCAACACTGATATATTAAAATATCACTAGTGTTGGGTACCCAGCAATTCAGTTCTGACCCCTGGAGCAAACTGAAACTTCTTAGCAGAGAAATCTCAGTGGACTCAACTTTGTCCTCTCCTGCTGCAATGTAAATCCAGAGTAGTTTGCATTGATTAACCTGAGGAATGAAGCCACTGAAATCAATCATTTGGTGAGGAAGTACAAAAGCAAATGGATTCGGGATCTTTCTGGAAGGAGAATATGAGCACCAAAATAGAGTTGCTTTGACACCTCACTTTTTGCTGGATAAAGTTTCACATCCTTTCAAAGGACACCCAGTTGTCTCCTCTGTGTAGCAAAGATCTCCCACTTCTTTCACAAAGCTTCCATGACTTATCTATTTTTGTTTTTTCCCCAGCTGTTGTTGTAAAATCTGTTATCTTTAATGTATTACCCTGAAAAACAACACACCTTTGAGAAGGCCAGTGGACTGTGACATAATTAGATGCAAAATGCACATCTAAAAGCTGTTTACTTCCTGTAACACCAGGATAACTACTAATGAATCACCGACTCTGGGGATTCTCAGTTTGTAACTGGATACTCCACAAACTTCTTATCAGATCAACAATGATTTCTGTCAAAAAAAGGGGGGGGGGAAGAAAAGTGGGGGTGGGCAGGTTTTTTTTTCCCCTGAAACCAGAGTTTAGCCTATATGCACCAATTCTAAAGCATTTTTAGCATGTCAGGCAGAGTAGTCATGGTGAGTTTGAAGGGATAAGGGAAGATAAAGTGTATCAAAGCAGGATCTGACACTCATGATGCTATGCAGACCTTTCTTTCTGAGAGAATCTCGCAGGCTGGACTGACAGCAGGGATTAATCCATGCAATGGCAATAAACAATAGTTGAAGTGGGGTTGAGGCCTAACACCTGGATGTTGTGTTACCAGCAGCAAAGGAGCCTGTTTCATGCTGGGGATGAATAGATATGATTCTGACACTGTTGCTTTGCCAGCGACAGGTAAGACTTCTCAGACCTCTTTTGTGAAAGGCTTTTTATTCTTTTTTTTTTCCCCTTCTTTTAGTATGTGAAAAGGCCTCAGGCAGTCTGATTCAAATGAAATGCTTTAACGTGTTTCCATATGACCCATGTTGCCAGGTAGGAGAGGCTTAAATGCACGGACTGGCATTTAATGGTTATCTATAGACCCATATTTACCCAAACCACAGGATCGAGCTTTCCTTTTCTGGGCATCCCGGGATTGTTACGGTGGTCCCAAAGGGTGTAGCTGAGTTTCCCACACAGGACAGTGGGGACCCCTCTCCACAGCTCCTGGGTGCTGGTGGAGGGACGAGTCCCCAGGGCCATCACGTTGCATTGTCCTCAGCAGAACCGAGTTTGTCACGTCCGCTCAAGCGTGTCGGCGCTGCGGAGGGTGAGGGAAGGAGAGCATGAGGAAATCTTCCCTTATCAGCCTCTCTCCAGGGTTACCCTTTTTGGCAATAAACCTTGCCAAAAAAAAAAAAAAGAAAAGAAAAATGTGTAAAAAGTCTGAAAGGCCTTTAAAGGACGTGGAGAGGCCGAAACTTCCCGGCGCACGGAGCGGTTCTGGGGAAGCCGCGGTGCGGCCGAACCGTGCTGGGAAGTTCACCGTGTGGGGGCTTTTCTCCATTTTTGACCTCATTTACTCTCGTGTATTATCTCTGACTCCTCAGGGTCAGCCTATGTAGGTCAGGGATTCATTGACATAGATGTTCATCTCTCTTCTTTACAAGGAAAAAAAAGGCAGGGGGGAGAAAAAGGAAAGTGGGTTGGACAGACTGACAGAAGGCCCCAACCACCACGTCCCGAAAGCGATCCGGGGAGAGGATGGGAGAGCAGGCGTGAGAGAGGGCACAGAGGAAAAGGAAAGTGCTTCATGAGACCCTTTGGGCCAAGAATTGGGAAAATATACATGTGGGACCTATTGCACTGATTTGGAAGCACTTCACTGTGGTCTTCTGGGTGCAGACCTGGTGTTGCCAGAGCAGAGAACTGGACACATGGCACAGAACTCCAGCTCTCTTCCCTTCTTCTCTTGGCAGACTCTCAGTTGCCTTGTAAGAAAGACTTACCAGCCAGAAAACTTGCAGGCAGAGGTTTCTGTGGACAAGCAGAAATATCTTAGAAGGTTTCTCGGTCAAATACTGCCTCCTCTTGGATCCACATCTGTGTGCTGGACTGGGAAAAATGAAAAGGTTCCCACTCTGAGTTCTTCATTTCACATGAAGAAGAGTGTATGTGGAGGTTGGCACAGCTGGCACAGAAATGGTCTCAGAAGGACTTGTTATTTTACAGTGTGTTTTCCAGGCAGCAGAAAGGAAGTTCATGTCCTACAACGTGCCTTATGAGGGTACTCAAACGGTGGACTCTGCTCCACATCCAGTCTGCACCAAATTCCCAAATGTAGTTTTTTTGGGTAGTTCATTTCCCAGTCTCTTGTCAAGGAGCTGCCACCAGTCCTGGCCGTGGGGGTGGCACTTGCCTGGCTGGCCAAGCAGAGGCAGGGCTGGAGTTCTTCCAGCAGCTGGTTTCAGTGAAATTACTTGGAGAATTTAATTATCCTAGTCATGTACTAGGATATCCCCTGAGAAAATGAAGGGAAATGTGATGTATTTGCTAATCTGTGCTCTGTTACAAACGTGGTTTGCGTTCAGCAGCACCACACTATATGTGTTGAAGGTCCATCTGCTAAGTCAAGATCAAGAAAGATTTTGCTTAGAAAAGCAAGGAATTAAATCCAGATTCCCCAAAACTATATGCAAATTCTATCCTCCAGTCTGGGCTTGTCCACAGTGAATTAAATCAACATTTAACAAGGTACAAGATCACTTTTGGTTGTAGTTATCAGGAGGTACAAGTGGCTATTCCACATTCACCTGTCTCATTTAGCTCTTTTTAACTACCCACCCCTTCACCAAAATAGCACATGGAAATACCAAATATAACTACTTTGTGAATTAACTGTTCTTTGTCAGCTCCTGCAGAGACATTAATTTAAATAAGTAGCTATGATTTCTTCTATCCCTATCTCTGTCTAAACAAATACTTAACACAATTTTGTCCCTTTCCTCTGGTTGGATGGTGTATTTAGATGTTCCAGAAGAGATTTCATACACAGTGAATGCTTGCAAGGGCCAAAATCTGAGGCTGGTAGGCAATGAGGTATCTAGAATATAGAAGTCTGTCTAATTCAGTCCCACTCATGTGTTACTGGAAGCCTTTCTGCTAAATTCAGGCTTACCATCAGCCTGTTAATGTTTACAATGTGGCTCTTTTGGAATAGAGGGGAAGGATTTGCAAAGTGAATGTGCCTATAAAATCTCTTATTTACATGCATCATTTGAGTGATTGTGTGTGCAGAAGGACAATGACGTGAGTTGTTTCCTATGCAGTGTATTCAGCACTCTTTTTCATGCAGCAGCGTGGGCACAATGGGTTTTTAGGGGCATTCATCAGTGCCCTCCTCTGTAACCTGCCTCAGAGTTTACAGCAACTTGATTTCAGAGAGTGTTAGATTTCCAAAAGTAAAAAAAATAAAAAAATAAAAAAAAAAATGCAGCAAGCAAGGCTTGGAAATCTGGGCAGGCAGGGGAATGTCGCAGCTGGGCAGCTGCTCAACCTGGCAGAGCCTTTGGAGCCCATCCACTGCCTGATGTTTGGATCTCTTTGGGTCTTAGGTGTTTCTTGCCCAGGTTTAGGCATTTAAAAACCTATTTCTAGCAAAAAAGGCAATGCCTGGGAAGGGAATGTCCTTTCTATCGTTATTAATAGGGGAATGTGTGATGGATGAGAGTCAGAATCAGCTACAATTAAGTAGGAACCACCTCTTGAAAGGTCTAATGGTGAAGCAGGTGTGGGTTTTATCCTTGGATATTTATGAAAACACATCATAACTTGGGTACCAACTTGTGCCTTCCTCCTCTCTCAGCTTTGCCTGCCTTGTCCTTCCACGAGGACATGAGATGGGGGGCTTTTTCCTCAGGGCCCAGCATGCAGAGGCTGCTCTGAACGTTCTGGAAGCTACTGCAATACAGATGATATATTCACAATATTGGCTGGATGCATCCTGTAATAAAGCCTTTTGCCTGAAGAGTAACTACTAGCAGGAGCATGAAAATCTTGCTCACAAAGTTTTATCTGTGATTTATTTCTTGATCTAAACATAATATTCCTTCAGAGAGCTACATCATCTTTTTATCCAGCTGTTCCAAACTGCTATCAAAATGTTAACTCTGGCGTCTCTCAGCAGCACTGGATGGTGGATACACACCTGGTTCACTTACTATATTAAAAAAAAAGAAAGCAAATGAAGTTTAGGTGATGAAACCTCCTTGTCACTGCAACAGAAATTAACCTTTTGTCAACAGCTATTAACAGGAGGGTTGCAAAGACCCTGACTGCCCAAACTGCGGAAACAGCTCCCAAGCAGCAGCACTCTGACATCTGAATTTTAATACACCAACCCCTTAGGAAGCTGATCAGAAGATGTGGGGGGAAGTATTTGTGCAAAATGCTTTTATTTGACTGGTTTTTCTCCATTCAGGAAGAGTAGTTGCCCTAACAATGGCACGAATCCAGTGTATCGGTGAGTTGTATCCCTTGAACTCCAACTTACAGAACAAAAGACTTCTAAGAAGCATCCATGCAGCAGATGTTTAGTTATCTGAAGTGTCAGAATGCCAATTAGATATTGAACATGGCAGGAGGAGGGTGGAGTTTCCAAAACAAATGAATGATGAATAGGAACAGTTCCCGAGTTTGGTCTAAAGTCCTGCTGTTCTTTTGTAAAATGATTTGTGGCAAATTTGTTTTGTCACTGAGGCATAGTTCCCCTTCAGAATTTAAGTGATTTTTATAATCACTCCAAGGAAACTTAAAAAAAAAAAAAAAGGGAAAACAAAGAAAAAAAGAAAGAAAAAAGAAAATAAAAAAAGAAAAGGAGAAAGAATATGAGGGTAAAATGCCCTATTTGTTATGAAGAACAGGGTCTAAAAATGAACATGTTTTAAAGTGTAACCAAATAATCCTGTCTTCCATGTGCTTCATACATAGGGGCTACTTCCCCCCTCAGTGAAATCCTAGCCTTGCATTGAAATAGAAAGGGGATTCTTTTTCAGGAGGGAGTGGGGGGTCAAAACATGAATGAATTTAGTGAAAATCGGTTTTGTTTCAGAGATTAAATTTTAAATATTTTTGCTAGTCAGTCCCAGGATAATCTTGTACATGGTGGCATGAAGGGGGTTAAAAAACAATCAAAGGAGGTTACAAAATGCCTCTGTAGCTGACTTGCATTTTTATTGTCATTGACCTCAGTAAATCATTGTTAGAAATTAATATAACATGGACATTTTTAGCCCGGCGCTTTCCGTGGCATTACGTTAAAATAGTCATCTTTGACTTGCAAAATGCTCTCGATTATTCTTCTTAATAGTCACATACAACTTGTAAATGTACTTAGGACAACTGATCCTCTGTGTGTCTTTGACAAATAAGAATAATACTGGACAGTATAAAATACCAGGCAAAGCAGCAGAGAGGAAATTGGACTTGCATTGACTTAAATAAGCAAGTGCTGTGACAAAATTGTTTAGTTCTCTTTTGACCTTTTGGGGTCACGTTTGACTATTTATGCTATCTCCTAATGCTCTACTTCTCCCTGCCTGGTAACAATTATGTGTTTATGCTGTTCTTTGCCTTCCCAGTTGGTATATTAAACAATCACTAATTACTGCATAAAAATATACATTCCTGTTTTGAGGCTTCCTGTAAACACCCATCTGCTTCAAAACACTCTATTTTAAACAGCTGAATGAAAACCTACATGCTTTAGCCATGGTGGCTGATTTGTTTAAAACAAAGGCATAGAAATCAAAATAGTAAAAATTGGCATCAATTCTTTTTCCATCCAGATTTGGGCTACAGAGAGCAAATAACAAAACTTATGTTGGGGAGGAGGGAGTTGAATGATGTGATTAGGTTGGGATTTTGTTTGCAGTAGTGCTGCTAAAGGAAAGTCTCAGCTGAACATAATATTAATAGACATTTTGTGATTATCTTTAACTGTAGTATTGGGCCCTTTTTGTCTTAGGTGGGGTATTGCTAAGGAAGCTGAGTGTTAGTCCTCTCTTACTGTCCTGTATGTGACAACTCCTGTCAAATTCAGCAGGAAAGGCAGGAAGAGTTAAGAGTCAACACTGTCTTTAAGAACTTGATGTTATGAAGTACTGAGTGAGTTCTGCTGCTTTGAGAGCAGAACTGTTCCCATTGAGCTCTGGAGATGTTACTTAATTCCAAGGGCTGCCAAGCCAAAGTGTAGCTAATTCAAGGTTGGATCCTGATGTCATATTAAAGTACTTAAGTGAAAGAGATTTGATGTTTAAGATACTTGGAGATTCCATCTTTTACTAACCAGCATCTAGAAAATACTTTCATAAAATATTAATGACAAGTTTTCGTGAAAAGTAACCAGCCACTGTAAGATTTCTTCAATTTCTTTTTTTATTATTATTTTTTCTGCCTTTTTTTAATTGTATGTCCTTTAGTTCAGTGCTGCAACTTGAAAATAATTCAGGCAATTTAGTTTTGCTACCATTGAGAGACAGATGGGGCAATTCCACCCAACTTAGTATTTTCAATGCATTTTAATAAGGCTGTTAAGAACCACATAGGTCATGCACTTTGCCCACCTGGTACTTTGTTGTGTAGTGCTTAAAAACATGGAAGTCTTATGGAAAGTTGTTCATGAAATACAAATACTTTTAGTTTACAAACTCCACCTCCACACTGAATATTCCTCAGAAAAATGAGTTTGTGACAGTGGCAATGCTGGATGAACCCTCTGCTTCCAGGTTAGACTTGATCTTTCTGCTTTTACTTTTAAAAATGATGTGAGGGCAGGTGGCTCAAAGAGAGCGTTAATTGTGTCTCACCACCTCAAACATTTCTCATTTTCCAGTTAACCCACATACACAAGTCGCTGTTGAAATCTGAATATTTTCTTGCTATCTTGTGCTGAAATTAAATCAGCACCACATCCTTTAATGGGTGCACTTGATACTCCAGGAGCAGGGGACAAAGTGATGTGACAAGGACACCCCACAGCGAGAAGCCGACTTGGGCTGACAGAACGTCGATGACGTTACAGTACGTAAAGCAGTGAAACGGGACAGGAAAGCCATTTCCCAGGCTATTTCCTGATTTCCTGCTCTCTACATTCCTGCACATAAACCTTTAATTCATTTCAGAATGCAGAGGTCATGACAAAAAGTCAGAGGATAAATATACCCTTTTGACAAACAGAAGGTTGACAGGGATTTTTAGCCGGCTGTGTGTGGGGCCAGGTGTTTCCCATACACTGTATGGAAATGTGTCCCTCTCCGTGTCGTGTTAGGATTGGAACTATAAACACTCTGAAGCATTATGCTCCAAAATAAGTTCTTGATGGCAGGGCAGAAATGTTCACATCTGTATTTGTGACAGACCAGTGGTCTGTCTAAGCAAGGAGATTTGGGGTTCCAGTGACTTGGGGACTGCGTGGTGTGAAACAAGTCACAGAATCATGGTTGGCTTCACAAATTTCACAGGATCTGTTTGCCAAATGTCCTGTTTGAGCACAGTGAATTGCAGTTAATGCAGAAATTACATGCTTAATATTCTCTTAAGATTAAGCTATCAAATATTTGCTTTTTAGTAACAAAGCAGCCAAAGATTTAACTCACAAAGGCCATTCTATGATTTTGCGATCTCCGGATAATTATATTGCAATTATTTTTTGGTGGTTTCTTATTATGAGGACAGGCTTGTACTCGTAGTCAAAAAGAGGTACATACATCAGCCATATTGCAGGACAGGCATCTATAGCCTGTGCCTCTGGAGTTTGGAAAGGAAAAGAGGAAGAGGAGCTGAAGTTCTGTCTTCCCTGAGGTGGCAGGGCCAAAATTGTTGTTGTGAGTCTTGGTGGCATCAGTGGAAGTTGTCAAGTGAAGGGAGAGGAGTTTTATCACTGCTATACAAAAGGAAATGAGTTGGACATCAAGAGGAATTTCTTCATGGAAAGGGTGGTCAGGCATTGGAAGGGGCTGTCCAGGGAGGTTTGGAGTCCCCATCCCTGGAGGTGTCCAAGGAATGACTGGACGTGGCACTCAGTGCTCTGGGCTGGGTGACAAGGTGGGGATCGGGCACAGTTTGGACTGGATGATACTGGAGGTCTTTTCCATCCTAACTGATTCTGTGATTTTGTGAAATATAGGGATCTTTGTTTAACAAACTTAGGAAGTCCTGTGGCTGGGAGCTGCCATTTAGCCAGGAATAAGGTACAAAATTATTACTGGTGGCTGTTCTTTTCCCAGATAATCTACCTAGGCTAAACACTGAATTGTTCCTTACAGATACTTTTAAAATTAATATTTACAGATACTTTTAAAAGTCATATTTGTGCTGTTGAAATGATGAAACAGAAGCATGGCACACACTGTGCTGTGCTGAGTCATGCAGTGAATCTCCCAACAGAGTGGCAGCAAAAATTCTGCACTGAGAATGTAGAATACATATGATTTGGTACCTGCCCAGGAGAATTGCACCCCAGAGAGTAAATGTTGCATCCCCCAAGGGCACAGTGGCCGTCCAGGAGTCCCAGCTCAGGCTAGTGGCGACGTGCCACAGTCCAAGTCAATAAAGTGCAGGAGTTTTGTTTAGCTAAAAAATCTTCAGGATTAGATGGCTCAACTTAACTTTAAATGATCCTCTGATAAGCAGAGAGAAAATACACACCCTCAATTTGCTATTATTTGGAAAAGAAGAGCCTAAAGAGGAAAGGGATAACCCTGAGTGCCTGGGAGCAACGGGTTCAGTGGAATTACAGATGGTCCTCATAACCATAACACCCTACAGGGCTTCTCAGCTGAGACACTCTGGCTTAAAAGGTATCTCAGTACCTTTACCTTTGGTGAGGGTTTTTTTCCCCCCAGAGCAAAAGAAAGATTTGGTCATTCAAATAAAAGTAAATAGGACCTGCCTTTAAAGAAATCATGAAAATATGAGGACAGAAGGTCAGTCTCCTTACTGTAAGTGCAAGATCTTGTGTTCTGGTTCCACTTGCATGAGGTGTGGGACATGGCAATGATCTATTGAGCCAAAAAAATTCTGGACTGCTAAGTGAAGATAGGAAAAAAAAAAAAAAAAAAAAAAAAGAGAGAGAGAAAATGGATGGGAAAAGAAAAATCAGTTTCTCTTTTGCTGCTCTGTTTAGCCCCCTCTTCAACCTTCTCAAGACTGTGTGTTTGTAATGCCCTCCCGTGCTGAGGATTAACAGTCACACACAGGACACAGCTGAGCAGCACTGAAAGGGAGGGGTGGGTGGCACTGAGGAGCCCTTATCACCCAGATCAATGTTTCCTGCAATCCAAACCACTGTACTTTGCTTGAAATGAATTGATTGCAGTTGTCCAGATGTCATTGGCTTCTAACATCCTCCAGAGTGACTTCTCCCCTTGAAAAATTAAAGACTGTTATGTACTTAGCCTCATACATTAGGTCTCCCAAGGGACATCTGTGGGTTACTGTGCCTTATTTTGCCAGGGATGCTTGCAATGGTTGACCTACACAAACACCCTCTGCAGCCTGTTCTAAAAGTTATTTGATAAAACCTGGAAAATACAACTGAAAAACAAAACAATCCTCTCTGCACATAACTATTATTATTCGCTTTAGAAGTCATCTTGGTTTCATTAGATACCAGAGTTCGAAAGCAACCTTCAAAGACAACCCTCCTTGTCCCCATTCCCCAAATAAAATGTGAAGGAGATAAATAGATTAGGGTCCTGTTTGCATATTGATAAGAAAAAGTACATTACATCAATGTAACCAAGTATCTTATCACAGCCATTACAGACTTCAAGGTCTCTATTAATATGAGGGCAGGGAAAAACTTGAGTGTTGAAATCAGCTAATTAAAGGGTTTGGTCCCCTTCAGTTTTTATGATGTGATCTGAATTACTATTCATCATGGATTGAAGGAAGTCGTGGTGTCCTCTGAGATTGTTCAGCTGGCCTAAGGGTCCTTAAATTCCTCATGTGCAACGTTTTCCCCAAATTCTGGGAAATCTCTGCCAGATTGGACCTGGTGTTCTTTCTGTTCTGTAAGACCCACAGTAATGGGCTTTGATTTGTAGAACATACTCAGCTGGTAGGTGACCAGAGATATACAGAGTAAACACACATGATAAATTCCACAAGATAATGAGGGACTGTATGAAGTTCCTGCATGTTCCCATTTTTAATGGACTCGAGTGCTTGTAAAGCAGAAGGTGTAAGTGTTATTTTGGTTTGATTTCCTTTCTTGTCTTACAGTTTAAATCTAGAACATTGAATCATGATATGATGGCTTGAAATGTATTTTTCACAGAATGGCTTGGGTTGGAAAGAACCTTAAAGACCACCCAGTCCCACCTCTTGCCATGGGCAGGGACACCTTCCAGTAGCCCAGGTTGCTCCAAGCCCTGTCCAACCTGGCCTTGGACACTTCCAGGGATGGGGCAGCCACAGCTTCTCTGGGCAACCTTTGCCAGGGATTCACCACCCTCACAGTCGATTTTTCTTTTGTAATATCTAATCCAAACTTACTCTCTGTCAGTGTGAAGCCATTCCCCCTTGTTCTGTCACTCCAGGCCCTTGTAAATAGTCTCTCCCCATCTTTCTTCTTGGTTCCCCTCAGGTATTGGAAAGCCACAATTTGGTCACCCCAAAGCCTTCTCTATTCCAGGGTGATTTTTTTTTAAGTCTTGCATCAAATTCCATGAAACTGGGAAAATTAGAGAGGGATAAGACCCTCATGGTGAGGGCTAAGAAATATTTTGTTTTCCTAAAAATATCTTCCCAGCTATTTAGACCCAAATCCTTCAGAATTCTCATTTGCATACTGTTTCACTATCTGTTCTAAGACATTGATAGTCTCACTCTAACAACCAGGTACTGTAGTTTTGTTATTATTTTTGTTACTAGTGCTGTTATTAAGGAGTTTCTAGAGTATTAAACACCTTTCTTCCCAGTGCAGGCCTCACTGGGAGAGGATAAGTCAGACTGACCCGAGGGCCCCTTGTTATTTCTAGGTACATAGTGCATGTTCCCTCTTTAGGCTGCCAGCTTAGCATCCTTCATCACCATCCCTTTCCAGCCTTTTTGTTCTGCTTTGAAACATCTGTAATACAAAATCCAGTTCCCATCTCACCCCAAGCACCTCTGGAGTAATATGTAATTCAAGGGGAGTTACAGGCTGTGAAACAGGTCTGCTGCTGCACACTGGAATAGTAACAATGACACTGGCAATGCAAGGCTGAGATTTTTTAGGTGCTACCTGTAAAACTGGCATGACAAGGTGGTATTTTTCACGACTGGAATTTGATGGCTTGAACATACCAGTGTGATAACACTGTTGTGAAAATTGTGCTTGCTGCAGAGCATTTGTTCAGCTCCCAAACTGGCTGGAACTATGAATAAACCCCTGTGTTTGCCCCTGGTAAACAGCAATTTATGCCCTTTGTCACAGACAACCGAAGCTGCCACAGAGAAAGGCAAAATACTTTTTGTTCCCTCCTTGTGTGGACTAAATTAGGGGGTCTGCTTTGTTCTCTGTCTACCCTTCAAAACAGAGGTGTTGTCCCAGGGGCTGTAACTTCACAAAGTAATCTCATCCTGAGGAAAGTTGTCCTGCAAATGCCCCGCAAGGTTAAAAGGACTAAAATTGTATCTTAGCCACTGGAGTAATCAGGTAGGACTTTAAACATGTTCCCAAAGATGGATCTTGTCCTGGAACACCATTTGTCAGGAATAATTGTGCTGCCAGCTATGGAAACACTTGTATGCTCTGATCCCGTGGTCACTAAGGGTAAATGCAATAAGTTATCTTCTGGAGGAGTCAATTTAGATTTGCTTTACATGTTAGTGTATTTCAGAAGATTATCACATCAATGACAATTCACTTTGCTGCACGGCTTGTTTTGCTTCTGTTGGCTCCAAAAAAGCCTTTGGGATACTGTCTCCTTCACCAACTCCTTAAAGAGAATACTGTGTAATTCAAACCCGAAAATGCATGGGAACCAGCAGTATATGAGTCCTCACATGCTCAGGGCTTGTATTCACTGTAGATAAGTGTGTTTGTCCCAAATCTCTCCACCTCCTCAATTTGCAGAACTGGGACAGAAAATCTCATTTGAAAACAAAAACTTGTGATATTTGGTTTTGTTGTTTTACTTGGGTTTATTAGCAAGTTTTAGGTTCAGACCAAGCAGGTCTATCTCATCAAGTTTTAGAGCAAGGATAAGTGTGGAAGAGGCTTATGCACGGGACAAATCTGAGCTCACTGAAATTGGAAAAGTATCACAGCAAAGAGGGATTGTCCTCAGAGGCTTTGGGATGCTGCTCTGGATTTTCAGACCTCCAGGGAAGGTTGGCAGTTCCCCTCCCAAACCTCACAGCCATTTACCAGACCAGTAAATGGGGAGGCAGAAGGGGAACACAAAATGCTGCTCTAGTTAAAAGTATGGAAAGCCAAAAGGGGGACAGGGAGAGAAATCTCCAGTTTGTTTCTATTTCCCTTTCCCTGCTGAAGTCTGTATTTTTTTTGGACAACTCTCAGTGAGTCTTGGCATCCAACATCTATAGCTCCAGGGCATATCTACAAGGCAGGCTGGACCAGGGTCAGGGCAACCAGGAGTCCCAGCTCCTTCCCAGCCAGCTGGGAGCTGGGATGAGCAAAGATCCCCAGATCACACTTTTCTCCCAATCTTTCCTCATTCCTAGAAACCAAGAGTATTGCTCCCACCTGAAAGGTGGCCAGCAAAGCAGCATCTCTTTCATTCACCAGCTACTGAGGACTAAGGGAGCATATTTACACTTTCAGGATTTCTCTTTTTTTGGAAGCTGAAGGGAATGAAATAGCTTTGGGAAAGGGGTTTCTAAATCCAGGATGTCAGTGTTGCAATGAGGAGGATGTGAGTTTTGTTCAGCTCTTCACCTGACTTTGTTTTCCTGCTTGGACGCCTCAAAGTCTTCTGGTTTTGTTCTTTTCTCTGGACAGTAGCAGATTTTGGTGTCCTTTTTGTGCATTATCTTAGCTCCAGGGGTGCAAACAGAGCAGCATTTCTGTAATGTCAGTGATGATTTCTTTAAGTGTTGGTTGTTGTCTGTCTGGACCAGCCACCGGGATGGGAACAATGGCAGGTTCTGTGGTGTGATATTCAACACACAGGCTGTAAAGAAGCTGCTATCTCAGAAGTGGTCAGACACAAAGTCTGCTTTGTGACCTTCCTTCTTCCTCTCCTCTTCACAAATTGGGTAACACAATGAAATTCAACTTGGGCCTTGCACTATATCCATTTCTGATGGGTTTTCCATTTCCAAATTTCCCCTGAAAAAATAACAAAGAGAATGTAGGAATGTTATGGGATCTGACACAAAGAAAATCTGAAAAACCGCACTCAGATAAAGGACAGAAGAATAGGTAAAAGCAAAACTTTTCTCTATTTGACAGCTGAAAATGCAGAGAATTAAAAAAACCAAACCCCATGTATCAACTGTGAGGCGCTGCCAGCATGTCCTTCCCAAAATCCATATGAGTGAGGAGCTGTCCTGGGGAACAGCAAGGCAATGTTTTCAAAGTTTCTTTTTTCTTTCTCCTCTCAGCAAATCCGGGACTCCAACCTGAATGACTGTTGCATGCTAAATAATATTAGCATTTAAATAGCCCAGCATTGTAGTTAACAACTGGGTGAGAGTAATGGGAGGATGGCAGTGCTGGGTTCACACCTCTGGCCACCTCCTCCTGCCCTCAGCTGCCTTGGGAGGGGGCAGCCCTTCTCCCCCTTTGTTTAAGATATTTGCAGGGATAATGAAGCTCTAGCAGCAGCTATAAAAAGCTAAAATCCTAGGCCTGTTTTTTAGGTTGTGCCTACAACTGTGTATAAACCCATGGCTTGCTCAAAATATTACCCTGCTCAAGTAACTCTCAATAAGCTGCTTGAAACACATTCAAAAATTCTCTTTTTATTTCGTTTAATCAGCTTGACAGACTTTTGCCCATAAGGAGACTGCCCAGAATATGTGTATACTCAGGTGTCCTCATTGTCACAGTTGATATGTTGAAATGTTGCCATGGAGGAAGGCTATTAATGAGAGGAAATTAAATTAGATCACCTCCGTGTGCATTTATCTGCACACAGCACAGCTTCAGTCTCGAGGAGAGGGAGTTCTTGTGGGAAAGCAATTAATAGATGCAGGTGCACAGAAAAAAAAAATGCATTTCTTACAGATCTCTGAAAGATGCAGATGATGTTGGGGTTTGTGTCACTCTTTCACATGCTAATCACCAAATTTCCCAGACACCAGGTGATTTATTTGGCCAAATTTCATAATTAGCCAAATGTATTGTTTTTCCAGAGTTCCTTTCAAAAGGTAACAGAGATGCAGTTGTATGAGGTAGGGGATGTAAATCATTTGCAGCTCGTGTAGGAAGCTGTGAGAGACACCATAGTCTTGTCTGAAGCATCCCACAGGAGAATGTGGGATAAAAAGGAGGTGTCCCAATGCCAGAAAATCCTAGAGTCTTGTGCAGCTCAGGGTGATGAGGGGCAACCTACATAAAATGAATGTGTGTGATTAGCTGGGGGAGAGAAGGCAGCATTTAAAAGAAAATGGATCTTCCGAAGCAGGACAGGAGGCCATGGGAAGAAGGGCCTTTGTGTCAACAGGAACTTTCAGCCCCAGATCCATGGAGATGGAGATGATGAGGTGGATAAAGCCTAAACCAGATCCTCAGTAATGTTAGATTTGTTGGGTTGTTTGGTTTGTGTTGTTTTTTTTCCTTCTGTTACATGTCTAGCAGTGTCTCAGCTCATAATACAGGAGTAGCTGACCCTGTGTGCAGAGTCTGGAGCCACGTCCTGGCCACCAGGAGGTGAGAGCAGTGTGGGACAGTAACTGAGCACGAGGACATGCAGTTGGAATTTTTAGACAATAATCCCTGACAGAGAGATTAAAACGTCAAAGATTGTGGTAGTCTTTTCTTTAATTGCGTATTTTTTGGTTACTGGGCCCTGCTCAGGCTCCAGTTTCAGGTGACCTGAGGCTGCTCAGGTGCTGGGAGGGTTCCCATGGCACTGCTCCGGTGGGCACTGGGATAACCAGCACCACATCCCACCTCCCCAGCTGCGGGAAGAGGGGGCTGTGGGGTGTCCAGACCACAAACCAGATTGGGAATTGGCCCCAGTAAAACTAACGTGGCATTAGTAGGAGTTCTAGTGGTTTTTTGCCCTCAGACTGTAATTGTGCCGAGGGCTGGGCTTTCCCTGCCCAGACTTGCTGATGAGGTCTCTGTGTTGCCTCCCGTGGTTTTACTGGAGCTGGGTTTTGTGCCATCTTGAAGGAGTTAAATTTGCCCCTGGAGGGATCCAGAGCCAAGGTAGGTGGGCAGGATCCTCCCCTCCAGTGCAGGATCCCAGCCTGTGGATTTCCCTCCTTTTCATTCAGTTAATGAGGAAGGGAGAGTAATTATCAGCCTTTGGAATCTCTGACCAATCAATTCAGACTCCGTGACAATTATTATTTTGCTTGATGGGGTGACAGATGAAATATTTTATAACTGTCCTTAGTTTAAAAACTAGAAAATTGAGCCTCAAGGTCACCAGAACTACAGTCAGGTACAACAAGAGGTATTATCTATAGGGAGTAAAAATCCACATTATGAACCATTTCTCAGTAGGAAATGGCACAAATTCTTTATTCTGGAAGTAAACTCATTAGATTATGACAAAATTATAATTAATATCAAATACATAAATTACACATTATCAATGTTTTATCAATAAACAAATTTACTAGATTTAAATAATTTCGTCACCTTAATGTGATTTTTAAATAGATCTTCTAAGTTTCTTGAGAGATGTACTTAAATTAACTCGGATTAAAAAAAATATACAGTATATTTTCTGAGGTTTTGTCCCAAAGGGGAATGAGTTAATGATAACTTTTCCTTTTTATTCTCTGCTCAGCCACAATCCAGACAAAATCTGAACAATAAATTTTGCTCCTGGGCTGAAATCCTGTATGACAGGTCACAGCCCAGGGCGAAATTTCAGAGATGAGCCACATAAGCCCTGAAAATAGGAGCTGATAATGATAACAATCACTGACAAACCTTTAACCATGCCTGTGCTAGTGTGTGTCACTATAATACAATTTTGTATGTTAAACAACAGATGTCAAACAGAAGAAAGGAAAGAGGCCTTTGCTTTTCTTCTGTTGTGGACCTTGTTCTTCCAAAGCAGCCATTTTTTCAGTTGCCATGACAGTGTTAATAGGAGTTTATCATTTTCCCATGCCTGCTGCATACTAATGAGGGATCAATTCATGAATGTTATCTGTAAGGCTGGGAAGGGTCCAGCACCACAGCCCCTGGTGCTTTCAGTGCTTGGAGAGGCACCTCCAGCCACAGCCCTGAGCCGAGTTTTATAAGGAGCAGAGTTTTGCTGGTCACCTTTAATCCCTGGCTCTGTGGGGATATGCAGCAGACAGAGCTAATGACTGAGTGTAGCCACCAAAAAGCTGGATTCGCTATTTCCTGATTTATCCCAGGGAAAGGCAGCTGTGAAATAGTCACAGAGATAAGGGAGTGTCAGCTGCACAGCCTGGGGAAAGCAGAGATTTCTGTGAATTTGGCTTTACTTTGAGATCTGGAAACTTTTTATTTGGAGTATTTTGTTTTAAGCAGAGAGTGAAAAGGCAAATCACACCTTGTGCAGGAAGCACGAGGGTCTCAAAGGCATTTTGGTGGGGTATTTTTTGTGGTGGGATTGATCCTGCCCCCACCAACCACTTTCCTCAAATCCAGTGTGAAAATAGATGAAGCAACTGAGATTAGGAACTGATTGAAGAGCTGGTGGGGGCATGATTAATGTGATGCTAAACAGTTTTACTCTAAAAGTTAAGGAAAGTTTTGCTTACAGCCCAAAATGGAAAAATTCAGCCCCAGATGTAGTGACTTTTCCTCCTCATCAGTTCATCAACTGCACTGGGAAATATGTTTTTGAATTGATGATTGTTGATGTTTATGCCAGGATTTATTGTAGGTATCAAATTGAGATCAAAACAAGATATTGTTTGAGCTGTATAAGACTTTAAGAGACATTATATATCATCACACTGATAATGCCGTGGATTTCTAGATGTAAATTTTTCAGCCATTTTCTTTGTGGGTTTGTGTGTTTGTTTTGCTGCTGTAAAAGCCCGAAGAAAGGAGGGGAGAGAATTTTCCCCTTTTCTCCACATGGATATTTTTTTAAAAAGAAATCTGAAAGCATTTTGGTCTTTATTCTTTTTCTTTTTGTGTGTGTGTGTTATTTGCAGTTGTTCTTTTATCATTATCTTCAGGAAGCAGCATTACCATGCTGCAGATAAGAGGCACATCCAGATGTGCATATCAAAGGATGAACAACTACTTATTAAGAAAAACTTCTTTTGCGCCGAGCAAGGTTCAAAGGAACAGTAAAGTCTATGGCATAAGTGACAAAACTGTCTGGCAATTCTGTGCATTGTCAACCTAATGCACAGAACCGGGGGAGAAAACAATTTCAGGCAAAAGAAATGCTTTCGAAATGCCGGTTAGAAAGACAAAAAGACACTCAACTTAAAGGGTAAACGCCCTTCTAGGAGGTGACAACACCACCCACTCCTTTAACTCTTGTGCATTCAAAAAAATTAAGTTAAAGTAGTTAAAATATGATTTTTTTCCCCCTGTAACCGATTTTTAACAAAAGGCTCCCAGAGGAAGGCAGGTTAAGGCAGACTCGTGTGTTCCATTCGTGTAATGCTGGGAAATGTATGAGCTTGCAGTGACTGTGTGGCAACATATTCAAGTATTACCCATACCTTCATAAAATATTCTGCTCTCTCTTTAAAACTAAAGGCAAAGCATGTTTAGCTGGCTGTGTCACTGCCAGTTCTGCAATCCTGTCATAATTCAGAGTCTGGATCTGGACTTGGAGTGATCTTCAGCAGGGCGAGCCCTTCTCTAGCCATGACCAGTGTCAGCAATGCCTGGGGCATTCCCAGCTCTGTCCTGCTCAACAAGGACAGCAGAGACAAGCTGATGCTAAATGGTTTTACTGGTAAAATGGCTACAAGCACCATTTTTCCCTTTTTTTTTTTACGCCAGGCAGTGCAACCTCCTTTCTTTGGGGATGCTTATCCCAAAACATTAGGGGGACAGGAGGAGATTTAATGCAGTAAATGCTGTTCTTACCGATTCATTTGCAGGGTTTGGCCACTAATGTTGTGCTTTATCTATTACCTGGAGCAAAAGTACCAACTCTGTCTCTGTTGGGTGCTGAGTCATGGGTTTAGATCTGCAGAAGTGCGTGAAAATCAGCTTTTTTCCCCCTCTGTTTCTCTGTACTCTCCTGCTAAAATTTGGGAAGACATCTACAAGGAAGGGCTGTATTTTCTCAGGTGGAATCACTGCTTTCTGACAGCCCTCCAGTGTCACTGAAATAGCTGGACATGAACATCTGAAATTATATGGCAATTTTAGGAGCTGCTGCATGTAAAAGTGCTGCTGAGGTTCAGCAGGTACTCAGGACTCATCCTGCAAGTGATGGGTGAAATTCAGTAGCAAGCAGCAATATTTTTTCCTTGTTCTTTGAAAGGCCTTTTTACAGATTGATTATTCCTAATCAATCTTTTCCTGTGAGTAAATAGAAATAAAATCATATTCAGGTTCACATCCTGGCAACAACGCAAAATATGATAGTTTAGCAGCTGCCATAATCATTGCAAGTTTCTGAGGTCTTTTCATTTTTAGCTCTGTTGAAAATATGAGATTGCATAATGCACTACTATGGTTTATATAACAGCCTTACATGGCTTTATGTTATAATTTCACATCAGTTTTACCTCAGAGTTTCTAACAGGTCAAGTAACCTTCTGATTTCATTTAAAGTTTCCATTATTCTCTCCTGAAAAGGAAAATCTAGCTCTTGTTTGGACAGCTTTGGTAACTCCAAAGGAAAAATTGGGCATTATAGTGAATACAAAAGATTCACTTTCCATGCATTAGGCTTTTGAATTGCTTTCTTAATGCAAAGTTGGACAGGAGAGTATAGGCAGGGAAAAAAAGATCATTTTGTGTCCATGGTCAGATGTCAATATTGACAAAAATAAATGGAATGTAACAATAGATCCTTGCAAAGATGAAGGTCATATGACTAAAATGTCTAAGCAGACACTATGGCTGTATCTTATTGCTGTTTGTGATAAATCACTGGGCTTTTCCCCTCCCTTTCCCCCCAGTTGAAAACATGCAAAAAGACTAAATCTGGGATTTCAGCCCATTTTACGTAATAATACTGAAGGTGAATCAGAACTGAAGCACTTAGACAAAATAAAACTACAATAAAAATAGAATAAAATAAAAAAAGAAAGCAAGAAATAAACTTAAGGAGGTCAGGACTGTTGGTCTCATTGTGGTCTGTGCACATCACTCCCCATTTCGTGTTTTTAAATTTATTTCTTCCAGACTTAGATGATGCAAACTGCTCCCTCCCTCCACCCGGGGCACTGGGCTGAATTCCAGTTTGTAAATTGGGTTAATTAGTGATAGTCTGTAAACTCGTTGTGGCTTAAACTGAGAGTTTTCTTCTCCTTAGATTTTCTTGCCCGAGTCAATCCCTTTACGAAATCGGTCTTTGAGATCCTTCCAGGTTTTTCTTTTGCCCAGTTAATATCATTGTTTTAAATGTAAAAAGCAGAGCAATAAGCCAGATGCTGTTCAGCATTCGAGCCTGTTCCCCTAGAGCTTCTTCCCAACGTGAGGCAGCAAAACACAGCCCTGCACAGCCCTGTCAGCTCACACGTCTGTAGTGGCACTGGGGGGAGAGACCAAGGACTAAACCTCAAGCAAAACCTGCTTTGGTTCATAGAAATAATGGAAAACTCCACTTGTATTTGAGACCTCTGGCTCGGTGACCCTTGAGAGTTTTGAAGTGTCATCATTTTTAGTCTCCGAGCAGTTTCTCACATCATTGCTGTTCCTACCTCTTCCTTTCTTATTATCTGGAGGTCCATAACAGGGGCACTGCTGGTTGTCTGGTAGCTCTTGTGAGGCTGAAAAATAAATTCTTCCATGCCCAGTGTTCCCTGTTCAGAAATATGGACAGACACTCACTGTAAACCAATTAAAAAAAAATCAAAAAACCACTTCAAGTACTTTAATTTGCAGCTGATTTATAGACCTGATGAAAGCTGTTTTCTTGACATGAAATAATTTTTTTTAAAACAAATTACTCTTTTTTTTTTTTTTATTGCCACTACAGTCTGAAAAGTTCCTTATGTCTTGTCTTGCATGTGGAAAAATCGACCCTTAACTTCCCTCCAGAAGACAAAGCAGTGGACAAAGGTTTCCCAACCATGGCATTGTCCTCCCCGAGTGCTGAACAGCCCCACCAAGTTTGTTTCAATTACGCTGCCATTTCCTAACTCAATCCAAAATATTTCTTCAAAAGGCTCATCTGGTTTAGGGTCATGATCATAGGTGGAAGGTCAGTTAGTCATTTGCAGAGACATTCACTTCTCACTCAAATAATCTTTCATAAATCTTAAAGGAATGCAATAGTTTATGCCAGGAGAAGCAGGGGAGGAGCAAGAGAGGGGAAGAGATACTTACACAAAACCCATTTCTTCAAACTCAATCTAAGCATGAGTTTTTCCTCGTTGTACCTGTGAAAAATGAGGTTGTTTCCTCACCTCTGAAGGAAAAGGAGCTGCATTGCTCCTGAGCCCAAGAGGCTTCTGTCCAGCCAGAGTGCAGGATCTGCCAGGAGATTTAGGTCAAGGTGCCCATATTCCCTGGTTATTTATGTTATATGCACATAATAATGCTGGGTTTAGCCACTCTGTGTGCCAGCACAGCTGTTGTGGGAATGTGGAGGAAAAAGACTGGGAAAAATCCACCTGAAATTTCAGCAAAAACAACGTGTCAGGATCACTTTATTTTCTGATTTGCTCAGTTTGGGGTGTGGAGGTTGTGCCTGACCCAGGCCATGTGAAGGGACCTCTGGATAAAAGCTGAGGGCTCCAAATGGCCCTGGCAGACAGGGAATCAGGTGTCCTGAGAGACCACCTCCATCTGGCTACAAGGGGATGCTCTGAACTGCCATCTCCTGTCCACCTGGATCTCAAAAGCCACCTTGGCAGTGCTGCCAGTGGGGAACTGGGACAGTGCTGCTGGGGGAACTGGCTGCTTGGCCTCATCCCTGGTGGGATAATTTCAAGCGCTGGCAATTTTAATGCAATGCCAACAGGCTTTTGCAGAGGTTTGGGCAAACTCATTTCTCTGATTCGGAATTTAAATAGTAACAACGTGGAAAATTCTTATTTTAAATGCGGTCAGTCTGGCTCCTAGACTGCAGTAAGTAGCCTGGGGCTTATCTGATCCTGGTCTAAATATGAGCCTGTCCCAGAAAGCCAAAAGTGCTGCCACTGAATGGCAAAAGAGAAGTACATTAAACAGACGGTGAAAAAAACTATTTATCAGATGCAGAGAGTAGAGGAAGAATTCCCGGTGTACTGTTAGTTGTGCTGGAAAATGTACAGAAATTGTCTCAGTGCTTCGATTTTCTTGTGTAAAAAAAAGAAAAAAAAAAAAAAAGACAAGAAAGGTTTAGTTATACTTGTTCCACAGGAGTGTTTTCCCTCACTTAGAACAGTTTGTTAAACTGTTAAAAAAGATGTCAAGTGGCAATATATCTGCATTGGTTTTGTTTCTTAAAAAAAAAAAATATTACTAACTTCAAAAATCTATAGATTTATCCAGTGAAAGCAGAACTTTTAGTGCCTCTAATAAAAAATATATGGGCTGATTCTCCCCTCATGATTATTGGTAGAGCACAACAAAAGAGTTCTGAACATGGGTTTGATGATGAGGTGTGAAATGTTTCAGTGATTTGTTTTGTGTTTGTTCCTTTCATTTCTAGATCACTCATGACAAACAGCAATGTATCAGCAGGACGAGACAATTTACCACTGCATGAGCTAAAAGGGGAAAAAAGTTCCATACATTTTATATCCCTTTTGTAGTCACTATAGTGCACTAAAGATGACCGTGGGTCACAATGCTTGTGCTCAGCAGAGTTTATGTGTTAATAACTTCTTCGGATGATCTCACCCTATTTATTTTAGGGTCCTTAGATAAGGATGACTTTTGTCTGGAATTTCTTTCCCAACAACCTCTTTCCTCACGTGATTCAAAAAATTACTTTCTTATTAAAATATAAAACCCCAAACCCCTCAGCTGAAGCTTTTCCCCCTTCTCAGCTGAATGGATTTTTCCTTTGTTTGTACATGACAATTTGGGGGGGGAGAGTTTTGTGCTTAAACTGCTCATGTGACTGTGTCACATGCGTATCAGCTACAAAAGGAGCTTTGGCATGTTATGTATAAATCTCCATTAAGAGAGAAAATAGGAAAGTTTTACGTGACTGGTATCTCATTCACAATAATTAACTCATTAACCATCTCAAACCACTGTACAGTCGAGGTCAGAACAACCAGGTGAAAGAAGCACTTTGGTCACGTGTTGGTACCTACAGGGATAGTCAGTATTAGTATTCACAGTCTCTAGTTGTGTTATAAAGTATGATGATATAAAGGAAGTCTTTATAAATTATGAATTTTAAATTTAGAGCACTTTGTCCCGATTTATTCAGGAAAGGAGACCTGTGTGATAACGTGGTGTCTGGCTCTCTCTGTAGACATTTCTCCTTGAGCAACTCTAGAATTTGTTGCCTGGTCAAACTCTAGAATTTGATGGGGAGGCAGAAGTCTCAAAGACTGTGATGCATTTCATGAAAAGAGCTGGATATCAGAGAAGGACATTTGTATTTCCAGACTGCAGGAATGTGTCAGCTGATGTGATGTAGTTCTTAGGGAACCTCTAATTAGGTGCTATCCCACCTCCTCTAATGCCAGCACAGAAAATACCTCAGGCTGTGTCTTCCTGGCTCACACTCTATTTTCCAGTAGAGCCCCAGAGCAGACCCAGAGCCTGGTGGGGAGGTGAGGCCACTGCTGACCTCCCCAAACACCAAAGCCCTTGTCTTCACTTAGTTATCTCACTGTCAAATCCCCACTGCTGGGTCTAAAGCGATACCTTCATGTAGGTGAAGACAAATCCTTGAAGGCCCTGGTTCAGGAAAGCTCTGAAACATGCACAGGTTCAGAGATGTGTAAATCCCAGGATCTCAGGGATTGTTTTCTTCCCACATTAGACCACAATCATGTTTCCAGTGTAAATCATTCATTTAGAAGTTGCTTTCCCCAAACATTCTCTTTTATATCAACAGCCACTCTTATTATAAGATCTCCCCCAGCAAGCAAATCCCTTACAGTGGACACCACCACAAGGACATGGGGACAACCAAGCTATTTTACTATAAGGTGGGTTTTTTAAATCTGAAACAGATGATGTAGTTTGTTCCCAGCCCTCCATCTGCCAAAGACCCACAATCCCTTTTCATCTCCTACCACATAAAACTCAAAAACAAGCTGCTGACACAGCCTGGATATCTTTATATCATCCGTTAGCATTTTATGTTCATTTTGAGTTAAAACTCTGCTGAAGGCAGGTTCCACTCTCTGAGAGAGTGTCACCACATCCCTGGCAATGCACAGGTAATTTGTTTTTCAGAAACCCAGTGTAACTCTACTGTAGGATGGTGACTACTCAGGCAAGATTCCTGTTTTAATATTGTGGGAACCCTCTGAAATGTCCTGTGCTCAGTCAGGGCTGAAGAAGTGCTCTGGTGACTTAGACATATCAGGTTTATTCCCTCAGCCAAGCATGTGTTCTCAGAGCAGGGAGAGTGGTGAGAGAGGTCTGATGGATGTTGCTCTTCAGATGAAGAGAGAAAAGGACAGTCCAGGTGCCCTGATTTGCTTCTCTTCCCTTTTTGGCAGACGCTGGAGCTGAGGGGTTGCTGTCATTAAGCTGTAAAAGCAGGAGTCTGCATGAGAAGGAAATGGGCACATAAAGCCATCCCCTACAAAAGGTGACATCCCTGAGATTATTCTGCCTTTAAGAGGCTTTTTAATTTGTCCATGGGTGAAAGGAAATGTGGCTTTTGTGCAGAGGTTCTGATAAATCTTTTTATGACAAGAGGCACTGGACAAGTTGTGGGGGCAGGTTCTCTGCAGGTGTGAAAAGGGTCTGTGGCCAACTGAACCACACAGAGCTGTCAGCTGAGGGTGTATCTCTGCTGGACAGACAAGTAAAGCATGGCTTAGCCTCCAAATGGTTTTGACAACACATTTTTGGAGTTCTTTTCTTCGGTATCACTGCCTATCTGAGAGATACACTTTTCATGACACAGTAATAATGTTGGAGCAAGGTGGAATCAGAAGGTGAAGGTGAAAAATAAGGAGTAGGTGTTATCCCAAGAAATCTCTGTCAGTGTCTGCACAATTTCCCCTTGGGACGAGTTTGCTCCAACACTTGGGGCTGTAATTCATTGCCAGGGGTATGACAGGGGCTGGTTGTGCATCATCCCCAGAGGGAACTGTAATGTTCCCTAAAAACCTGGGGGTCCATGTCCACCCTACTAGTGTTTGAAAGTGGAGTTAAAGCATGTTGCTTTGGGCGGGGAGGGAATCCAACAGGCCAGTCCAGGCTGTGCATAACCACCCCAGCATTTCCACATGTTGGCAAGCAATAGTAAGCTGTGAATTTGCAAGGTCACTCTGAGTTGTAAATTGATGTAGACCTGCTTCTGCATCTTCTGAATCCCCTGGCTACATTATTTTGGTCCTTCATCTTCATTGAATGGAATCTTTTCTTTTTCGGCTGTTATGAAACTCCTGCTTGCACTTAATTCCATCAGCAAGCAGCAGCTTGGTTTGGTATTCTGGGTAGTTTATAAAGGAAGTCTCACTGAAATTGCTGTTTAGTCATAACTGAAAGGCACTTCCTTTCATGCCTCACTTTAAATGCAGTTCTGATAGTTGCTAATCATAAATGCAACCTGGTCCCTGCACTTGAAAAAGCTGGGAAAGCACATAAGCGATTCTGGTATTTTCTTCTTCCATGAAAAATGCCCAATGTCCTGTATTTGCATGGTTGTTAATGTGATTTCACTCTGGCCTGCTAAGCCCTTTTCAATCTACTGTAGGTCTAATTGTACAATTTTTCCACAGACAAACCCCAGCTTTTCCCCTTTCCCTGGCACAGAACCGCTCCTGCTGTGACCCTGCAGCCGGGCTCGGTGTCCCAGTGGGGTGCAGGGGGGGCACTTCCAGCCCCACTTCCTTCTCCAGGCAGGGAGCAGGGAGGGTCCCCAGGGCTTCCCCTGCTCCCCCCGGGCAGTGCCTCCCTGGCTTTGCCAGCTTCCAGCCACACCTGCTCAAGGCCACTAAAGCCTTTTATGAGAAAAACGCCTTAATACCTTCCAGTAAAAATCATTGCCGAGGCTCCCACCCCCTGTGCTCCCTTTTCCGTTCCCTCTGCAGCTCCCAACCCAATTCCCTGCTGGCATGAGCAATCTCATCCCTGGGCTTGATACATTTGGTATAAACATTTCCTGAAGCTCATAAACACCTTTGTCATTTATCAGTGCAGTGAGAGATGTTTATTGCCCAAATAGAAAACTCTGATGGGATTAGTGCTCCTGGAACTGATCCCATGTGGTGACGCTCCTCAAAGAAGGGCTAAATTTGGGGCCAGGGTTTTATTTTGAATATAAGAGGGGCCCCCACTTTTAATTACTCATAGTGATGATTGCAGCTTCCAGCATGAACTGGTGAGCACTGTCTGAGCAAAGCTCATTTTACAGCAGTTCTGGTATGGACCAAATTGAAGGAGGTAAAAGGAAAGGGTTGGGGCAGTGGGGGAGGAAGAGGAGATCTATAACTGGCATGTTAATAAAACTCCAGTTTGTCACTTCAGCAGCACACCCTGAGTGTAATAACTAAGCTTCCTTTCTATACCCCCTATGAGTTCCTTTGTATTGACAGATGCCATTTGTTCATTTACGACGTGATAATAAAAACCTTCAGCTTTACTGAATGTTGTTCTTTTCCTCCCCTGACACTGGGGCACCAAATGGTTTGTACTGCACTCAGCAGGCACTTTTCATTAAAGATCATGCCATGAAAATGAACTGTATTTGAAAACCATTTAGTAGCAAAAGTTCTGGGATTGAATAGGCTGCACATAAACCTTCTCTGGTGAGGCAGCAGCTTCCTGGGTGCCTCACACATGGATGCTGGAATAATGGGGGGTCTTTGTGTCCAGGCAGCATTTGAGAGTCCAACTGCTCAGATTCCTGTAGTAGTGATTGTATATTGGTATCAGTTTCCTGCGATTTTTTTTTTTTGATCTTTAGCTGACTTTAAATGCCTCAAAAATCTTTCTTTGGGCTTATCTGTACTTTAAACTTGTGATTTCAAAGGTTTCCAGAGGTTTTCACACACACACAAATTAAGCCTAAAGTGTAAATTTGAATGGCTGAAACCTAACATTTGAATTGATAATTAAGCCTTTATTCAGGAATGCTTGTAAACATCAGCTCAAACTATATTTTTGAGTACTAGTCAAAATTCAGGCTGGCAGCACCTGCAAATGTGACTTGATTTGCAAAGTCAGAGAATTCTTCGAATTCCCATCGACCTAATCAAAATACAAATGCACAGCTTAGGGCTTGATTCACCTTTGAAAATTAGGGACATACATTTGTAATTATTTGTCAAAAATATAACACTCTAAAACAAGTAAAAAATTCGCAGCAGATAAGAAAAGCAGTGAACATAATTTGTTCAACACATTCTATTAATTCATTTTTATCCTGGGGAATAAATAGTATTTTTCTCTCACTCTGGAGAGGAATTAGTTGTAATTTAGTAGCCAGATGCAGGTTTTGCTAGGAGTAGTAAATTTAAGTTTATGAAAACTAGTAATGCATAGAAATAATCTGCATTGAATTATTTATAATTATTATTTAAATAATAAAAAATTATTATTGGAGCAAAAATCATTAGCTTCATAATGAAATAATAACAAAAAAACAAAGCACAGCCACACACTTTCTAAATACTATCAGAGTGCTCTCAGTATTCTACCCAAGGCAAAAATGTAGAAACACATCATCACCTTTGGCAGTGCTGCAATACGACAGTGTTAGTCTCTTTTTTTATTGTTATTACGATTTTAATCCCTCATATTTCACTGTATTTGGCAAAATATCTGCAAAAAAATGTTCGCTAACGCCCCCCAAAAAAGGTAATAATAACTCTTATCATCCTTCCCTGATCATCCAGGAGACTTTTATCACCAACATTATCACTTGTTGCCAAACAAGTAGGGAGATGTTAGCCCGGAGGATGGAATAGTTTAATCATGGGGAAACAATTTGCAGTGCACAGATCTCAGCTGGTTCCCTTTCATCTGCTCTCAGTTACTCAGCGACTCCTGAAAATCTGTTTTGTAGCTGTAATAAAATTCATTCTATGGTCTCGCACGCACACACCAAATGGTTTCACCTAATTCCAAAGTGTTACAATCAGCTGGAACAAAGGGAGAATTCATAAGTTTGGAGGGAGGGTATTTTGGTTTGGTTTTTTTTAAATCACATAAATAATATTTGCCTTAAAAAAAAAAAAAATCAAAGGGTGAGGACCCTTCCTGTTTCATCCCTTATGAAAAAAACACCATAAAGTGGTCAAGTCAGACAAATTGTTGAAAATATAAATCAACTTCAAATTTAAAGTGGCGTTAAAATTTTAATATTCGAAACTCCAACTGTCATAGTAACACAACATTTTAAATTCTGTATCTCCCTATTAAATATGTAAAATTTTTAATCACTGAAATTTTTAATAGTCACATTCCTAGAACTGCAGGAAAAGAAGGAATTTCTGGTATTAGCACAGGTAAAAGCCTCTGTGAAATCTCTTCCCGATCTGAAGTCTGTGGGATTCTCCACAATTATTTGAAGTCTGTATTTTTGTCCTTGTGCTCTTGGAGCAAATCCAGTGCCAAGACATCTTCTGACTCAAAGGGACAAGAGATTCTGTTAAAACATTTGGACTTCAGATTGAACTTCTTTGTTTGAAGCACGTGAGTAACTTCCTTGCTCAAGTGCTTTGCTGAATTGGGAATAACCCCAGGATGTCACACTGACTTCAGATGACACAAAACTGCTTTTGTGCCATTAGAAATGAAGTTTCCCTTGGACTTTATTTGTTTGTAGTCCTGTAGTCAGCATATTCAGTTATATTCATTAAATGAAGTGTTGAACTCTATTTCTCTGTCTTCTAGTGTGATACTGAGATAAAAACCATTTTTATTTCATTTTTATTCTCTGTCATGTGTCATTTGAATTTCAACCCATAATTCCACAGCCTGTGCATGAACTTCAGGCTTGGTATATGGCTTGCAACACATGGAGTTTTACTAAGTACACTGGAAGTGTAGATAGAAGTGCAGAAAACAGGAGGAAATGAAGGATGTGCTCATGGATTGTGTAGCAGGATTTGGTTTCAGTGCTGAATTAAAAGGCTTTTTTTATTGTTTTATTTACAGAGAGAATAGATTTGGGTTGTTTATCTTTTCATTTTTTAATGAAAACCTATGAAATCTGGCTGGTTACAATCAGCTTCCAAACTGGATTCTGAGATTATAGCTGCAGGGTCCGGATTTATCTCTAGATTTACAACATCCATCTGATCATATAATCCATATTACATGTGTTCTCACTTTGACCATTAAAAAGCAACAGTTATATTTATTCAATAGCCCCTTTTCCTTAGTATGCACACAAACAAGCAATTACTTATTGGCATGTTTTTGCTAGAATACAAATAATTTCAACTTAGTTGGAGCTGTCTATCAACTTCCAATTTGCTGCCTGAGCAGGGCTGTTTCTTAAACTTTGATTAGACCAGCAATATCTTTTGTAATATCTCTTAAGAAAGTGCCCTGTGACACTCTTTAAACCCCTGTACATCCGAATATAAGAAGTGGAAATACATGTCTAATGTTTTTTCATATTATCTTATCTCTTCCTCTTGCACAAAAATGACTTTTGCTGGGTGACTGATAACATCTCTGTCTGAGCACAAAGCTGGGGTTAATTCAAAGTGTTCCTCGCTCTTCTCAGGCTCAACTGCTCCTCAGCACAACCTGGGCCGTTATTGTGGTCATGCAGCAGCCAAAAAGAGAAAGTGCTCGGTTCACCCTGAAAGAGGAACTGCTGGAAACCTATCTACAGTAAATCACAGAGAGAGCAGTGCAGGCAGGGCTGGGGCACCAAGGAAAGCAAAGGGAACCTTCCAATTCCGGCGAGCAAAAGCAAAGCAGTTGGGTTGGGTCAGGATGTCTCTCCAGAGTGGGCCTGTGAGTTACATCAGTCCCTGAGAGAGATTTATTGTTCACTTCTTTACAAAGGGGACACGATTCAAAGATTCAAATGCTCAACTTCCAGCCAGCAAGTGATGGATAGAAGTTCATCCCAACGTGTGGGGTAAGAGAGAAGTTAAGGGGTCAGGCTGGTGATGGCCAAGGGCTGGTTGGTTTCTAGGAGCATTGCTTTCTGTCAGCTAAAGCACTGTGGTTGTCTGTATCCCCCATCCCATGGCTCTGGTGTCTTTACTTACTTCACTGGCACTTCTGAAACCCCTCACCTCGACCCTCCCGACACCTGTGAGGGGTTGGGCAGTTCACAGCTGACACGGGGCAGCTCCAGGCTGTGTCTCACTCTCCAGCTGCCATGAACACAAACGGCTGAGCAGGAGGGGATAATCCAGCCACCAGTCTCCAGGAGCTGCTGTTGGAATTCATGGTTTGTTCTGTGTCCATGATTTGCTCACCGTGGCACAGGAGTCAGCACAGGTTCTCTACAGGGCATGAAAGGGGCACGTGTGGCCTCTTGTGGACTTCTGACAACATCTTGTCCATCAGATTTAACATCTCCATGTACTCTACACATCTCACTACACACCACCATCAATGAAAATCCCACAATTTCAGTTGTGCAGAGGGAGTGTGTTGGCTGAGGACACTGACAGCCCATGTTCATGTCCTCCCTCAACCAAACTTCCTGGGCAACCTCGAGCAACCTCGAGCAACATCCCTGCTCTCTCTTTGCCTCAGTTTCACCCTTTATGCAGGAAAATGTGCAGATGAAAATGTTTCCCAATGGCAGCGTGATGTTGTGACATATCATATTCAGATACTCTGTAATGGGGACCATATAAATTCCACTGCTATTTTATCTGATCCAGCAGTCATGAGTCTGCCTGTCTGAAAGTTGCTGCTCTCGATAAGAAAACATTCCTGCTCTTGAAATTCCTTTTGGAGAAAAGAGTAAGGAAGGTCTCAGTCATGTTCTGCTGAGCAGGTGCCTGGGCAGTAGCAGATTGATGGTCACTGGCCCAGTGCTGGCACTTTGTGGGGTGAGAGTCTCTGTCCATGTGCATCATGGTCCCTGGAGGAGGGGACAATCATTTGACAGGCACCTTCTGCCACCTTTCTGCAATGCCAAGGCAGCCCCTGGAGCCCAAACCACTGGTCATCTCTTTTCAACAAACTAGGCAGAAGTTACTTTCTCAGGAGTTTGGTTTGTGGTGTTTTTCTAAAGCAAAATAATGGAAATTAGTTATTCGAATCTCATTTGAAAATTAAATTCCAATGTGTTTAAATAGGTATAAAAGCTCTTGATTTTACCCACTGCAATACCCTCTGAATATCTTTGTTCTCTGTGGGGTGACAGCTGACTGAACTCTGATACGGTGCTGTATTATTTATCTTGTGGTGTCACACCAGCCAAAAGCACTCCAGAACACACATTTATTACTCCACGTGCAAACAAAAAAAAAAGAGGTTTCCAGGTTACAAATACCAATGGCAACACTGGAAGGGTCTCAACCAGGCAGACAGGGTGGCAGTGTCCATGCAAATCCCTGGAGAAATGCCATTAGTGCTCCTTCTGAGAGCTCAGACACTGTACACAGGAGCTTCTGCTCCCATGGCACCAAAGCAGAAAGACTTGTAGTTTTTGTTCCCAAATTCTCCCCTTTCCCCTCTACCTTTTCATTTCATTTCACTCTGTACAGTCAGTCCTACAGGGTTAATTTAAATAACGTGTTTATTACTCCAGCAGTTCACAAGAACCATGACTTGTCTAGTTCTGTTTATAGAGCATGTAATCATTAGAATAAAATAACAACAAAGATCAAATCACCATCTGTATTTAAAACTGACCTCAAGTCTTTCCCGTGACAGAAATACTGCTGTGAACACCTTTGAAGATTTGGGCACCTAAACTACAGCCTTTTCCATTTTTAACAATATCCATCGTTATCTCTTGTTATGGTGGGGTTTGCTGTGTACTTTTATTTATATTTTGTTGCTATGGTAGTTGCTTCTGGTTCTGAAAGGTGGGGATGTATTGTCAGTCGACCTGAATCAGATTAATTGAGCTCCTTCTGATATAAAAATCTCAAATCAATACAGTGTTCACCTTGTAAAATGCACTTTTTTGGTTGTTGTTTAATGCCTCCTGAGATCAGATGCATTAAAATCCACGTAGAAGTAACTTTTCTTTCTCTTCTCACCCCCACACTTCCCCATATGTGGTTTTGATTTTCCCCCCAGGGTACCTATGGGAGGTCTGGAAAACTCTTGGGAGCTTTCAAAGAATGTTAATATGTATAACACTGCATTTTTAGATTTAAATACTACATGTAAAGATCTTTCTTCTTGAGGATAAACAAGTAAAGCTGCTAGTTAAAAACTGTTTGCAAGAAAAAGTTCTCTCCTTCCATAAAAAAGCTTAATAACATTTAATTGTGTTTCATAGCATTTGGCACCCATAGTATTAAGCATTTACAGTTCCTTGTAAAATGTCTGGGCAACACTGACTTTTAATTCTCCTGAGTTATTCTCTTTTTTTTTTCTCCCCTTGATAACAAATTTCTACCTAATGTTCCACTACAGCATTTGCTATTCAAACCTTGAGCATTTTGTTTGCCTGAGAGTAGAATCTGGTCCCTGGTATCTGAGCTGATCTTAACAAACCTCATCTCTCTGCTTGATACTCACTGTGAGCACCGAGATTGCAATCACAACTGGGGGCAGAGCTTTTTTGCTGTAAGTAATTCTACAGATAACAAGAATAAACATTTATAAGATCAAACTCTCCAGCTCAAGCACAAAGACCCAGCACCTTTGGGTACATGGCAATTTTGTGGTGACAATCAACATGCATTAAGTTATTGGTTATAGCTGCACTCCCTCATTTTATCCTCACTTGAAAAGTTGGCTACTCAGTGCTTCAGATAAAGACTGTGAAATTTGATCACTGGAACTAAAATGGATGGCTTAGCTGCCTAATCTCCTCCATCCCGTTATCATCAGCTCCCAATCCCCTCCCCACACCATCTTCAAAATTGGGAAACAGCCCCAGACTTATGGGAATATGTGCTGGGTTAAAGTAAACACTTCTCACAGACTGTGTGGCCTCAGCCACAGGTGGACCTGGTGGTGAGTCCCAACCAGGGAACATTAACTTTTGGGAAGATTATGGCACCTTTGTCTGTCAGATCAGCTTGTTAAAGTTGGTAACTGATTGTCTTGATAGTAACAGCATCTGAAAACATCTGATAATATATTGCTAACTTGTATAATCTGTCTTTATCCCAGCAAATTGCCTCTGAAGGCTAAATCCTCACAGACAAGGTGTGCATTTACAGGGGGAGTTTAACGTCTGCCAGGAGAATCAGATCTCTCTCATCACCCACCAGAGCAGCACATGGACAGGGTAAGGAAAGGTGTTCACAGCAGCACTTTGGCTGCACTCCTGTGTTGGAGATCAGGCTGGGTTTGGGGCTGTGTTTTGGGTTTGGATGCTTTTCCCCAAAAGGGACTATGCTAATTAATTAATTTTATTTTTTTTTTTACAGGATTGGTTATTGATCCCTTCCCTGTGGATACAGAGACTCAAGGGGAGGAACAATCCCAGATGTGTTTCCTTTGTGCTGGATTTCTGACCTTCACCAGAGGGGATTCTGTGCCCATAACCTGGTACACTTCATGCTTCTTCCAAAGAAAACTTCCCAGCTTTTCTAAATGCACAGAGGGTTGCTGCCTTGCCAGGGCATATGTTTGATTAATGGAACTTCCCTTATCAGAATCACTGAGTGAGAAGAAAAAATAATAAGTTTACTACTGACATCACATGTCCCTTTGATACCTATAGACCTTACCGAGTTTCACAAAGGGGAGAACAGTAATCTACATTTTCCTGATAACAACAGTAAAGTACAACTAAAATCCTGGTTTAATATGAGGTGTTTATTCCATACTGCAGGAGCACATAGGCACTTACATAATATCCCAGATTTCAGTTGTATTAGGAGCCGAAAATAATTTTAGCAAATAAAAAGTGCTTTCTTTTCCAGATTGCTACAATCTCTAGGTGAGAAAAGATAACAAAGTGGGACAGAAAGCAAATGGATTGGGTTAATAATCTGAACCTCTGGAATTTTCAGCAATATATATTTATCATTAGGTTTTTAACTGGACAACTTACTGGGCATATTGACAATATACCCCCTCTACATTCTCTACTAATGCATTTCCAAAATATATGAGCTGCTGCTAATTAAGGCAGTTGGGATAAAGGAAATGATGGGCTATTTTAATATATCATTATTATACCTTATTTCTTCTATCTAATTTCAAATCAACTGTCCTCTATCCAAAAAGAGAAGCATTTCAGACCCTGCATTCCCCATCCCCCTTACACAGCCAAGGACATATTTAAAACTTAAGGGCAAATGTTCCATAAAACACTGCCCAACCCTTTGCAAATTCCCTGCATAACTCTTGAATGCATCCTCTAACTTTAGTCCACCCCTACTCCAAAGTTGTAATTTGCCCTCCAGTCCTTTTCTTTCTGTGTCTCTCTTTTTTTACAATCTTTGAGATGGCAATTATCTAAAGAGATGCACTTAAGAGTTTTGCTTCAGTTACAGATCCCTCCTCTCTGGCTCTCTGCTCTGCTGGTTTATGCTAATTTAATTGATGCATGAAGCATCAATTCTTTAATTGTTCCCTCCTTATCTGAGATTTGTCTCATGCTTTTCACCCATGGGTGTGGTGATCCACATCCCGCATAGTCCCAAAGGCAGGACTGAGGTTTTGTTAAAGAAAATCCCTTGGGGCACAATCACCAACGCTAAAGAAGAAAAATAGTAGTATTAGTGCTGACCATTAATAGTCTTTTTCTCTCCATAGAGCCGACAAAGCTTCACAAAGAGGAGTAAAAGTTGTTATCTGCATTTTCGAGGTAAATGAACTGAGGCAAAGAGCAGAAAGTTACACCTGATAGATCCGGACAAAGATTTGATGTGGAGCAGTAGAGGTTTGGAGGATTTGATGTTTGAGGACACTATGCCCTGTTTTTCCTTAGATGGTGATATTAAAGGGTGATATAGCTGATCTACAAGGGTTGGTATGACTTTCCTTTCTCCTGCACATCCTTCACTTCGGTGGACTTTGTCTTCAATACATTCAGGGGATATTTTGAATGAAATGTTTCACCTTCTGTGAACCTCAACACTTCTGTCTTCAGTTTAACTCTGTCAATGCATCCCATCCCAGAATGCCAAGGTATCCCTTTTGTCTTTTCATGAAAATGCTTTGGTACAGAATAGATTTAAGTAACATGCTGGGAGAGAAATATTAGGTTGAGATATCAGATATTAAGGTACCAAATGCTCTGAAACAGTGACTGGAATAAGCAGCATGAGATGCCCTTCAGAACCTGAAGGAAGCAAAGAGTGCCTGTCTCCATGCCAGTAGTCCTGGCTGAAAAATTATGTTGGGCCTAATGTCTGCAAAGACAAAATTGAATATGACACTTTCTTACTCCTCAGACCCCAAATTTCTGCTGCTGTATATTAAGCATCCCCCTCGTGAAGTTAAAGTAGCTCATAGAAGTGTTAAGTAAAAAGTCCAAACTTACATGGGAACTGTTACACTTTCTCCGTGTGGCCATAATGAGGTTATTTATGGTACATGTAGGAAAGATTAAAGGTTTTCATAATAAAAGAAAGCAAGAGCTCGAGAACGGGATGACTCCTAACAGCAGTGACTCTCAAGATGGGATAAATCACCCAAGTAACCATTAAAACTTCAAGAAGATTGCTTGTAAACCTCCAAGCAATGCCAATAAAGCATATTCCTTGCCACAGAACAGTCCATATGGTGGAGCTCAGCAGTTTCTCAAAACTGAGGGCTACTCACCATTTAACCCTCCTGTCTTTTTCCTTCGAGGGCACAGTGCCAGTGAACCACTATGGAATCGATGTGATCTTTAAATGTGGGAGGGACACGGAGAGCAGGCCCAGGAGAAGGGAACTCACCACTCAGAGCATCTCCAGAGATGGGCTGGATTTCTGTGCTTAACAGCTCAGTGCCATTTTTCATTGTGCTGCTTCTTGGGGGTCTCCCATCATAACACAGTCCTAGAGACACATTTTTATGAGCTTCAGGAAGTTAGGAAACTATGCCATGGCCCTTCAAGGTTCTGGGTCATTTGCATTTTAAAAAGTCAAGTCTGCCTGTTCCTTCCACTCTGAAAGGCCAAGTGAAAAGTGCAATAAATAACAATGTGAGCTTGTGTGTGGCACAGCACCAGCAACAGTGTGGGACACAGCCAGGGATCCCTCCACGAGCTCTATACCAGAGGAAAAAAAAACCAAAACAAAGATATTGCTCCTTTTTCTCCTTTTTTTTCTTTCTTTTTTTTTCTTTTTTTTTTTTTTTTTTTTTGCCTAGTTGGTTGTTTTGTGTTGGTATTATTTTTCTATTTCAGGAAAACCAAATCTAGATTTCCAGACATGACCCTTCTTGCTCAGGCTGTACAAAGGTAAGTCCTGAGGAAAGTGATGCAGGAGTTAATCTGGGCCAGCACTGGCCTGAGAATAATTCCCAGAGATGGATCGTGCCTGGGCCAAATTCTACAAGAGGATTTCTCTCATGTTTCATTTCTTTTTCAAGCCTTATTCAAGAGAAGTTACCAGATCTGATCCTTGTGTTAATTCTCAAGCTTGATTTCACAGAGTGGAACAAGTTTATGAAGAGCCTTAATTCTGCAGTCTGCAGTCTCCCCATGGCCATGTTCAGAGAGCTCCTGGGGAAATCCAGGTACACACTCATTTCCCATAACAGCTCCATTCTCACTGGGGGGGTTTCTGCTGTTGTTACACAACGAATAAAAAATATTATAGTAAAGATGAGGAAAATCTACCTGTACCCAAATCATTCTTATTTAAGCAAATGTTCAGATTTTGGAAAATATTTTTTTCCCCAGTTAATGTTATAAGAAAATATTTCTGGGACAGAGAGAGTGTAAATCTAAATCCTTAATAAATACATTAACTTTGGTCCCTTGTAAAAATCAGTGGGAGCAGGACATCAGTACATTCTATTAGTTTTCATGAGTAATTCCAAAGCTGTGCTGGAGGAATTGTTTTATTCAGTTGAAATCAGTGGATATCTTTGTCCAAGAATTTTGGGGCATATATGAACTGGGATTTAAGAACAGGGATGGATCCAAAGCTCCTGTCCATACTAACTAGGCTGTCACAGTCCCCAGTACAATCTCTGGATATCTCAGTGCCTGTTACACAGGCAACCTGCAGACCTGACTTTAAAATAATGATTATTCAAGAACCCCGAATGAAAGAATGAAGGAAAAGTTGAGAGGTTTAGAAAAACACCTCTAAAAATGAAGTGAGAACATCATAGGTTGATCAAACCAGAATCCTGCATCTTTCTGGGGAGGAAAGGTAAGAAATAGTGTCAAAACTCTCACAGGCAACCTGGGGACCAGCACCCACACTCAGACAGGAGTGGGATGGGACCTGTCCCAGGACATGGAGGGTTACTGGGAAGGAGCTTACCAAGCTGTAGGAGTCAAGCAGGAGCCAGTGGGTGGTGAGGCAGGAGCTGGAGGGAGCAGTATCTGTGAAACTCCAGGGCTGTGCTTCTGCCACGGCTTGCACTAATCTAGGAAATTCTAGTCCAAAACTTTTAGCATATAAATGGGGACAGTTTCCTGTCTGGGGACACCAAATTGTATTTCATGCATAGCCAAAGTGTATTTTCTTTGTCTGTGGGAAGGTCAAAGGCACCAAAGGGTCAGATCTACAGTCAGACCGAAGCAGGGGAAGTGAATTGGGAACTAAAAAATTGAAATATTAAATTAAAAAATGTGTCGCAAATATGACGCAAGTCCACAAAAATCACATTTTTATTTATTTCAACTCCCTTACTCCTCAGAAGTGTGTATGTTGCCAGCACAGTGTCTGTATCTGACTTTTTTTTTTCAAGTGCTCTCCTGAATGAACCATCCATAATCATCCAGCAATCCCCCCAGAAATGCCCATGAGATTTGAAGTGGCCTGGAAATCTTTCAAAGGACCCCAAAGATAACTGCACTGGGTCTTCTATTGCATTTCCATTTTATGGCATCTTTTTATATTCTGTAGTTGGCTTTTCTGAATAAAAATGAGGCAGCCTCTTAAGAGGCCTTTTTATTATTTGCATTTGGCAAAAAACAGCCTTAATGAGCTGTTAAGAGTCATTCCCCAGCCCTATTGTTGGTGATGCATGGGAGCCTGTAAAGTGCTGAAAAGCCAAAAGACAATTTATGATCCCTGATGCTGTCCCTTCCTGAGACAATTCCACAGAAAGGAAGATATCTGGGGAGTAGGAAGTCCCACTATGTAAATGCCTGAGTAACTTTTACTGGAGTCATAACTGTGGAATTTGCTGTTTTCATTTCAGAACTGTTCCCACTCCACCTTCCCTGTACCAGTAGCGATGTCGTGCTTGTGCTGCCTGTTCCTTCTGATCTGTAGTGCCACAGAATAAGAAGATGACTCAACGAAAACTCCCCATTCATTCATTCCCGGGGTTGAATAAATAGCACCAAAAATTCCAAGCAGACACTAATCAGCTTATGAAACTCCTATTTTTATTTTTTTTTTTTTTTTGCTTAATATCTGGAGGCCGTGGTCCTTTTGTCAGCACTGGTCACATCAGCCTGGTCCACCCAGATTTGGAACTCAAAATTTACTGACACCCGGGAACATGGGACAAGAGGGTTATTCAGCACAGTGGGGAAAAAGCCAACCAAAGAGTTTCCCGAGGTTCTGCAGCAGAGGGATGTGAGGTTCTTGGCACTGCTTTCGCTTTGGAAATGGGCAGCAGGCAGTGAATGTCGGAGGTGTTTGTCAGTGACTGACGGTGCCGAGGAGACAATCAAATATTTGTGACAAAGGCAAAGACCTTGGGTGTTATCGTTGACACCCAGACGGCTCAAGAAAAGAGCAAATCTTGCATTCATTGTATCCTCCCTTACTGTAAATGACAAAATGACATCTTTTACCGGGCTCTTGTGTATTGATTGGCTTCAGCCCTTACCAACTTAAATATTGTAAATGGGTGAAGGGTGGGATTGTCTGACAGTAATTAAGTGATCCTCTGGCTTTCTGAGCACAGAGATGACCCAATGAGGCCTTACACCAGCACAATTGTTTCTATTTCGAGAGCTGTAATCACTTCTACTATTAATAAAAAACAAGGAAGGCATTAATATAATGAAAGATTTAGAAGCCTCTTTTAAGATGTCATTTTTCATACAGGAGATATTCTCTTTTAACCGTATTTTCCATTCTGGACATTTAATCCAAGCACAACTCAGGTGCTTGATGAGCATCCTGTATGGTCACCCAGCACTTGGAATTGAAGTATATTTAAGAGAGTAAAGCCTAGCACTGGTTGACTCATTCTTTCCCTTCCTTTGGTCATCTGAGGGTGTTGGACATATCCAGCAGGGATGGAGGGAGCAGTCTCTAATTTTAGGTACCACTCTGGCACAAATAGACCTGGGCAGTGAGAATCCAGACCCTAGCTACACTTGGCTTTTCCTGTGGTTTCAAAGAGCACACCATGGGCTTTAGCTGGATTTAGATGTGTCATTTACAAGCTATTTTGTACTAAATAATCAAATGTGCAATTGGATTGTCTTTCTTTTATTGATATATGTAATAGTTCCTTATGTTCTGCTGTAGCAGAATAGTGCCCAAAAATAAAGCAACTCCATCTCACTTAAAATGCCAGGGCAGGTTCTACTTTTCAGTCTCCCAGGAAGCATGAGAAAGCATCTGATTCTGCAGTGATTTTTCCATTGGTCTCTATTTTTTTTCAGGCACAATCAAATTTTTCTGTTTGAGTTTGTTGCTTGAAACCCCCTGAAACATCAGGATCTGACTCTGACCTTGTATCCTGAAACGAGTGGAGTGATTAATTTAGATTTTTCCTTCTTCCATTAACAGCAATATAACTGCTGTATAATTTTTCCTTCCACTGGGGAAATATTGCCTTGCTGTTTTGTTCCAGCCCGAGTCCTTTGTCTGGAATGTAATCATCAGCAATTACCCATGTGCTGAGCATTTTGTCACAGTTACTTACTGCTCACAGCCATACACAGTAAACAGTCAGATGTGGGGCTGTGAGAAGTGTGACAATAAAGTGATGCAAACCCACAGCAGCTGGATTCTAGGCTCCTCACTTGGCTCTTTAAAAATGTCTTTAAAAACGCTCTTTCCTTCTGTAATTTTATTTGCATAAAAACACGGCACAATAATTTGACGACTGCTCACCCTCACGCTGTGCATAGGAACAAAGTAGCTTAATACTGAACTAAGAAATCAATTATATTTAATTTTTTTTTTTCTGAAATCACACATTTTTCACTTCTTTCCTAGGCTGTGATTTACAAAAGTGACTTACAGTGCAGCTGGGTTATGCAGTAAAATGAGTAACTCGTAGTGGTTAAAAGAAAAGGATTATTCTTCTGTTAACTCAGGGAACAAAGCTTCCCAATAAATGTCGTGTTCTGCCATGCACTGAGCGCTTTTGTCCAGTCATAGCACAAATCATACTGTTCCCAGTGCTCATCCCCTGCAGTATTCTTTAATGCTTAACTCAGTGACCTCACAAAAATAATTGGTGTGAAGAAAATTTACTTAGCCCTCCGCCTTTATTTGCAGACTGAATGGCTTGGAGAACTGTGCATATTGTTTATGGAAATGAAGAGGAAGAAAAGAAAACAGAACGTTTCTCCCCAGCTAAAGATGGGCCCATGCACAGAAGAAACGCAGGGGCTTAGCATGGTGTCCCTGCCTGCAGGATGGACACTTAATGAAAGATGCTGATCGACCAATACAACTGCAAATCAGTTCAATGACTGTGAAAATCCAGCCCAGCTGCTGCGATTTCAAAGAGTAAATGTTTCCAACGTTATTCCGAAGTTAAAATTTCAGGTTTAACCCTGAGCTTGGACTAGTAATCATCTCCCAGATGGGAGCTGTAATGATTTATGAGCAGTTTTCTGTTGATTTACAAGAGAATGAATAAGGGTGATTCTCACTTCTCTGAATAAATTTGTATAAAAAGTCCCTGTTTGAAACTTTGGGGTTTTTTTGGCATAACCTGGGTTCCAACCCCATGTTCCTGTTTGCAGCTCTGTCTTCAGGGTCCTCAGTGCTGACACAGTCCCACTCCCAAGCCTGGCAGCTCCTTCAGAGGGTGCTGAGGAACAGACACTGCTTATTTGTCTGCCTATATATTTATATGTATATATATGTAAATTCCTCGTGAAAAAAAAAAAGAACCCCTTAGTTTAAAGCAGAGTGATGGACGTACCAGAATAGTTTTGCTTGATGTGCATGTGATATAACCAGAGCACAAAAGCAGCTTACAAACAGCTTGCAGAGATTAGCTAACAAGAACTAAGCTATTCTTTTCAGAAGGTGTTATTAGCATATTTTTCATCAATACTATACTTAACAGCTACTACATAGCAGGAAGTGGTATTTAACCTCTTGTTCCAATGTAACGAGATTACTTTGGATGGTTATGTTACATTCCATTCATAAAGGCCCTCCTTTGTCCAGTTAATTAGATTCACTGTTTGGCAGCTTTAACTGGAAGAGAAAATGCAATGAAATGTATTTGGAATATTGTAATTTTAATCTTGGTTTGTCTTTCTTTAAGGCTGCACTGAGAGGGATGCAAAACTTGACGCTGACAGATAAATGGCATCATTAGAATATTCTGCCAGGTGCTGGTGAATATGGGGTTTTCACCAGTTAAGTCCCTAAAGTTTAAAGGAAAACTAATTCTCGGTAATATGAAGTAGATGAACATCACCTGATGTTTTGAGGCACAAGCAGGTGAAACTTTTTTTTTCCTTGATTTGGCTATAAAACTCTGAGCTGTAACTCTGCCATAAACCTTTGGGTTGTCAGTGAATTTAGGCTTGGTTTGGAAAATGGCAGGAGCTTTTGGATCTGAATGTACAGGTGAGTCTTATGGGATATTGTATTTCTATTTTGAACCACTCCTATAGTCCTAATAGTTTGCTTTTTTTTTCCCTTCTCCTGAAGAGTTTTCGTGAGTGGAAGATGGGTGCCAGGAGTGTTATTTAAGAGATCCTACTTTAATTAACAAAAAATAATATGAAAGAAAAAATCCAGAACTGCTAGAAAGACTGGAATAAAAACTCTGAAACACTGTGAATTTACTTGAAAAGTTCCATTTCAACAAATTTATTATTTTTCCACTTTCAAGGATGATCAATTCAGACTCGATTGTCATTTTTCCCTCTCTTTTCTGTACTTTTGCCTTCCCATTCCCCCCTCCACTGCCACAATAGGAAATGAGAAAATACTGTTAAAAAAAAAAAAAGGCAAAACACTTTAAAAAAAATATTATTCAAATAACTTCGGAAGAGCAGCTTCAAAGTTCATTTATTTATTTTGCTTTGAAGACATCACGTATTTACTCATGACAGAGTTACAGCCAAACCCCATGGAATTATTTCTGCAAATACAGAACGTGGAGCGCCTGAGCTGGATTTTCTGCGTCTCTTGGAGTTACCAGTGGATGTCTGTGGGGAATTCTGCTGTGTGAGGATGTGAGGTGTCTCCAGCACGACTTCTCACGCAGTTCCTCCGGGTGTTTGTGTTCAGGTGATGCCCCGTCCCAGCCCCTGCGGTGGGAGCTGTCCAGCAAGGGCTGAGCCCACTGCTCGAGCAGCTTCACCACCAGCAACAGCCAGGGATGCTCTGAAAGCCCCCCAAATGCTGCTTTGCTGGTTTACACTTGGCAAAACCCCAAGGGATTGTTTGGTTTCATCTGCTGTAAATTGTCCAGAGTCACATCAGCGTCCCAGAGCAGGAGCTGATGAGGGAACGGCGCAGGACGAGTCTCCCTCTCTCCACAAGTACAAATGCAGGCGTGGACATCTCTGGTGTTTGTTCTGGCCAAACCTTCTGCAGCCCAAGGTACCCAAGTTTTGGCTGCAGGGTGGTGCCTCTCACACCCCAAGTCCTTGCTGAAAAGGAAGAGTTCACCTGCACAGGCCACCACGGGAATTCTGTTTTGCTGTAAAACCCTGTGAAATTCTACCACAGCATTTTAGAGGCTTCACTGCATCACCTCTGTGAAATGAACATCTGAAGAAGCCTCTCAGTCTACTTCTGCAGGCCTTTCTCAAGCATCTTTCCCCCCCAGAAACTCTCCTGGATTTCAGGACCCCTTCCATCTCACCTCCCACTGGTAAGCCATTAAACTCAAGACCAAAACACATCTGCTCCACTATTTCTGTAAAAAGATAAGGGATAATTATATATGTTAAGGGATAATTATATATGAGGGATCAATTTTTTGTCTGTAATTCAGCAAAATAAAAAGTCATGTACCAAAATTTAAACGCACATGTTCTCCTGGGATCACTTATATGCTTAAAGTTGGGCACATGTTTGTTGAATCAGGACCTAAAATGATACTGCTCATATAAATTGTACTTTAAAGCTCATTCTAGAGCATCATGGTAAAATAAATCTTTATCTTTGCTACTTAGTACTAATGAAAAACAATATTATTGCTACTTTTCCTATATCAATTCACTCAAAGAGGAATGTTGTACAATTGCAGAGAGCAGCTACCCGTGCTTCGTGATCAACCTGATAATTAATAGGAATAGAGAAAAAGCCCTGTATTTCTGAGTGCTGATCAGGCAGCAAAGGCACTCCAAACATCTGAAGAAAAAACAGTTTGTTAATTGCTGTCTAGACAGTTTATTGCTGCAATAAGATCAAAACACAGAATACTGAGGTTTGTGGTATGAATCATGCAGACTAAACAATTGTTTTATTGCATTTACAGAGCACTTGATTTATAATGCAGTCAGCTTGGTAATAAAATTCCTCCATTGTATATCCTGAATAATTTCACCTCTTTTCACATCTCTCTGGTTTAATTCTATATCAAGATGTCTTAAAAATGTCTGGATGGAGAGGGGATTACTGTCTTGTGTATATAAAGTTACTTATCTCGGGTCTCTGTTGTATCATCACCAGGCATCCAGCGCTGATCCAACATTCTGCTGAGCCTGGATCAGCTGTTGGTCCTGTGGATACACTGAGGAACAGATTTATTGGGCTGCAGCCTGCAGTGAGTGCACCACAGGGACATTAAGGTGACCCACTGCGAGAGGTTTCATCCCCCTTCACGTTCAGCCAAAAGGGATCAATCAGGCAAGTGACATTTGGGGTTTTTTTTTAAATTTAATTACTCTACAGAACTTATCTTTTTTTTTACTGAGAAGAAAGATTCAGCTCTCTGCTCCTGTGGGCATCTCTGAGGGTGAAGGGGAACTTTTCTGGGAACCAAGAAACTTTTGGGATGATGGAAATTCTTCTTTATTAAGCGTTGAGCTGGGTGAAGGGAATAGTTGATGAATCCGAGTCTGTGCAACTTTCCCTGGGAGCGTACAGTGATGTTGCCTGTGTCTTTATATGATATCTTTGTATTGTTTTAATTTCCTAGTTTTGATGAGTTATAATCATCCCAATATCTGTGAAAAGCAAAGAAATAATAGATCAGATTGTAGCTCTGGAGCAAAATCAAACCAGAGACCTAAATCTGGAGAATCCTAATTCCATATATTATTGCCATTCTCCTCCCACTGAGTACAGTGGGAATGTAGTCATTGACTTCACTGGGTCATGACTGCATCTACAAATTTTGGGAACTTGATAAATCTGACAGTGCTGGGGTAAAGCAGGATGATATTTCTCACTTTATAAATGTCTGTTTACATAAGATTTTGAAGTAAAAGCTGTTTAGATAAGTTTAGATGAGTATCTTTGATTCAGTATTGGGAGGAAACCACCCTCTGCAGAGTAATCCCCCAATTAACATCTGTGCTGTCTCTTTGTAATATCTTAACTTGGATACTGTCACTGTAGTTGTATTTCAAGCTAAACTCTTTAAAAGCATTTCTGCCAGGCCTCACTGGAAAAACGTGTCTGAAGTGGAGAGGTCTCTTTGCATAAAATCACACTTGGCTTCACCAGTAAAAGTTGATATTCCTGATGGTCAAATGAAATTACTTCTAAAATATCACTAGGTCTGTATCAGGACTGTTCCACCCAAAAAGCTGCTGCATGGACTCTTCATTATCTCCTGGTACAAACTGCACTCCAGAGAAACGACAGAAAACATTCTGGTATAAATTTTTACACCTTCATGGTGTGTGGTAATCAGTCCTGGCTCTCCAAAACCTCCCAGTATCACACTGTGTGCCAACCTGCCTTGTAACTCCTCTTGCAGCTCTGCAGGAAGACCAGAGCGGCTTCATTCCAGCCTGCATTTGGCCCCCAGCTTCCACCCAGGGCAGAACTGACCTTCCTGAACATCCTCGGCATGTGAAGAGCCGAATTTGGAGGGGAGAGATGGTCCCTGAGAAGTGCAGAGGCAGGAGAACATTGCAGAGGAAGAGCCCTGAAGGAAGGAGTCAGGATGGATAAAGGTTAGATCCTGGGTACCACCCCAGACAGTGTCTTGTGACTGATCCCACAGGTTTTGTGTTTCTGGAAAGTAGGATTCTCTTCAGTCTCCAGAGTCTCCTCATCTTGGATGAGGAGGCTGTTGAAGGCTGATGCACTTTTGAAAAAAGACCCAGATGCTCTTGGAGACCCAAACTCAGACTCACGACCCAGTGAAGGAGAGAAAGGTAAATACCACATCCCCCAGAATACCCCTCCACAGAGCTCTTCTCTTTCTCCTCTAAATGACAGAGACACAAATACAACCAGAGAACAAGAAAGTACCTTTTCAAATAGCTGGTTTATTCTAAAAAGTACTGATATCCTTAGACAAAAGCAAATATTAAAAGCCACCATGACAGGGCAGGGCAAGACAGGCTTCTGGCAGCATAAATCGATGCCTTGTGAACAGAGAGGTGCTGGAAAGAACACCTGAAATGTAAACAGAATTCAGTAACCCTGCAAGCAACCCAGGAACTGCTTGGTCACTTAGACCTAGAGATTTTCATTAATAAAATTGTAAAGTAAATCTATAACATCGATGTCGATAATGCAGAACCACAGTTTTACAGTTCTGAAAGTCCAGATAAAATTATTTGGTTGCTTTCTAACAAAAGCAAGAATCTGTTGCTGCCTGAGAGGATTTGACACTAAATTCACTGGTGGAAATAGCAGCAAAATACTCTTTTCAGAGTTCAACTTCTATGTAGGTGTTTTTTAAAGCTAAGTGCTTAAAGAGTATAAGAGTATAAGGAATAAGTATTTCTAGAAAGGCTCTTTGGTTTTGTGTGTCAGGACAGTGGCCCACATTGCTCCAGCTACCAGGGCTTTTTGATACAGATTCAGGCAATTTTCTCCTCAGAGTCTTCAGTGCTTCATGAGCAGCACGATGTCAGTCACCAGCACTTTAAGCAGAACTGGTGGCACCATCCCTGCATGTGTTCATGGGATGCTCTGGAGTCCACCCTCTGCTGCAGAGGACCTGGGCAGCTCCTGCCACCCCACTGTGAGTGGCCAAAAGGCACTGACAAGAGGCTATTCTCATGAAGAACTTTAGGAGAAAAATATGAGAATTTGTTTTGCCCACTTTTCAGCCTGATTTTTGTTCACCAATCCCTGATGGCCTTGAGTGTGTTATCGTAGAGAAGGACTTGACCCACCTGCTTGGAGTGTGGACCCATGCACAGATTATTTGTCCTCTGGCCCAAAACTGTCCTCAGGACAAAAGAGCCAAGGAATTTATGGTGGGGAAAGGCAGAGTGAGAGAAGGAGTATGCCTAGAGAAAGGCACCAAAATGCTGTAGATGCTGTGAACAACCATGTAGGTGCTGTAAGGCATTAGAGACCGAAGCCCCAGGGCGTTACAGCCAGTGTGTGACAGCCAGTGCTGCTCTGGCAAAGCACCTTCTCTCCCATCAGCCCAACACAAGTTGTTCCAAGCACACAGATTCAGGGGCAACCAGCCCTTCGTGCTTTCTTTTACATGGCTTTAAATGCTGTGAGAAGTATTTCTGTCGTTTATTGCTGCTCAATAAAGTTTTATCTCGTGCAAGTCATGATTTATTTACTCCATGTTGCAGAACAGACGTGTGTGCTCTCCCACATCAGCACCCCTTTACCAGATTCATAAAATGTGTTAACAATTCATTTAAAATTCATATACAAGCTGAGTACAGTTCCTTCCCAGAGCTGCAGCAAGTAATAGAAAGCAGCACGTGCCCTGACATATGGCAGGCTGTCAACGTGTGCTCTGAAGGTCTCCTCAGCTGTAAGTGCTCCAGTGTGCTTTGGAACTGCTCTCGTGTCCAGCCACTCAAACAACATCTTCACATTTCCCACTTATCACAGAGCTTCTGCTAATTTTCCTCCTCAGCTACCAGGAAAACACAGACTGTGAGAAGAGTTGGTTTCGAGAATGACTGGTCAAGAGTTTATCTCCAGCCTTTCCGTTTATGAACTGCCTGTTTAACAGGGGCCCTTCACCTGCCCTGAAAAGATGCAGCTTTTTGCTGGTCTGTGTGAGTCACACAGGCAGAAAGGTGAGGTGAGAATCAAAATGTGCCCTTCTGGGAAAATCATCTTTTCCGATCCTTTGGAAAGGTACAGCCATTGTGCAGCTTCAGTGACCTTTCACTAACGGCTGTGAAATATCTCTGGTTATTCTCTTTACCCGGTTTTACTGCACAGTATCTGCTCACAGTGTACCTTCTCACAGCCCTGCTATTTTCATTTTCCAGCACCAGAGGACCCTGGCTCTGAACCTGACCCACAAACATCTCACCTCCAGGCTCCTCTCAGCAAGATGCCCCACTTTGAACTTTGGCCAGGCAAAGAAGACTTGTGGGAACACGACCTCAGACTCCATTATCCTCAGGTATCTCACAATATTTGCATAATTCCTAAGGAGATGTGAGGGGTCTGTGATATCTCTGCAACGTCCTTGTTCCCTTCTATTCCTATTTTAACAGGGTCATGCACTGGGAAAGACAGTCTGATGTTTGTGAATTCCAGAGGAAAAATTATTGACAATTTTGGGCTGACCTAAATAGTTACAATAAGATTTTGGGGTGTGGACAGGACCCAAGCGTGTGCTGCAGGCCCTAAGTGTCCTTCAAAAGAGCACCAGCTGGGTGGCTCTGGCAGAGTCCTTGCTGCATTCCTCACAATGTTGCTACACACATTTGTGCAATATTTGGCTTATTTGTGCAACATAATTAATGAAACATGTCTCATTGGCACCAGCATCCTGAGGGACCCAAAAGCAAATGGGGGCCTTTGAAGCCTTAAAGAATCTTAAAAGCAGAAAATATTTACCACAAGTTTATTAAACCAAGCTTTACTGGTAATAAATTAGCAGCCTGTAGACATGCCCTTATCTTGAGGAGCTGACATGAATCCACTAGAAAAATACAGTGACAATTTACAGTGTCCACAGCACCTTTCAAGCTTTCACTCACAAGCTGCTGATGCACTTTGCCACCAAAACCCCCAAGTTTGGTGAGATGTCCCTTCCTGAGGCAGCTCCTCTGCATAAAAGAGCGATGAGTCAAGGGAGTCCTGTCCATGTGCAATCCTCAGAAATCCATGGAAGTCTTATAACACCATCATGTCATTCCTTTTCTCGTAGCTACTGATCCATGACTGGAAGTATTTTAGAAACACTGACCCAGAGTCTCAGTAATTGAGCTGGGGGTGGCTGATATGTCCTTTCTGCCCCTACACCTGCAGTTTGGGTTATGTGATCTTACGGTGCATTTCAAAACCACAAACCACTGGGGGGGTGTTTACAGATTTGCACATCCCTTACACTGCCCCATTGTATGGTAAATTATACTGGAGCCTCTCCTGAGCTCTTGAACAAAAGCCCATTGTTTGAGGGTGTTATATACCCCACGTGCTCTGCCCAGACTTACACTTGTATCATGAAAGTGTAGGCGAGTTCACATGAGAAATGTTTTCTAGTGTTTCTGTTTGGGTTTTTAATGGCATTTGTGCAGGTGCACAGCTTAAAAAAGGGCTTTTTTTCTCAGTCTACAGAGCTGGTCTAAAATTCAGCTGGAGCAAGAGCCGTTCACAGCAACATTTGACTTTTAAAAATGATCTCAAAATTTTGTGTTGCATCAGCAAGTATTGCTCAGTTTTATTTAAAAAGGGTGTCTTTGAGCATCTTCCCATTAAATAGGTTGTACAGGTGGGGGTCAGTTTGTACAGTTCAGCAAGACCTAAATCAAGTCCAATGCAAATGCACTTAGGGATGTGTGCAGATATTAATAAGTTCATCCTCTCAGTGTAAATGCTGCCTTCAGTTAATAAATGGTTATGTTTTATTGCAGGATCAAGCCTTACGTGTCATGCAGTAAATTCCTCATCCTCAGGTTCTTGGACATAACCTGATAACTACTCAAAAGGTCCAAAGCCTCTGGACTGAATGTGGCATCTGTGGCATCAGGGCAGAAAGGGCTCAGAGCGTTCTTGCCCCATCACACCTTTCCCAGTCTCCATCCCTTAATTTTGCTGGATCAGCTCCTGGAACTGGGTGACAGACTGATTTCACAATGAGGTGAGCCAGCACAGGAAGGACTGTGGTGCATGGAAGAAGCAAGTGGAGGGAATTCTGCATTATTGGAAACCACAATTGCCTCCAAACTCGCAGTAACTCGAATCTGCAGATCAGGTCAGTCATAGCCCCAACATGCAGCTGATGACTGTTCCCATGGGAGAATCACTTCCCAGCAGGGTTGTGCAAGGGGCTTATACTCTGTCTTCCTAAATCCTGGAGGGTTGAAGCTTATTTGTATATCAAACAAGGCCCAGTTGGAGTCTACCATGAAGAATTGTCCCTCTAATATAACTCAGCTGTGCATGTATTTCACTGCAAAGAAAATATAGCTAAGACTTCCACCAGGTTCCCTCATCAGTGGCCACGGCATTAGTGATAAATGTTCATTTGACTTACGTGTGTTAAAAGAGGTGCATTGGGCAGGATTCTGAATAAATGCAAATTTATTCAGAATCATCTGAAATATTTGGAGTTACAGGCACAAGTGGGATCTGAGTCAAGCCACTTGTCCTAGTTTCTGTCATCCAAACACTAGCCCTTTATAAATCATTAATTTCCAGACTGTTTATTATCCAGGGGAAGTAACAAAACAGTAGTATCACATAACACATCCTAAGAATGCCTTGTTCATTTTAAGAGCAAATAAAACTAAATAGCACCAAGTTGTTAGTGATGCAGCCTACAAGACCAACACAAAAAAGGGACCTTAATCAGGCTGAGGCCACAAAATAAACAGGGGAATGGGTGAAAAAAAGAAGGGAAAAAAAGAGATTGGACGAGACTGACCACACATAAACATCTTCACATAGATATTCCTTGTTTACTGTCACATGGAAATTGCCTCTGCTCATTACATGGTGGGGCTTTGGGAGCGGGGATGGTTTCCACAGCTGCTGGAGCTGTTCCCCTCAGCTGCCTTTCTCACAGGAATAGTTTAACACCTATTCCCAGGCAGAGGACAGAGCAGAGCCACCGTTTCAAAAAATAATCATCAAAATTAATTACTCCGTCAAGAAAGCAAACTTTTTGTGTTTTGTTAGCACGGCCCCTCCTCTAATGGGTTTGTCATCTGTCCCCCAGGAGCCCCTTGTGACAAGGCAGCGACATCAATTCCCAGCTGAAGATGAGGAAGAGCAGGAGTGAGTGATGTTTCTCTGTGCTACAACTTCACTGAAGTTCACCTTTCTGAGCAGCTCCAGGGGTGCAGAGCAGATCCTGCTACGGGGAGAGGCTGTCACAGCACACAGACACTGCCCAGGCACAGAGATCCGCTCGTGCACCTTGTTCCAAAATATCCCTGCAGACTTGTAGGTCGGAATATTAGACATAAAAGGTGGAAATTCTAATTTATTTTGTAGCCTATCAATAGGTAGTGTTGACAGCTAAGCAATGCAGTTGTCCTGGCAGGTTTGCTACTACAGCAGAGCCAGAACCTGGGCTGCTTCAGCGAACCTCACCAGCATGAATTTTTATCAGTTTAGCTTAAATGCCTTCCACCTTTCCCTAGTAAAAAGTCCTTTGCTGGCCAATATTACAGAGTTTATATTGAGCTGGGTGTTTTGCTGGTCTCACTTGTCACTAAAGTATTGTAATTCTAAAAGTGATGTTAGCAAAACTGTAATCCAGGCCTCACACGTTATTTTGGTCCATATGTTATTTATTTTAATCTCCTCAGGTTCCAAAATACTATGTATTTACATCTGCCCTTTAAAGTTATTGTTAGCTACAAAATATTAGAAACATAGTTTCATCTATAAAATGTATAATTAAATTAATCTTTCCCATATTTTCTTTTACATTGCACAGGAAACATTTTAGTCTGATGAATACCATGGACATATAATTAGTACTTTATACCATAAACTAGATTATAACATAAACTGTCCACCCTGGCTCCAAAAATCCTTCAGATTTTAATTCAATTGCTGCTCTTTATCAGGATGAAAGCATTTGAATTCAATTATTGGTATGATTATTCAGTGTGGATTTATATAGGTTAGATGTGGTGGTAGTTTTAAACAGAAGTTTAGTGGAAGTCTCAAATTAGGCATTTGCATCTATATTTAGGCATCTACTAGATTTCAGATGCTGAACATCTGATTTTTCTAGCTGAGTTTTGCCTAAGTTAGGGTTTAATGGGAATCGAGACTGCATGATGAAAGTAAAGGGAAACTAATTTTGGGGTATTTTTGAATTTCAGTGGGAATTGGGCACCTGATATGCTTAGACTTTTGAAAGCCCTTCTACATGCCTAACTGTACCTTTCAGTGGCTAAATACCTTTCAAAATCTGGCAGGACACTGGATAAGTGTTTACCAGTAAAGCCAATAAAATCTCCTCGTTCTTTTTTGATTTGTCCTCTTTGCTGCCTGAGAAACCTTTGAGATATTTTTGGCACCGATACATCCCTTGAGGTAGATCTGCCCTTTTTTTAATTTTAGCTGAAGATAAGTTGGATGTGGTTGCAATTTAAAGACATTTTAAAAATGGGAACCTGGAATTAGCCACGATCATCTATATTTAGGCCTCTCCCAGATTTAAAGCCTGGTCTGGGGCTTGATCTCCTGCGGATCCCAGGGCTCCACAGGGAGCAGGGCCAGGCCATTTATTCTCCTATTACAGAGCCAGCCCTGTGTTTATACCAGCTTGTTTAGCTTACTCTTAATGCACATCCTAAGATGTACCTCTAATACACATCCTAAGACATGTTTATGAAAATTCTTTATAAGCAAAATATTTTACTTCCATTGAGTAAGTTCAGATATAGAACAGCCTCAGAGCTACGGGCTGGTCCAACAATCTTCCTCCCTCCCTGTGCATCTTTTATTTAAAAATTCAGCCTTCAGCCCACCCACATCACCACAGCAAGACCCAATAACTGTAACATGTGGATTCTTGGTCAATTTTGTGCTGGTTTTGCTAACATGTTTCAAGAAGTAATTATTAGTCAGAAGATTACACACTACTTAGAGCTGGGATTTGGACTCGTATTTGGGTTTAATTCTTTAGATGTTTCTTCAGAGCACAGAGTATATCCCTTTATGAAGCACATATTCCCGAGGTGGGATCCTCCACTGCCAGCTAATTGGGAAATCTGTTCCATCCAAGGGGCTAAAATCAATGGCAGCATTGAACTGGCTGAGCATCAACACCTTGAACTTAAAAAGATCTTGGACATTTATAGAGCCCACTGACTCCCTTTGTGGGTGCTCAGCACTTCTGAAAACCAGGCAAGAAGCTTTTAAAGATTAAACAATAGCCCGACTCCAGCAGGAAGTAAAATCATTTAAAATTTGCAGAGAGACACATAAAAAGGGGACATGACATGCAAGAGATATTTTATTATATTAGACAGTAAATTCATAGGAAATGCTTTCTCAGTGAAGTGATTTACTGAGCTGTGGGATTCATGGCCACTGAGACAAGGAGTTTAAAAGTTTCATGCACAGACTGGATGAGAGATCTTTGTTTAACTGTTATTGCTCATGGCACTCCTGCAAGGGTTGTTTAACCTCAGGCTTTGGGGTCTAATCTATCCTCTGATTTTCAAATCGAGACAAAACCTAATGTGGTGGGTGATTATCTTGCTGGTCTTTCACACTATCTTCCCTGAGCATCAAATGATGTCTAATATCAAAACTAGTTATGGAACGAGATAGGCACCTTCCCCTACCCCTGGTTTAGGCATTTCTGTTGTCCTAAAACCAAGTTCTGGTGTTCAGACACTGCAGGGAAGGTACAGTGTAAATGCCCCTCTGAGAGATTCTGCCTCTCCACAATAAAGGTGATGAGCTCTAAAGCACAGCAATAACCAGCTGCCCAGATAAAAGTTTTCTTCCCTGGATGCTGTGACTTGTCCCCAGAATCTTACCCCACACAGACCTGGATCCCACGTGCCCTAATCTCACATTCATTAGAATTCAGGTGGGTACTGAACTCAGCCTTCTCCTGCATTATTTATGTTTATTCTTTCCTGGGGAAAAAAAAAAAAAAGTATTTTACATGCTTTTTAAACTCATAAACATAATGAATCAAAGGCAATTTGGCAAATCTGTTTTATGGCTGGAGGCCCACTGTGGATCTGCCCACTTAGTTAAACTCAGCCTTGCTGAGGCATCTTTCCACCTCGAGGAATCTGTCACTTGGAGCCAATCAATCACAGGGATGTCCTGTCCTTCCCCAGCCCCAGAATGTTGCACTTTATTCACCCATTCCCTCACTTCCTGCCATCTATGTCCCTCAGCATTTCTTTTCCTTATTTTTAATACCTGTTCCAAGCTGTATCTCCACAATCCATTTACCCGCTGCGATGATCAGACTAAAAGCAGAAAGAGGCTGAAGCTCATATTCCCAGCAGGCTGAAAGCTGATTTCCTGCCTGTTTTATTCATGCATCATTGATAGTGCCAGGAAAACCGAAAATATGCATTGGGTTTGGATGAATAAATTTCACATAAGAGTGAGATAAACACCACATTTTTCCTCACAGGTATTCAGAGTGAAAAAAGCAACAAAACACACATACACCAGATTTTAACTTCAATTACCACAAAAGCTCCAAAATTACCTTAAAGTTGTCAGAGACTGTAATATATAAATAGGTATATATGTACACACAGAGGCTATATATAAATACTGGAAATATCAATATGCTGGAAATATATATATATACTGAAAATGTTCTGTTTACTTTCTGAGGGTTGTGACCTTAGGATGAACCCACACTCAGACCCCCCATTTTCAGGCTTTTCTTTATTAGCACATATTTTAAGATTACTTTACAGATCTGCAAAAGAAAGACTTCTCTTACAACCATTTTTTTCTCTAGGAACTTCAGGTCTAAATGAAACCTCAAATATCGTGGGAGTCAGTAACCCAAAACCAAAGAGTTTGTATCAAGAAACTGCTTGATATGAACAGTGAGTGCTCTGAATAGTCGTCATTCATTTTCAGAACTGCCATCAGCTGGCTGTGTAACAGTAGATCCCCAAAATTATGGAAGTTTGCAAAAATATCCCCTCACACTGGTGAATTAAAACATTTTTTCCTCGTTTTTTGTGCACACATGGATGGTTCGTCGTTCATATTCACAGATAAGACATAATTACATGTAAGGCTTGATTTACTTGTAAGGATTGATTGCCAGAGTTCCAGGAGCGTTTGGACAACACTCTCAGGTGGGACTGTTGGGGTGTCTTGTGCAGGGCCAGGAGTTGGACTTGGATGATCCCTTGTGGGTCCCTTCCAGCTCAGGAAATTTTGTGATTCTATGACATAAATTAAATTTGAAATTTTCTATGAAATCAAATTAAATTTATTCAAGTTATTCTTGAATAAATATTGAAAGCATGAGGTAGAAGAGAGCTGCTGAACCACCAGTGTTATGGGGCCAGAGCCTCAGCTGTTACCCATCACACCACTGCTGCTGAGAACACCCACCCCTCCCACCAGAGCTCCTGGTGTGCCTGAGGAACAAGCCAAAGGCTTGAAGGATGCATGGGGGAGAAGATGCTGTGCAATAATGGAAGAGCTGGACATCCCACTCCTTAGGATTTATTAAGGCTAAAAAAGGTAAATTTATGTATTCCTTTGTCCTTCCCCTCTTGTATTGCAGTCATGTTCCCTGGCTAGGCTGGGAGCTGGTAAATCAGCACCTTCAGGGTGCAAATCCATTGCAGAGCCATGGCAGAAATAGGAGGGGAGGCTGCAACACCCCCTTGGGACACTCAAACCTGGTGTTTGTGCTGTGACATGGTCAAGCCTTGCCTTGTTACATGGAATTTCAAGTCCTTCTTAAGTCTTCATTTGGTGTAGGTGCTCCTGATTAACTCTCTGGAGACGCCTAAATATTGGAAAAGCTGCTTAACCTTGGGGGACACCCCCAGTGCTTCACTGCAAAGCAGGGGAGCAGAGCCTTTTAAAAAGTTATGCCCATCCTATGCAATCCGTGACTTGAGGTAAATCCAGCCTAGCCAGCAAACTGTGTCCTGGGTTGCTCAGAGTATTTCTTGCCAGGCTGTTTGTTTGTGCATGGCTGCCCCAGGCTATTGCAGCAAAATTCCTTGTGCTGAAGCAACTCCATTCATACAGGCAGGGTCTGGAATAACCCCCAGCGAGGCCACGCTCAGCTCAGAGCTGCAGATGTAAACCCTGAGTGGTCTCAATTCAGTTTGCTTTATGTACCACCCTGTTAATGCTATTAAAACCAGAGAGAAACAAAGCTGGAGGGAGAAATTCCCATGGTTTATATTTACACCATGCATCCAACAGACTTCCCCCCTTCTCCGGAAGAGTTACAGAACGCATTAATTGAGCTTCAGGGTGGCTGATAATTACATAATTGCAGACTAATTTCCCCTTTCCTAGAGGTGAAGTTACACTGGTGGCGAAAAAAAACCCCGCACAGTCTTCTCAAAAGCAGAAATGCTCCTGCATACAGGAGACCTGATCTTGCCCTGCCCAGGGTTGGTGGGAGCCTGTTGAAAGGGAAAAACGTGGGTGGTGCAGGAATCGGGGATGGCAGGAGGCTGCAGCCCATGGCTGAGGGGTCCAGCCCCATGGAGAGACTCCCTCCTCACTGGATGGACCCACAAGCACTTTTTGTGGCTGTGGTCTGAGGAAATGAGCCAGCTGAACCAGCAACTTTTTTTTTACTGGGTTATTTTTCAGCCAGTGCAGCATAAAAGGAACAAAAGAGAGGTGGGAGCACAGGCTGGTTCAGCCATGATGCTGTTTAGTGCTGATACTCCAATGGCATTGAACTAAACTGGGAAGCTTTGGCTCCGTGAACACAAAAGCCCCGTCTAAAGACTTGCTGCCACCACTCTTCCTCTGCCCATCTCTGGCTGGAGGCAGGGAGGGCAGCAAACAGGTATTTTGGCTCATCCCAAACTGCAACCTCACCCTGAAAGCAAAGACCAGGTCTCCTAACAGTGAGACACTTGGGCTTTGACATGTTCTGGTTTTAACAGCCCTGAGCACACTGAGTGTGAGCACAAACAGCGGGGGGAAGGAGGGTCATGGGCTGCTCCCTGATCATTTTTGGTGGTGATACCATTTCTGAGAGTGGCCTTAGGACCCAAAATTCAAGCCCTTCAGCCCTGATTTCACCATTACTCATGAGTTCAGACAACCACTCTCTTACAGCCTGTCTGGGAGAACCAGGACTGGGTGTTTTCTATGGGGTGGGTGAGGCTGTGCCACCTCAGCACCCAGTTCTTTTATTACATCATCTGCAGGTACCACCCTGCACCTTGATTAGGTCTTTCAGCCCCCAGGCAATAATTTTATGCTGTCTTTGACATGGCTGTAGGGATGATAAATACATGTGCATTTCTTAGGATTACCTCAGGTGGTCTCTGAAGGCCCAAGTGCTTCCTAATCTTTTGCTTTTTCCCCCCAAAAATATAAAAAGCTTTCTCAGCCATCTTAAAACCTGTAGCTTCAGACTCAAATTGCAACTTGAAAAGGTTTGTAAGAAACGAGACTGCAAATGTATTTAGTGTATGAAAAATGATTTTCTAAAAAACATACAAGATGTTCTATTTCACCTAATTCTCTGTATTGATTTCTGTGGCATCATCTTCTTCCTTCCCTTTTTCATCTTTTAATGCATTTCTATTTCTTCTGAACACACAAAAAACATCCTGTTGAACTCTCCCCATCTACAAAAAATATTACGTGCTTCTTGTACGGCATTATACAAAACAGAACAAAGAAGTTTTCCTTCCCAATCAGTAATTTCGTTTTCTTTTGTAATTGTAAAAAGAAACTCCTGAAAAATCAATATACTGTTGCGAAGTTGTACACAACCGGGAATGGAGAAAGCTTAGTAAATAAAGGAAATTGCAATTTTTTCCTCTCTTTGGTCACCCTTTGGTACACTCAAGGTGACTGTCAATCTGTTTGGTGCTTTTCTCCCTTGCCCTCCCCCCCACCCCGAAAATTTTAAAGCTAATCTCGGAGATGAAAAGAAAAGTTTGCAAAGAATTGTTCTTGGAGCCAAAATTCCTGATGCCCTAAATTACAGCAACCCCCACCCCGAAGTGGCTGGCTCCTTAAAGTAATCTGACTCCTCTCAATTAACCAGCACCGAGATAAAGATTGCTCATGCTAAAGATGTCACATAACACCAGGCTTAGAAATTGGAAAACCTCAGCTAAAGGAAAGATACCTGTTGGGCTGCATCAATAGTTTCAACATATATCAATATTTGGATACGATTTACTCTCTTAATGTGCAAAATCGAGTGAATTTATGCACCTAAACCTGACAAAGAAGGGCTTCTTATGGAATAACCTCTTTAATTAAAATGTATAAGGGACCATTTACTTGGGGAATCTTTGTGAGAGCTTGGAACTGCGAGGCTTTTTGTAAGGCACAATGTCATCTGCAAAATATACACAGGGAGTTAGGAAGCTCAGATGTGAGCTGCTTGCAGATCCAAGGGGGGCAGAAAAAGATGTTTTGCCAACTTGATTTGCACCTGCAATTAAACAGACACACAGGCCAGGCTAATTTACACTGAAACTTAATTGCAAGCATAAATCTCCTATATACAAATGACATATAAATAAAACCTCTCCTAGATACCCAGGATCTGCTACACAAAGGAGCCAAGAGTCCCATATCTCCTGTTTTTCATGGTTATAGGTCTCTCTTTGGGCCACAGAATTACTTTAATGCATTTGTCTTTTTGCCTAAAAATACCTAACGGTGGGATGTCAAAAAAATAAATCAGGATCCAATTTGTCCTGGCACACCTTTAAACAGGGATGTTGTTAACAATTAATCAGCAAAAGAGTGTGAGGAAACACAAGCATGTGAGTTACAATTTATTAACTGTAATCCAGCATCCTGTAAAGGTGCTTTGCTACTCTTGAGTTTTTGTGGAGGGAGCCAGGACTGAGTGTTACAAGGAATAAGTCAAGGGATTATAGATTTGCTGAGGCCATTTTTTTATCTTCTAAACAGTATTTCATGTGTGGAAGGCACTTTGAGACTCCAGGGCTGAGCAGTGTCCAACTGCACCAGTGCTTTTTACATGAGTGGCAAGTTCTTGATGAAGTCGAAAGGAGAAGGCCAAGAAAGGGAACACCCAAAAAAGAACAAAAAGCAACCCAAATTGGGTGTTTCCCCTAAAAGTACCTTCACACAACAACTTATTTCCATAAAAACTTGAATGTTTGGGGGCTTTTGAGCAGCCTGGAAAATTAGATCAAATGAGGGTAAGATGCAGAATGACCTAAAGTCATTTCATGCCTGGACCAGAATGGAGCACCCTCTCAATACTCTTGATACTTTCATGGAGGCTTACACTGAAATAGGACTGGATGCTCTGAGGGTTGGATTTTAATTTCATTTTGTCACATGGCTGGTCAGTTAAGAGGCAGCATGCTAGATTTTTGTTTCTCTTCCACAAAATATATTCACTAGTTTTTTCCCACTTGGGTTATGAGCCTGCTGTTACTCTGATAAGCCTGTTTATGGTGTGACCTACTTAAGCAGAGCTCTGATGGCTGGAGGCTCTGGGTAGTGCAAAGACTATAAAGGCCACAAACAGGAAAAGATATCATATGAAAAAAAAGTTTTCAGGCTTTTGTCCTTTACGTGCTGCAAGGTGTCAAGCACTGAACCAGCGCTGAGACCATTGTTCAACCAACTGCTCTTTTCAAATGGAAATGCCTGCAAAAGCCATGTCAGCAAAAGGAATTCTTTGCTTAAACTGTGGCTCCTAGCTTACATCCCACAATAAAACCTGAGGCCTATTAGTCCATATTAGGACTTGTTACTAGGTTTTAAAGCTCCTTTCGGGCACAGTTTCAGCCTAATCTGGCTGTATCACTACCAAGGTTACGTTGCCTTTGACTTGCATCAGAAGTCTGGTTAATTGATTTTGCTACTGCAACTGGCTGTTACAAAATATGTTTCTGGAGAGACACGGGCCTGGCTATGTCCACACAGGAAACAGGATCAAGGATTTCCAAAGATCTGTTGATTTTTCAGCTTTCATGCTCTGAAGATATATTTCCTTTGAAGTGTCTCAAATAGGGTAGTATCCAATTATATTTGTAATCCCAATCTAATTCAATCAGGGACTCCAATTATAGCTGATCTGTCTCTTAATCTAGTTAAAGTCTGTAGAGTAGACAGTACCTTAGCTAACATAACTACATTAAAATTTAAGCTGTTGATCCAGGGACAACCAAGTTACAGCCAGAACTAGCTGAAAAGTGGGAGGTTTGCAATGGAAATGGGCTAATCCTCATTTAACGTCCAAACCCTGCACCAGTTCTTGCAGCCAAATCTCTGGCAAGTTTCTGATTATAAAGGGCCTTAAAAAGTACTTTTGTGCTGAGCCAAACACAGCTGTTTTAGCCCTGACTAGTTGTTTTCTTCCTCCCGAACACCTCATCCCAGCTCTCCCTACAGCAGGCTCGGGAAAACTCAGTGCCACTTCCACAAGGAAACTCTTTGGAGCAAGTGGTCTGGTGGCTGCTTGGCATCTTCCCTCTTATATGTGGCCTTGGCACAGCTGGCAGACACCCAGCTGTTGCACAAATCCACCCTCACCTGTGCACCCCCCCTGAAAAAGCCTTACCCTAAGAAGTTCCGTGAGTGCACCCAGGGAGGTGACCTGAGACACATCGGTGATGCACCGTGGCTGTGGTGCATCATTTACACTGCCAAAAGGAATAATCAGACAGTGTTAAAGGGTTGGCAGGTATAAAAGCAGGCAGACTGTAAAACAGACAGGTATTGGGGAACTTTACAGATGGCCACAGAGTCGTGCTGCTTCAGAGAGACTTTAGAAAACACATCACTTTAGTTAACTAATGTCAAACCACCAGGTTCTGCACCAGTTTGATCAGCCAGAGTGAATGGGGGTTACACTGAAATAACTGAGCTTTGTAGGCAGGAATGTTGTACAGTTGTGGGGTTTTGGTTTGGTTATTTGGAGTTTTTTAATTTCTCCCAGAACTGACTGGCTGGAGTGACCTTGGCCAACAAACCAGCAAAGAGGTCCTATTGTGTTTAATCATACTTGGGGGCAGCTATTAAATTTAATTAGTTCTGTCCCAACTGCCAGTTGCTCAGTTTCAATGTATTTACCCACCAACTCCAGGCTCCCCCTTCCAGTTTTAAGGGATGTACTTAAGCTGCCCTGATGAAGATTAAAGTCCGTTTGAACCATTTTGGGAGACAATGTATGAACTCAACAATAGTTTCCCTTGTTTGAAGAGAATATTGAGTAGCAGTACTGTCTCTTACTGAAAGTGGTGTCTGACAGCAGGGACACCTTGCAGAAAACGTCTGTTTTCCCCAGTTTGGCCTGAACTTTACAATCTGACTTACTTAGAAAGGCAAGTGCATTCTCTTAAATACAGTAACAGGGTACATGGAGATAGAGCACCCAGAAGGAATAAACACCCTGGGATTTATAGCATTATACCTGTAATTTGAATGTTTGGAGATGAATCTTATTGTGTAAAACAAATTCAAATGCAACTTTTCAGTTGTCCAATCTAAGCAGATATATCAAATTATATCAGAAGTGTAATCTTAACTTCAGTGGGCTCATTCTGCTGTGGCACTTCAACGCCTCTGTGAAAATTCAGACAAAAATCCCTTTAATCGTTCACATTTTTGTCCTTCTTTCTTTCAGGCTCTTATTTGGACTATTTTGTGTTGACTTCTAATCAAGGTTTTAAGTGTCAATGTTTTGGTTTCATTTTTTTCCTATTGCCTTCCAACCATAACAGTTGAAGACAGGGGACTTGGGGATTTTTCAGTTGTCAATAATTTTTATTTTTTTACTAAAAGCTGAGTTATGAAAGACCAGATGGCACCTCCAAAACCTGCTAATGCTCTGAATCTCCACTAACAACTGGTTGTCAGTCTTTCACAAAGTCTGGCATGAACCAAATTCACCCACATGGAAACTGGCCACACTTAGGACTGGGATGTAACTGATAAAAGTAATTGAAAAAACTGCTGTAGCAGAAGAAATGGAATTAGGTCTACCACATTAGAAAAAAAAAATCTTATTAATCATAGTCATAAAAGCAGAAAATGAAAGCTAATTTTACTAAGCAAAAAACCCCTGCTAAGTGGTATTTTGACATCTGAAAATAATTCAGTTTCGATCTTGGTGCTTCACTGACAGGAACAAGGAAATTCATAATTCTCTCCCCAAGTTGCTGTTTCAAGCCACTCCACATAGACACTCAAAGATTTTCTTTGCAAGCACCAGGAACACAGACCTGGGAACACAGACCTTTAGGGACCAAACTCAGTCCTTTGCTAGGACAGGCAACATCTTCCATGTGCCTTTCATGACCTGCTTTTTAGGATAAGACAGTGGAACAGTGTAACAACAAATGGGTTATGAAGCAACACCACTTGCAATTCAGTCGTGGTTATCTGAGATGATGAGGATACAGGGGGAGGTTGTGCTCATTTGTTACCTTCTAAGTCGTATTTAGCATTGCCATCTAATTCAATATTTCACTGTCACAGTCAGATATTGTTGGGTATTCACCGAAAAAAAAAAAAGCCTCATAATCCAAACCCATCAGCCTAGTTCCTACCCAGGAAGGGGATTTACCATTCCCAGCCCCTCACACCATTGCTGGCCCTATATTCCCCCTGTAAAAGGGGATAATAATTAGACATCTCCAAAGGCTTCATCACAGCTTAGTGCTAAAAAAAAGGGTTTGTGTACCTTGTCTGGAAGGAAAGGATCTCACAGGATTCCTGTTACTATCTGTGATGTGTCTTTGGGCCATGAAATTCAATGAAGGCAGCACGACAAAGACAAGTTACACCTACCTCTGATCTCAGGTTTATTCAGAAGCAAGTAAGTGTTTGAAATTGAACAAATATTGCAGAGGAGGGGAAATGCCATTCACAGAACACAGCGGTAATCCATTCCTTAGAATGGTTTGTATTCTTGGGGAGAGCTGGATCTCTCATTCTCCAGATTGCATCTGACGCCTAATACAAGATATTACACGGGCACACTTCTCATGCTGGGAGAAATAGAGCTGATAATGTTTACTCTTGCGTTGAAGAAACGCTTGGGCATTTTAACAAACACCCAGAGATTTGTTTGTTTGCCTGCCCAGCCCACATGCCTCTCATTCCTCCTGGCGGGAGCCAGTTGGTGGTTCTTTCAAAAAGTTACAATTCCTGTGTTATTGTGGGAGAGCTGAGGTTTGAAAGGAAGTTGCTTCCTGCATCTTCGGTCAGATGTATCTTTTGGATGTAACAGCCCAGAACCCTTGGGAATCAGCTGTCCATTAGGGATACCATAATGAAGGTGGTAATTCTGTGGTGTTTATAAACCCTTTGAATTGGCAGCCCAACTACCAGAGACTGAGTTTAAAGAGGGAGGGTAATAATTTTTTTACTTGTTATATTTCCACCTTGTCTCTTTCTCCTTCACCTTTCCATACTGTAACGGTTCTGTGAAAATCCTGCCTCCTCAAAACTCCTCCTTCAGTCTCATCATCAATGTGTAAATATTATTCTTAAAACATAATAATGCAAAATAATGCAATCCCTTCCCAGCAATCCCAGCTAACGGAGCTGGGGGGAACAGTGAGGCAATTGCAGAGTCACAACCCCGAAACCAAAAGGACTTGCTGCTATCACAGAGGTCCAAAGAGTATAAACAGCTGCTCACAATTAACATTAGAACACTTCTGTGATCCTGTTACATGGACACTGTTTAATGACAGGAGGAAAACATGAAGCTCTGTTGATAACTTTGTTGCAGCTCTTCGTCACTGGTTTACTTAATATTTTTGCTGTTAAATATTGAGGACAGAGTGACAGAAGAGAATGCAGTATCTATCTGTCATGTTTTAAATATTCTAAAAATATTAAAAATTATTAAAATTATTAAAATAATTTTTCTTTAAATATGCCTTTAGGATGTTTAAAAGAGCTGGTGTCAAAGATTTTAGCACAGTATCTAAAAAAAAAAAAAAAAAAGAAAATACAAAATACAACCCCCAAACCTGGAAGCAAATTCAGGAGAGTTTCTAACCTGAAGCTTACTAAAGAACAGGTGTACCCTGTAATTATATTGGCCTGCAAATACATATCTAAAGTAGGACCATTGCTCTGATGAGTTGTGTTTGCATTAACAATTCCCACATGGAAGGTACTTCAGCAATATTGTGGCTACACTAATTGCAGCTGGACTAAAAGCATCACTAGGTCAAGAAGGGAGGCATTCCCTGAGTAGTCAGGTCAGGAAACCTGTTCCTGAGGGTTTGTGCTCCATCATTCTCCCACTCCTTGATGTTTCCCCTTCTCGGTCCCACGTCTGGAGGGACAGTGGCTGATGGGCCAGCAGTGCCTCCGTGCTCTCCACTTTGTTGGCTGCCATGTGGGGAAGGTTTGAACTACAATTCTTTCTTCCAATGAGCACGTTAATTTGCATCTTTCTTCTTTCTCCAGATGCTGATCTGTCACACAGTTTGCATGAACTCATGTCTTCAAAGCTACTCCCCCATGATCGGGTTTGACTGAAGTGGTCAGCAGCTTCAAAAAAGGAAGATGGATGGATGGACCAAGGAAAAATATATTTTCTTATAAAGGAGGAAGAAATAAATCTCTTCATTGTCACAGTTCTAAAGGTATAAAAACCTGTTTAAAGAGAGTGTCTCCTGATTTTAGATTCAGTTATAGTCTGGAGGAGCCAAAGCACTTGCCAACATGCAATTTAACATACTTACTAACCACTTCTGAATTTGAATGTCTGGGTCTCTGCATTCAATCTTGATTAACTGGCCCAATAATGAATGTTAATTACCCTGATTTACATTGCTTACAGAGCTAAGGTCAACTTCACATCAGCAAACTTCGAGCTTCCTAAACATGTTCCAACAGGGAACATTCAAGTTGTCTTCCATGCAGTGGAGATAAGCCCTGAGAGCCTACACTGGGAGATTTGTCTTGCAACCAGCTGCAGTAAGGAACAGGGGGAAGAATACAGAAGCAAAGTGAACTGCTGGGCCTCAAAGTATACTAAGGGTTTTTTTCCTGTGTTCCAAGTTATAAAGGTGTACATAATACAAAGTGCAACTTAAGAAAGGGCATTTTTATTTATATAACTGTAGATAATACATAGTGCAACTTAGGAAAGGGCATTTTTAGTTACGTTTATATGTATGGCCAGTCTTCGCGAGCGGAGATTTGGGAAAGGTCATTAACCCTTCGAGCCTGCGCAGTGGATTTTTTAGGTGAGACACCAGCGTGCGCTGAACTGAGCCCACCCTTTAATCCTGAGGTTCATCTGCCGGGGCCGAGCAAGCTTGGACAGTGGCAGTGAGGGTCTCAGGACGTAGGTTTGTTTAGAGTGACCTTCTCTTAGATGGATTGCCTCACAGGGCTGACGAGCTCCATCTGCCCGGGGGGCCGGGAATCGAACCCGGGTCGCAGCGGTGAGAGTCCTGCACCCTAACCACTAGACCACCAGGGGCCCCCACGTTTATATACTGAATATGGAAAAAAATTATTATTTACTGAGTTTTAAACTTGTGTGTTCTTCCCAGCAATAAACTGGGCTGATCAGAGTAGGACAGTGCAGGATTTAAAACAATATTCTTTACCTTGGTGGGAGTTAGTAAGTGTGTGCATAGAGACACCTACACGTATGTATATACAATATACATAAGTCTCCCAAGAAACACAGTTATCAGGTTTTTCCACAGTCATGGCCATTTTGCAGTGACATTCCTGAGGACAGGAATTTCCCGGGCTGGGCAGAGCTGTGGTCCCTGCCGCTGGCAGCAGCTTCTTGTGGCAATGAGTTCCACGTGCTCCTAATGCAGGGTGTTAAAAAAGCTCCCCGTTATCACCCCGAGGTGGGGTGGCTGCTCTTGGAAACACGCCTATCAGGAATGATGCCTCGGCTCTGTTGGTGGTAGAAGATTGTTCCTCTGGACATTTCTTAAAAAAATAAATAAATGTCAAGCCTGAAAAGGAAGCCTGCTAGTTTTCAAATCCAGGAGCTGTAATCATGCTAATCCATATGATCGTGCTAAAGCCAAGCAACTTGCCTTTTGCATATGATGTAATCATCCAGTGTAGCCTATTTATAACCTCCATGGGCTGGGAACACCTTCCCAGAAAAATATAATCAGGACAGCTTTCCTTTGCCCACATTCTCTCTCTGCCTCCCTGTATTTTTCAGTTGGTTGTGCTCTTTCTCCTACTTTCGATGTTATCCCAGCCTTAAAAACAGCAACTTTTTAATTTTTATTTTAAACTAATGCTTTTCATGTATTGTATTTTTTCAGTGTGTTAGAGCTGTGCTGAGTGGAATCCCAGTCCTCTGAAATCAATACCAAAACTTCCATTGATTTCATATAATATATTCCTTTAAATTCAGTACAAATGCTCCCCAGGAGTTGTCTATTTTAAATATGGATCTACTGTATTGGGCTGTCAGTCTCTCAGCTTGATACATAAACCAGCGTGTTTCAATAAATGTGTTGGTGTGGGTTGGTGCCTTTATGTGTAATAACTGAAAATCTGTTGGTTATACCGAGCATATCAAGTGTAAAAGGAGAAAATTCATCAATGTGAATATCTATCTGTGGATCAATTGGTATCAATCTTGTTTAACAGTCTATTTCCTCAGGACACACTTTGGAAACAAAGAGCATTTCAAACTGCTGGTTAAACAAACAAATACCAAGAAGCTCTTTGGGCAACATGGGTGTGGAGTAAACATCAGATAAAAATGGTCAGGGATCTTAAATACCTGTTAATCTCTTCTATTTTATATTAGTAAAGACAGAGTTTCTCTTGATGTAATATGCCCATGAAAGTGCATCAAGAGTGGGGGGTTGTAAAAGCATTATTTGCTTGCAGAGGAAAGGGCGAGAAAAGTGGTCTGGAAAACAAAATTTGTCCCCTGACCTCCATGTTCAATAGCTGTCCAAGGAGGAGGGTGACACCTTCTGCTCTGCAAGATTTTTTCGAAGGTTTGTGTTATCCTTAGCTAAATAAAGCCCCCTTGTGAGACACTATAAAAACAAAACGAAACCCCAAGAGGATATATAACTAATTAGATCAGGATGCATTGTTTATCCTGGTCTACAACATTAAGATCTTCTCATGCCTCTCCCATCCAGGTCCCCTCTCCCCTCAAGCGCCACCAAAAAAAATAGATAATCCTGACCAGTACTCGGCATGACTGTATCGTGCACACAGGCACAAATTTTAGAACAGAATAAGTGTTGTACAAACCCCAGGGGGTTTTACAGGGTAAAAGTGCTGGTAAAGTAACAGGTAAAATGAGCCTGTGGTGTTGAGCAATGTCCTGTGGTGATTGCCTGAGGTAGCAGTGCTTCCTCCCTCCTGCTGTCTAGTAACATTCGGGTTTTCCATTCCACATTCTACATCACCCTCCCAAACTGCCCCATAACCTTGGGTGGGTGTTTATCTCCACAGCAGCTTTGGAGCTTAGGGAACCCCCAGTTCACAAGCAGGAAACTGGGGCACAAACCCTGGTAAATTGTTTGCTGATGAATGCAATGGAACTGCGTGTTGAGTCTGACTTAACCCGAGCCTAGTTCTCCTGAACCCTTACCCAGTATCCTGCTCCTCCAAATCAACAAAATCATCCCTTCACCAAAAACAATCTCTCTCTCCAAAGTTTTCTAGCAATTCGTTTCATTTTTCATAGATAGACCTGGTGTGTGTGTGTGTGTTGTCCCACATGAAATCAGAAAGCAGTCACATCTCCCACAAAGATTTTGCAATATCCATATACTCAAGGATCCTCACATTTTTGCTTATGCAAGATCCATCTGACTTCAGCAGGGGTTGAAGTGACTCTACTCTATGACACTTGGGGGCTTTACAGCACAGTAAATTCGAGCCTCAGCTGAGGCGGGTTCTGCAATCACCTCCAGCTACTGCAATCACCTCCAGCTACATGGACTCTCCCCCCATGTGCCACCCAACGCCAGGGCCACCCAGCTGGGGCTCGTGGGGAGGATTCAAACGTGGTACGTGTTCACATGGAACCCAACAGCACAAGAGGGGAGTAAAAACGAAAATGATTCCACTACGTACTAACACAGTCAACTTAGTGCAGGAAAACACTTTCCAAGTGTTGCTTTATCACTTGTTTCAACTTTTTCACATGGACCTTTTACGTGTGTAACGTTTTTACTTGCTGTTAAAAATACCCTTGGCTCGATTTTGCCGGCTTCCCAGAAAGTGAGACTTTTAAAGAGTCTCTAAACAACTGAACGAACGCCAGCATAATTACGCGCCGTCTGGATCGGCTTTTAAAGCCCCTTGAGTTGCCCACCCCACTGGAGGACCCGGGATTTGTCCACTCCGACTATCGGCACTCTTCCCTCTTCCACCTTATCGAGTGACAAAGGGAAGAATTACCATTGTCCCGGGCTTCTCCTTGTTTTAGGGGGGGTGGGGGGTGGGGGGTGGCGCGAGTCTTTTAAAGCACAATGTAAAAAGCTCAGGTGAGGCAACAAAGGTATTGTCGGTCGTGAGTCTGGCCGGCCGTGCCGCCGGTTGTTTGTTTACTCTGAGAGGTGGTCGGTGCCCCCCCTAAAGCCGGGGGGGCGGCCCCGGCCCCCGCGGGACTCTCGCCTTTGTGGCCCGGCAGGGCGGGCCGGGCGCGGGGACTACATGGCCCAGCGTGCCCCGCTGCGCGGATCAATGGGGCTGATTTGAATAATCTGTGAGCCCTTGGACTCAGGCCAATCAGCCGTCAGGGACCCATGATAAATCGCAATGCATTATTGATAATCATAATTACTCTGACATGCGCATTCCGCCCAATGGGGGTAATTTCCCAACTCTAGGAATTTGTTGTGAAGAGGAAAATAATTGCTACTATTTTGCTCCCGATGCTGGTGCACCATGTCGCGACGGAAGCAGGCGAAGCCCCAGCACATCAACTCCGAGGAGCAGCCCTCAGATGCTGCAAGTGGTGAGCTCAGGGGGGGCGCGGAGCCGCCGCGGGTCCCGACTCGGCTGATGCGCGGAGGCGGCGGCGGGGCGCGGGGGGCGCTTCCCGGGGGGTTTTTTCCACCCTCGTGCTTCATCCCGTTCTCTTTTCCCCCCGCGGGGTCTGCCACGAGCCCGACTCCCAGCCTTCCCCAAGCTTTTTTGGGGCACTGAACTCCCCACGCCCCTGCGGAGCCCCGCGCGGTGTCGTTCCGCGGGGCTGAGCGGGGCACCTCGTTTATTTTTTTTTGGGGGGGGGGGCGGGAGGCTCGGCTTTGGGCCGCTCCGGAGCGCAGCCCTGCGCGGGGGTGCCCGAGGGGTCCTCGCCTTGCCCGGCCCTGGCCCCCCAATGCCCCGCACGCATCCCCCGGTCCCGCGGAGCCTCCGCCGGGTCCCGCGTGGGGGGTGCGGGGGCCACCGGCCCCGCTGCCGCCGCGCTGGGGGTGCAGCTTCATGGGAGGGGAACCCCAAAGATGCCCTGAGGCAGAGAGAATTTGGGGGGGTGGGCGGGTGGCAAACGGGTGGGGGGAGCAGAGGAAGAAATTGCAGACGACTTAGGAGGGGTAGGAAATGGCTCGAGTTCGGTTTCCTTGATCTATTCAGCACTTTCTCGGGAGTTATTTGAGGATTTTTGTGGGGCTTTGGGGGAAAAAAAAAAAAAAAGAAGGGAGAAAACCCTCCACGCTCGGACTATTTTTGTTGGAGATCACAATCGCCCTGGACCTTTTGTAGCTTGACCTCCAGCCATCTTTGATTTCCGACTTCCTAAAATAACTCCGGTGAGCTAATGTGGGGTGTGCGTGAGCGCTTTGTATTTGGGCGGCGTGGGGGACTTTGCCACCGCAAATCGCAGTCCCCTATTTTGGGGAGCTCGCAGCCCTCGGCCCTGCCATGGGAGAGGAAGAAATTTTGGCTCAACTTAGCCCTCAGCTCCCGGTGGGGTGGGCGTGCAGGGGAAGGGCCGGCGTTCCCGGAGCGTGCCCGGTTCCCGCGGCCGAGCAGCATCTTCCCGCTGCGGGGGCTGGCGGCTCCCTGGCTCCGGTGCGGGCTCTGCCCCCGCTATCACCGCCCTCGGGGCCGGGGACGCTCCCGCGGTGCCCGTCCTGCTCCCAGCCGGGACTGCGGCGGGGAGGAGGGCACGTCCCGTCCCGGGTGAGGAGCGGGGCTGACCCGGGCTGCGTTTGTTCACAGTTGTTGTGGTCGTTGTGCCCAAACGTTTCTGTGTGTCCCCCAAGAACTTTCTTTGGTTCACTGCCATCCTTTAGGACTGGTTTTGTTTCCATCCCTAGAACTGATCAATACCCCGGCACGTTACAGGAGCTGCTTATTCCCAGCCCGCAGGAGATTCGGGCTCTTTAATTTTTTTTTTCTTCCTCCCCCCTTTCTTCTTTGAGTCGAAATGTGCAATTGTTGGGTCCAGTTAATGGTGACTTAAGAAACAGCATGCTGGCCAGAAGGCAATAAATCCCATGTTTAATGCATGACTGTTTTCCTTTGTGCATATGGTTAGGTTGGGGGATGGAGGTGATGTTTCCACATGTAAATCTCTGCCCGCTGCTGGAAAGGCACCTCCGGCCCCGCGCTGAAACAAAAGGGTTAATCACTCCTGATGCGGCCGCTGGGGCGGGGGAGGTGTGCGGGAGGGAGGGAGGATCGCTCCACACCGCGCTCTCCGGGGCAATGGCCAGCTGCTTTTTTGTTGTTGTTGTTGGAGCTTTTTTTTTTTTTTTTTTTACCCCATTCTCTTTTAACAACCAAACCCTGGCCGAAATCCCTCTGGGAGCCGCTGCATAGGCCGGGGGACCTGGTGAAGCTCTGGCCGTGCCTGGGAGGGCTTCTCCTGCCGCTCATGGGGCGGCGGGAGTTTGGGGGTTTTGGGGGATCGGAGCTGCCGTGCGCTGCCCGGCCGGGACCTTCCGGAGCCGCCCGGGGCGGCGACCGGTGCAGGTCCCGCATTGAGCCCCGTCCTGCGGGATCTCCGCTCTCAGAAATTACAAACCTTGGCTGCGGCTCCGATGGCTCGGACCGCCCGCCAATATCCAAAATAGTCTTGCTTATTCCCCCCTCCAGGTGTGCCCATAAATAATAAGTGATGAAGCTCTTTAACAAAGTCGAAATTCCGCGAGGATTTGTCTGGGGCATTATCGACGATATACACATAATCGTAATAATAAAATCAAGCCCTTATCTCCTCTTTTGCAAGTGTTCCCTTTTTTCGCAAAGCGATTTGGGACCCACCTCTGTGAACAATGCGGCGGGTTAAAGTGTCCCGCGAACCTGGGGATCCATTAACAGGTCAAAAAATCAGCAGGTGGTCACTGAGGAATAATGCTACATACTGAAAATTAGCATTTCCACAAAGGGCTTGAAAATACCCATTGTGCTGGATCGCTGCCATTAAAAATCGGATTCGTTCTTAAAAATACAGTATCAAACTGCAACTTCAATATTTTTTCTCAATGCGAAATTAGGGATTTACTTTATTTGAATCCCCACTTCGTGCGCTGACCTCTGCAGAAGTGAAGAAGGCGTGTCGAACTAGGAAAACCAAGTTTTGCGGTGATTTATTTTATGTTTAATTTGGGTTGCCCGAAGGTGCTGTCGCGGGACAGGCTGGCCCGGCCCGGAGCTTCGGGGCGCAGGAGCATCCCCCGGGGTGCTGCAGCCGTGTGAAGGGGGAGAAGGTGCCGGGGGGCGGAGGGGGGCGATGCCCGGCTTGTTTTTCCTTTTACGTAAGTGAAACATTATATTGGTTGTAGGGATGGAGCCCTTTCGCTGGGCTCGGCGGCATGTGACGTTTTGACAGAGCTGCTGCTCTAACCTTTGCCTCCTCCTGCTTGCTGTGGGTGGTAAGTTGATGTCAGGCTCACAATTAGGACTCTCATGCAATTGACCTTGGCAGCGGGGTTTGTGCCGTTTAGCTCGCTCTTAAACACTGTACTAGTGTTAAGTGTGGTCCGGGGCCGCCAGGAGGGGCGGCGCGGCCGCCGGGCAGGTAGGGCGGCCGGGGGGCTTTGGGGGGAACCGCGGCTTTTGGGGGGCTCGGAGCGCTCTGGGGCAAACTCGACAACACACCACTCGTCCCGTGGGTGATGTGTGGGTCGCTGTTGGCTCAGGTGGCTGCCGGGGGGTCGCGGTGGCCCCGCCCGGGGGTGGCCGGGGCCGCGGCGGGGCCGGGCGGGAGCGCGGGCCGTGAGTGCCCTCCACCGACCGGCACCGGGACCTCCGCCGGGGCTCCGGGCAGCGCCCGCAGGTATCTCCAGCCGCTTCCCAAGGGCCGGCCCGGCGCTCGGGGGGGCTCAGAGCCCCGTCCAGGCGCCGTCGGTCGGTCGGGAGCGGGGCTGCGCCCTCGGGAGCCGCCGCCTCGGAGCTTCACTTTCCCCGCGTGTTTTAACGCTTGTTTTGCTCCTCAGAAGTGTTTTATTCGCGATAGTTCGTTCTGTGTTCCGCCGAATATGTCGCTTGAATAGGTGGGTCACCAAAAGGGTGAATCAGTAGGTAGATAATAAAACAATTAAAGTCTTGAAATCCTGATTGTAGGTGTAACGCGTTTCTGGTTCGTTCTTGGCTATAAAAATGCAGCTGATGAATTCAGTGTAGAAAACATCAAGGCCTTTGGCATATTTCTGTACGTAGGCAGTCGTATGTTTTACTTACTCAAGGACGTGATTTTGTCATAGTTACAGTTAAATAAAATGCGTTAAATGTTGTTTGATAGTGAAAGAAAAAGAGAGTGAATTTTTGGGCAGTTTGCAGTTCTTGGAAGTCCCAGATTTTCAGCTGGGAACAGGGAAAAAGCATCAGGGAAGCACGATGCCTGAGAGAGCAACAGGGAGCTGATGGCAGAGGATTTCATGTCTAGGACTGGAGTGGAGGGTCGATAATCAATTCTTCACGAGTTAATTTTAAGCGAGATGTGCGTGGTTTTGTTAACTTTAAAGCAAAAGTAGGGCATGGGTTGTAGTCTGTAGGGAAAGTAAGCTCACCAAAGGTATTAAAACTCCTGGAAAAAAAAGTGGGTGGGAAAACTTGAGCTCAGTTTCATCCCAATTCACGCGAACTACAGTTGGAAAAAAACAAGTCACTAATGGCTCAGTTAAGTGGCAGACCAGCAGCACCCTTCTTGAAATCACGTCAAACCAGACTTATTTCACTCTTTTGCTGGTTCCCTTAAAAAAAATAAATTATTGGAGCTGTGTGGATTTTATCAGCCTTCCTTGTCGATGACCGCCTTGTCCTACACAATAGTGGATTTTTTCCGTCCATTTGTCAGTGATTCAATCTAACCCCCCTGCTGGGTTTACTGCATTCTTCTAACTTATTGGATAACTAGATGCTGAGAGATAACATTCCTGAAATTCGGGAGTGGGGAGATAAAAAAAACACAGTAGAAGTCCTATCCCTGGGAAGCCTTTGGAGAGGGTTAAGTGAAGTGCACAAGCAATTGTTGTGGCAGGGCTCTCCTCGGTAAATCCTTGTACAGTATGTGGGCAGAGCTGCTTTCTTGGCATGGAAACCCCTTGATTTCAGACCGTTAATTCATGTTAGTGATAACTGATGAAGTTTTGGGGAGCTGAGGTGCTCTGATTGCGGCCCTTGGTGCCGGGGAGAGGATGTACCTAGAAATCAAGATGAGTTTTACAGAAGCTGTTGGTGTTTTTAAAGAAACAGTAAATTGCTCCTTAGTTATTCCAGCTACTACACAGTTACCCAGAGTCTTGCTTCTGAATTTATCTAAAATTCTTTATGAGATGGGGGAAGATATTATATCCACTTTTTCTAAGGTAGAAAGGAAAATAAGGTGTAACTTCCATATTTGTCATTCAGCAAGTCATTTCAAGCTCTGAATTGAATTTATTTGGAGTCCTAAACTAGTGCCTTACTGTCAGGGGAACTGGAAATGAAAATATGTGACAGTGGCAGCAAGAGCTGGCAGAGCCAAGGCTCCCAACCTGCCTGCTGCTGCCCATCACAAGTACCCTCAGTGTACTGGAGTTTTCTTTCTCTTAGGTGGCAACTGCTGCTTGGGACCAGAAAAGTTACCAGAGCTCCTCAGAATCAGGAAAATGAGGAGCATGGGCTGTGCTGGAGGTTGGAAAAGTGGCATTGAATTTAGTGTGGTCTTATCAGTGGAAAAGTAGAAAAATAAGAAAGCACTATCAAGGGAAGGGAGATAAATGATCAGATGCTTTGAAGAAGTTAAAGTTTGAGGACTTGTCTAGACATTATCCTGGAATATCTCCTTGGGGGTGGGCAGGAGTCTTTGGTACAGACATATTCTGCTCCAATGGAAAAAGGAAAACCTTGAGGTTATTTTGTAATGTGTAAACTGTATAGTTCAGCCTGGAAGATGGGACTACTAACTAAGGGATTTGGAAAAGAGATTTTCATGTTTTAGTATATTCTATGAAACACCTGTGTAATGGATGGAAACAGAAAAGCAGTGAAGACGTCCAAAGGCCGTGTACAGAGTAGTTCTGGAGGTTTGTTGTCTTTTTTTTTCGACACAGGTACTTTCTTTCCCGTTATAGCTTAAAATAATCTGTTCTTGGTTGACTCTGTTGTCCAAGTTCTGAATTATGTACTACTTGTACTTGTCTGCAGACTAGATTTCTCTGTATGTTTTTGCATAGAGTTAAATCAATGTTAGAGGCATCAGTTTAATGATGGGATAGGAGATACATGCTCTTACTTGTTTCTTTCACTTACAGAAGTTTGGGCTGAAGGAGAGGGAAGAAAAAAGCATTTAAATCTCCCTGTTTAGATAGGAGGCATCCAAACATTTTTGATCATACCAGTTCTGAGAACCCTTTTCCTTACTGTTCAAGGACTAGAAGTGTATGTGATTTTTTTTACAGATTTGGATTTATTGCTCTAGAGATCATAGCAGAACAGGCCTCTGATGTTTGCTGTGTTTAGTAATTGATCAAATGTTTATTTTTAAAAATAAACTTCAGCGTGCACTTTCTGCCACACAGCATTAAACTGTTGAAGTTTGATGTGTTGAATAGACATACGATGCTGTTGTTCAGCTAAGTGTCAAGGTTTGCCATATCCTCCCTTAGAGAGCTTTTACACCCCCCTCAAACAGCAAATTGATGTGCTTGGACATCCTTCCCCTCCACCCTGCCATGTACAGGATATACACATGTATCAGATGTGTGGTTCGGTTACACCTCTAAAATGAAAGCCGCAAAAAGCTCCCGTGCTTGCAGAGTCTGGGGTTCACCTTGTGAAATGGCGTGGGCCGGTAATGTGGGTTCAGAGGCTTGAGCAGGACAGATCTCGGCTCAAGTTCTCAGCGTGTGCAGGTCTGGGGTGTGCCCTGCTGGGCCTGTTGGAGGTGAAGTTACTTAGTTACTGCGCCCTTGGCACCCATCGAAATCAGACGAATTGATAGGAGTTCCAGGAGGTTTCAGCTGATGGGGGCTGGAATACAGCTGGAGCCCTTCCCGCTTCCCTTCAGCTATAAAGCTTTACCTCCTGAGCACTCCTGCCCCCCCTTGCCCTGAGTACTGGCCTGCCTCGAGCTGGGTGTTGAGTTTGTTGTTTGAAGGATGGCGAGACTGAGCAAAAACATCCTGTTTTGCTTTAGAGTTCTGTTAACCTCTATTCCAGTTCTGATGTTTCCCCGAATGATTTTCTTTTTTTTGTCCGTGTGCAAACTCTGCTCAGTCTGTTCTGGGGGGTGCTGGTGGTGGAAGGGCAGGAGCGGACATGGAGCCCAGCTTGGCTTTTCCTGCCCCTTCCCAAAAGTGGGTGAGTTGCAGATGCAGCGAAACGGGGTCTGAAACGTCTTGGTGTGTTTTGCAAGCAGGACTTGTTACTTGGATTGTTTTAATAATCACCAGCATCAGTGTAGGCTCATACCTGTGGGGGGGGTTCTGTCAGTTAATCATGTCTTCTTTACTACTGTGTCTTTTTAGAGGTGGGGGTTTTTTGAAGGTTTTAGAAGCTAATATTGGCCTTTTGTGGGCCCTTTTCGGTTGTAATTATTACTGTCATTATGGTGGAGTGCAAGTCGTTTAATACATCAGTGTACAATTAAGTATTGTTCTGAAGTTCCCGTGTTAACAGTCTTGTATGAATTTTTGAGAGGTGGTTAACAAAGATTTAGAACCTGAAGTACAAACACCAAACAGGCTTCTGTGGTGTTTTGCTCAGCGTTAGGAGGCTTCTTCTATCTACCTTGTGTTCCTTTTAAGCTGTTTTGCAGATGCTGCCTTGCTGCACTGTCTCTTTTTACCTGTATAAAGGGATTTTGGATAAACCCTTTTCATTGAGCCTTGTGAGAGTCTTTTTAGATTATTGTTTTTATTGAAAACACAGCTGAGATGCAGATTTCTTTTTGATTGCAGAGGGTTTGGCATCAAAATAAAGAGCAGGACTTGATTCATTTGCAAACTTGATTCCAAGTGTTTTGTATCTTTTAGCTTGAAATTCAGGTGAAATCGGTGATCTTAAGAATAGTGAATACTCAGCCTAAACCTAGCAATTAATAATGTGACTTTCTTTTATTTTAAGGGAGTCCACAAGACGTCCCAGGTGATAGAGATGGCGAAATGAGTTCCAAAAGGTGCCGCATGGAGGAAACTAAAATCTGTGAGAAATGCTGTGCAGAATTCTTTGTTCTCTCTGAATTCCTTGAGCATAAGAAAAATTGCACTAAAAATCCACCTGTTCTAATCATGAATGACAGTGAGGGAACAGTACCCCCTGAGAGCTTCTCTGAAGCTTCTCTAGGGAACTTCCCAAGTGACCGAATGGATAGCAGGACACGCAAGGACATTCAGGCAAAGGGCTGCACTGGTTCTATGGAAAAGAGAGAAGGAAAAATGGATGCTGAATCAGTTGGAGGAATGTACCTTAAAATAGAACCCCCTGTCACGCCTGCGGCTCCTGGGCTAAGCTATCTACCAAAATCCAAAGTACCAAACACTAATGTGACTTTGCAGACGATACGTGGCACTAAAGTGGCTGTGAACCAGCGGACCTCCGATGCCATCTCTTCCTCAGCAGCCAGTTTCAATGCTATCCCCATGATCCTGGAGCAGCTCGTGTGTTTGCAGCAGCAGCAACTCCAGCAGATTCAGCTGACGGAGCAGATCCGCATTCAGATTGCCATGATGGCTCCCCATGCCCTGCATCCTTCTATAGCAGCTGCTACTGATCCACTAAAAGCTCTGGGCGCTCACATGTCTCAGCAGCTGTCGGCTGCTGTGGCTTTAATTGGACAGAAAGCTGGAAGCCAGAGCCTATCACTGGAATCCTTGAAGCAAGGAAAACTACCTCATTCTAACACTGGCATTGCAGCTGCCAGCTCGCTGGCTGCTGGGCTGTCCTCCTCCTTCCCCCTGAAGCCAGAGGGAAGCCGAAGCCTCCCCGGCTCCATTTCTCAGTTCCCAAATCCTTTGCTACCTCAGTCCTCCAACTCCGTCATCTTCCAGAATCCGCTTTCGGCCGTTTCTTCTGTAATAGATTCCTCAAAGAAGGGGAAGGGGAAACCTCCCAACATTAGCGTGTCTGAAAGCAAACCGAATGCAGAAGAGCCGTTCTTCAAACACAAGTGTAAATTCTGTGGGAAGGTCTTTGGCAATGACAGTGCCCTGCAGATCCACCTCCGCTCCCACACCGGAGAAAGGCCCTACAAGTGTAACATCTGTGGGAACCGCTTCACAACCAAAGGAAACCTTAAAGTGCATTTTCAGCGTCACAAAGACAAATACCCTCACATAAAGATGAATCCTTACCCGGTTCCTGAGCACCTGGACAATGTTCCCACTAGCACTGGAATCCCATACGGGATGTCTGTGCCACTGGATGAGTCTAACCTAATTGTGGATAGCAAACCTCTCCTGACAACTCTGCCTACCTCTGCGGCCACAGGTGCACCTCAGACCATCTCCAGCCTAGCAGGCATTAAGGAGTCTCTGCCTGGTACGTTCTCAAGTGATCTGCAGTCAAGGCCGTCTCCAGAAAGTGAGGGTGGCTCCTCCTCATCGGGAGCAGTTGGCCATGAGTCAGGAACAGAGCAGAGCTTGAGCTCACCACAAGCCACCTGCAGTGTGAGCATCTTCCACGTAAGTGGGTCAAACGAGCAGGGCTCAGAGACGTCGAAGCTTCAGCAACTGGTTGAAAATATCGACAAATCTACTGCTGACCCCAACGAGTGCCTGATCTGTCACAGAGTGCTGAGCTGCCAGAGTTCACTCAAAATGCATTATCGTACTCACACCGGGGAGAGGCCGTTCAAGTGTAAGATCTGTGGCCGTGCTTTCTCCACTAAAGGGAACCTTAAAACTCACTACGGCGTCCACCGGGCCAATACTCCTTTGAAGATGCAACATTCGTGTCCTATTTGCCAGAAGAAGTTTACAAATGCAGTTGTGCTGCAGCAGCATATCCGCATGCACATGGGGGGACAGATCCCCAACACGCCAATGCCAGAGAACACCTGCGACAGCGCCGATGTGGATCCTGCTGTGGCTGAGAAGAACGGAGACATCAGTCGCCAAGATGAGACCGTGGAAAGCATAGAGATGGAAGAGGACGTGGACTCTCAGGATGGCCCCAGGAGTTCTTCAAAACCTCCTACTCCGTATGATGCACAATCAGAGTCGCCAGCCACGGCAGCCTCCTTCTCTGGTGTTACTGCCCTGGAGAATCAGATGAAGATCGTCACCTCTTTGAATTTGCAGCGGCAAAGCAGTTTGAAGTCTAGTGACAATGGCTCAGCAGAAAGCGATGGCATGACAAATGATTCGTCTTCTGTGGCAGGAGATCCAGATTATCAGAATGGCAGGAGTCCTGCTGCCTCTGAGTCCGCGTCTCTCCAGGCTCTGTCCCCAGCCAACAGCCAAGCTGAGAGCGTGAGGTCAAAGTCACCTGCCTTCAACAATCAGGAAGATTCAGGCACGGGAAATAAAACAGAGGGTCCTGAGAATGCTCCTGCAGAAATGGAAGGGGTTGTTGGTGCTTTGGATTTAACTTACGGCAATATTGGTCGGAAGGTCATTAAAGAAGAACCCGGGTTACACTTTGCAAATGGAGAATATGGTGAGTAATTCAAAATGCTGGTGGTAATTTGGGGTGAGGCAGTAGGGCTGGAGGAAATTAGTCTCTAAAAAGGACCAACAGGAAACAAAGCTTTCTCAGCTTTCCCCTCTTGTTTCTCCTCTGTTAGGATAAGGGAATATGCCCTGTTAAGTTTCTCTGACTAAGATTCAAAATTCAAAGACTTAAGTGCCGTTATCTCCTGCAAGGGGTAGCATAGAGGTTCTTAAAATTAATAGAGACCATGCACTTAGTGTATTTCATGGGCTCACCTAATACTTCCTTATATCTCTTTAAAGATACACATTTGTGTTTTGTGGGAAAACTGCTTATCCCAAGAATGTGTCATGGAAACTCTGGAAATCGTATGTGGGCTTTTCAGGCTCTTTAGCATTAAGGTTAATGTTTATCTAAATTTGACCTGAAAGCAAGACTTTCATAAGCTCACCAAAAAAGAACAGGGGTGAACTGATTTGTTTTGGGGTGTCCCAGGAAGTGCAGTAGCAGCCCTGTCGTGTGTCTCTGGAGGGCTCTGCAGATGTGCTTTTCAGGCTCGTGCAGCTCCACAGGCACGGCCTCTGGAGCCTTAGCCAGAATTAAGCTTTGAAGCAGAATGAGGTTGGGATAAACATTACCTTTGCTTTCTTTCCAGGTCGAAGTAGTATTCCAGCTGCTTTTGTGAGAGCCTCCCCAGCCCTGATAAAGATGGAGATGCCCAGCGACCGCCCCATTAGCACTGGCCATTTCATTGGCCCACCAGCTCTGTCCCCTGGGGTTGCCCCTCTCCTCGTGCCACGACCCAAGTTCTGCCGTCCCGCCAAACAGCACATCTGCACTACCTGTGGGAAGAACTTCTCCTCTGCCAGCGCCCTGCAGATCCATGAGCGGACCCACACTGGGGAGAAGCCATTTGCCTGCACCATCTGTGGGAGAGCCTTCACCACGAAAGGAAACCTGAAGGTAGGTCATCTCTATGGTGTTGATCTCCTTTGTTGGTGAAACTCATACTAAAGATGGAAAGACTTGCTAATATTTGACCTGCCTTTGGGGGCAACACTTCTTTTACTTCCTCACATAGTTATCTTTGACTGTTGTCTCTCCTTCCTGAGTTTTTTCACACAGTTTCTCACTAAACACTGTACTGAGGTTGCCTGCAGGTCTTCACTTCTGTCCTTGACTTTTGACTTTCCTTTTGGGATGGAAGGGAAGGCTTAGCCCTTACTAAGCAGATTGCTTTTTTTCTTTTTCATTTGGATTTGGATGTGTCAAGACATAAACATTTCATAGACTGAATGCTACAAAATTCTGCCTGCAGAGTAAATGCATTACACTGCACTGCTTGAAACACTGTGAGATGAGGAGAGATTAAAACAGGATAATCCTGAGATAGCACAAAGTACTTGGGGATTGTGTCTAAGCACTTGCTGCAGAAGTGCTGTGAATCTGTCCTTATTGTCAGATGAATTTATTTGCCCTGTGAGGGACTTGCAGCTCCCTCACTCTCACCGAGGCTTCTCCCTTCCTGTGAGAAACTTCAGGTTCTTCAGTCCTCTTGTATAAATGGGAGATAAAATTCTTATGGGGAGAGAAAATACTCTGCAGTTTGCAAACAGTCCTTTGCTGGAAGCACTAGCAGAATGTGGTATGGAAAATTTCAGCTCAGGCGAAATCTTCCACATTACTTAGTGTTTCTCTTCCAAATTGCTTGGTGGTTGTTTTTCATTAACCAGCATTTTTTTCAGTATAGTCTGTTCACAGCAGATAACGTGGCTTTTATTTTGGGGGAGAAAGCGGCATCTTTGCCAACTCCACTTAAAATAAGTGTAAAACACAGTCCTATGAGCCCTTGAGCAGTAAACTCTAGAGATGCATGGTAGTGTCAGGCAGTGGAATGACTCTATTTTACACATGCCAGGAATGGAACGTTGACAAGAACAACCCACCTTAAACACTTACCTGAATGCAAATATGACTTCTTTTGGGCAACTTACCTAAGTTCTACTTTGCTTACAGGCATGCCATGAAAGAGCTGCAGTAATAATGATTCTTTTCACTTTTTGCCCCCCCTCTGGAAGGTCCATGTGGGAACTCACATGTGGAATAACTCTGCCAGGCGGGGAAGGCGGCTTTCGATTGATAATCCCATGGCTCTGCTGGGGAATGATCCCAAGAAGATATCTGACATGTTCCCAAAGGATGTGTTCCCAGTGCCTCCCTCAGCGAGCATTGACCCCACGGTGTGGAATCAGTACGCAGCCATGCTCAGCAATGGCATCGCCATGAAGACCAACGAGATCTCGGTGATCCAGAGCGGTGGTTTGCCCACCCTCCCGGTCACCATCGGGGGTGGCTCGGCCATAAACACTGCTACAGTCTCCAAAATAGATGGGACCCAGTCTGGGACTGGTTCTGAAACAGAGAAGGCCAGTGGTGCTGCTGCAGACAATGTGCCAAAACACCAGTTCCCTCACTTCATGGAGGAGAACAAAATTGCTGTTAGTTAAAGACTCTAGTGAAGTCGACGTACAGAAAGAACAAATATATATATACACAAACATATATTTTTAAGAGATTCCACTTCAGCCTCCTATTTTCCTATTGACGTGCAAATGATTTTATGGTTGTCTTTGTAAGAGTTGCCCAGAGTACAATCATGATATTGCTTTGCAAATAGTAAATAATAAAGATTAGGATTTCCTTCTATTTGGAAAGATGCGGGTCTTGCAAAGTAGTTCTTGCGTGTGACTTTAATGTGTACAGCCTTACAGAAGTTTCTACAACTTGAAATTCCAAAGGTTAGAATATTTACCTCTGTTTAGAGTGATACTTGGGGGTTTTGAATAGAGTGGAAGCAACCTACTGTTGATGGAAAAGCTTCTATTTACTGATGAGAAATGAAAACTATTAATGCGGGTAAATATCCTAGAATGTCTGCTACCCTCCTAGGAAGAATTTTTCTGTTTGGATTTTTGGCTCTGTGTGGTTTCTGAATGTACTTTTTACTATAATGACTAAAAAAAAACTACAAAAAATTTTTTTTAATTACTTTTTTTTTTTTTTTTGCCTCAGAAGTTCTATGGAAAGAAAGTTGCTGTTTTTCTTTAGTCACTGCTCCTAAGTAATTAATTCTCTGTGTTGTTGACTGCTGCTTATTTAATACTACTACTAGGACAGTCCTTCAAATGTAGTGCCAAAATTCCTACTTCCAAAGATGTGCAGTTTTTCCTAGATGTTTTATTTCAATACCAAGAGCCCCAAACAAGCATGAGTAGGTATGTATATACTTTTTTTGTTTCCTCTTGAAAGGGAAGACTTGCCTTGGGAAGTCAGGTCTAAAAGCTCTGCAAGGAATCTCACGTGACTGTTGCAATTGGGCATGGGAACTGGTTTCCTTAGCAAGAGACTTTTTTATTTTTATTGTTTTTCATTTGGGTAATTTAGGAGATCAGTCTGTGTAAACCTGTATTTAAATATGAATTATTCATGCTTAGGTTAAATGTTTTGTGGGTTTTTGGATGGCATTCCTACTCTGGTCATTAAGTTTCTTGGTGGTCTGTGAATTTGCATTCTACCAAAATGGTAATTAATGATCCATGTGTGTTGTATGAAGGTTGCTGGGATAGTCATCTGGATTCTAAGTTATCTACCTCATTTTTTCCTTTTGTAGTTGTAGTGTCTATTTTTCTATTAATGACCACTGTAATGACTGAGATTCAAGCAGATGCTTCCATGCACTATCTGAAACCAAAACCTGATGTATTAGTGGAAGCACCTGAAGAGTTACTGGACTGACCTTTCACAGTTGCTCTGACGCCTGCTGGAACTGGATGTCTAATGGGATCTGAACCAGACTGGAAAGTGAGCATTTGGAATGGAAGGACTGAAGGATGGAAAGACATCTCGTTGTTGACTGCAGGAAATCTTCAAGTCCAGTCTCTGTTGTGGAAGGCCCCAGAAATGCAGATTACCAAAAGTTTGTGTAATGTTGTTGCACCTGATTCTTGCTTATGATCTCTGTATGCCGAGTTGTGCCTTTCCTGCTGGACTTGTAAGTAAGAACATACCAGTACCTGTTTACACTGTAAAATGGATATTGTTACATAGACCATGCAAAAGGAATCCCAATTGTCATGTTTCTACATTGTGAATGTATGACTTTTGAGAACTCTGTAGTTTTGAGTATCTACTGATGCATTTCTGTTGACATTTTTGAGAATAAATTTTGGGATGGTTTTTTCACACTTCTTGCTTTAATTTTTCTGGCAAAGCTTTTGTCTCCTGAAGAGCGAGTTCAAGGGGCAGGATGCTGTCTCACTCCAGGGACTTGAAATCCGTGGCTTTAGTTTGTTACTTTAAACAACAGGAACCAGGTAGGAGTGGAGGGGTCTTTAGATCCGTTCCTTAGGAACACCTGGGGTTTGATACAGGGATTGGTACGTGCCAGGGATGTTCATTTCCACACTAGAATAGAGTGACAGGAATATGTACAACAATTCCTGTACTGTGATCACCCTACAAAGGGAAAAGAATATTAAGCTGTCAAATTGCTGGTGCCTGAAGACACTGGCTGCACAGAAAAACGATAAATAACTTCCCCTAAAGAGCAAAGGAAAACAGTAATGGAAAAGTGCTGAGGTTCTGATCCTTGCAACTTAAAAACTAACAAATGTATTTTGGGCTTGGGAGGTAACAGTGGAGGAAAATGGTGCAGAAACTGATATTTCCAGCACTGCAGCTGACTGCACAATATTTGGGAGTGCAAAGAAAAGCAGAAAGGAAACACTCGTTCTCTAGGCTCTACCACCAAGCTGAGAAAAGGTGTGAGGAGGGCAAAATAAATATAGGAGCAGAAGGAAAGATAACAGCACACGGGAGATATGCAGGGAGGTAGAAAGCATTCAGTGCTTCACTAGAGCATGAAGTTGTTTAAAAGCAGCACTATAGTCCCTGGGTGCAAAATATTCGGTGCAAGAGGAGACGTGGCCCTTCTCTGCTCAGGGAAACCAAGGGGTTAGAATCTGAACCCCAGTGAGGAACACAGCAAGTGGTGGTAAGTAAAAACTACACATGCCAGTGTGGATAGTGTGCAGCTCCTGAGCTTACAACCTGCTTTGAGAGCAGTTGTTGCTCTGGGTACCTGGATGGGCTTGGTGATGGAGCTGCTGCTCTGTCCCTTCAAACGGTGGGCAGGATTTCAGGCTGGTTCCTCACACTGGTGCTGAGGATGTGCTGCCTGTGCAGGATTAACTGCAGCAGGATTTCAGGCTGGTTCCTCACACTGGTGCTGAGGATGTGCTGCCTGTGCAGGATTAACTGCAGCAGGATTTCAGGCTGGTTCCTCACACTGGTGCTGAGGATGTGCTGCCTGTGCAGGATTAACTGCAGCAGGATTTCAGGCTGGTTCCTCACACTGGTGCTGAGGATGTGCTGCCTGTGCAGGATTAACTGCAGCAGCTCAAGGAGCAATGTGGTGGGAAGGAGGAGGAGGTGGGTTTAGAGGAGAGGTGGATCATGTCAAAAGACCTGCCCTAACTGGGAAATTGCTCTCCAGCATGGGGCAATCATGGGTATTGTGAAGAAGTACCCTAGCTTCAAAAGAACCTGTGATAAAAGGCCTGCTCTTTGCTGATAGCTTGACACCAAGTGGTACCATAATGCCATGAAAATATGTTGTTAGCAGGAGGAAGAGAGCAGTTTTCTAGCAGGAAGCCAACAAAACCTGCTGTCCTGGGGCTTTGTAACTTGGTGGTATCTGTTGATGTCTCCTCATCCAAACAGCTCCTGAGGTTTGGGGTCCTTTTCTCCCTTAAATATAGACTCTGCACTTGTGCCATAAGGGCTGAGCACGTGTAACTGCTTCACCTCAAAAGCTGCTAAGCTGTGGGGCTCTGCCTGCCTTTTCATGGCTGTCTATAAGAATATAATTACATAATCAGACCTCTGCTGCCTTTAACTTGGTCAGCAGGTGGGAGATGACAAAAAAGGGAGGAATTTTTTAAAGCATGAGTGCTGGTTTAGAAATAAAATGTCAGGAAACTGATGGAAACCAGGACAGCGAGAGGTTTTGGCAAGCAGCTGTATGATATCCCTGCAGCAGAGGGTTACTCAGGGGAATCAGGTTGATTCATCCAGTGCCTGCCTTGGCTGAGTGGCCAGAGTGAGATCAAATGATGTGACTTGGCACAGAGACACTGCAGGCCTTTTGCTCTCCAGGCCACCGTGTCAAGTGTGCCCAAAGCTGCACCTCTGCTCAGTGATGAGGCAGCTCCTGCTGGAGCTTGGCAGGATCCCTGGCTAAGCCCCTGCCAGCAAGTCATGGATCTTATCACAAAACGTGGAGAACAGGTAGGACTATCCCCCCCATCCCCACAGCAGAAGCAGGCTGTGCCATAGGGGTGTTTCTGCTGGAGGGAGCTGCAGGGGAGACTATTTACAAAGCAGGCAAGACTGGGAATTACCTGCTCTCCACCTGCAAGGGCTGAGCCAACACCTTCTGAAACTCAGCGTGGTAACTCCCCACACTGGCAAGTGTGTTCAGTTTACAGTAAAGTTGCATCTTAACAATTAAAAAAGACAGCTGATTCTCCTCTTGCCTTTGCTGATGTAAATTAGGAACAAGTTACCAGAGCTAATGTAGCTCCAGTGGTGTGAGAGCAGAGTGAGCACGGTATGTGTGCTGTCTCTGCTCATTAGCCTCTCTTCTTGCCTAAGGACTTTCTTGTTCTTATTTGTTATTGCTTACTTTCCTCATTGTGCAGGCTGTTGCTTTTGTGTAAGTAGCATATTTGCTTGCATGAGCTGAGGTAAACACTGACTTACTTCAAATGCTAAATTTGAACCTCAAAGTTGTATTGCTTTAGAAAGAAAAAAAAGCACATTAGCTCTAATGTATCAGCTCTGATATTCCTCCGAAAAAAAGATTTCTTTTAATCTACCCTTTCTGTTCAAAACTTTCCAAAAAGTCAGTGGGAACTTTGAGGAGTGAAATTTGTCTGATAATCACATAGATAACCAGCTCTCCTGGCTGAGCTCAGTGAGGCCAATTGCCTTTTCACAGCTGGCAGGGAAGAGATGGGAGCCTTCCTGGGCTGCTGATAAATACAACGTGGAGCAAAGGGTAAATGACCACTGAACTTGGATCAGCAGAGGGGAAAGGACCTGGCTGAGGTGCTTGTGCTGATGGGATGGCAGAGAAGGGCTGAAACAGAGGAAAAGGGATGAGTACTGCATTGATTTTTTATTTTTTTTTTACTGTTTACTGCTGGGTTTGCAGTCTGTTTGGAATCAGGGAAGGCAATGGCTTCTATCTGCAAAATACCAGCTCAGGCAGAAAGCTGCCTTACAGTCTGTGTGATCCCGTGAGGTTACTGCTCAGTGCTGAGGCTTTTTGGTGATTTTTGTGTAGTGTGCTCAGCCCAGAGGGCTCTTCTCTGTGTGCCCTTCCCAGGGGCTCCCTGGTGAGGGCTCTGCAGCGTTGGGGTGTGGGTGAGCTGAACTCATGTGTATTCGGCTTCAACTCACATTCGCCACTGACCTAGAAAAGCGTCTGGCACTGCACGGCCACAGCAGGACAGGAAACAACTCGAGGGCAGAGAAAAGAACCAGCAATTACACACTCCTGGAGCCTATTACCATATTATCTATTTCGTTATCCTATCTTCTGTTTTCTGCACTTTAAGTTAATTGCTTATAAAGGGCGGTGTTCTTTGCAACATTTTGATTGCTGTTAATGCCACCAATACTCAAAGCTGTCTGGTTTATTGGTTTATTATGCCTGTTATAACTGGTGGTGTGCTGGCCATCCAGCCAATCAATGGCAGCATCCCTCTCCTGTCAAACTTCTTTATTAGCATCTCTGTTGTCATATCTCACAGTCCAAAGATCGACTTCTCTGACTTAATTGCTTCGTGCAGAAAATGTCTCAATTCAGAATGAGAACAGGTGGATCTAATCATGGGCCTTATTTTCCAATACTTGGTTTTGGCAAAATCTAGGCATGACTAAAGATCTGTGTAAGAGTGTCTCTCTAAAGAAAACTGAAAAAGCAAATCAAGTAAAATTCACAATGTCTAGTGCTGTTATATAAATATTTAGTCAAGCATGGAACCTAAATCACAGAATCATTTAGGTTGGAAAAGACCCCCAAGACCATCGAGTCCAGCTAGAGAATCAGTCCCAAAATCATTTATGCACATTATCTTCCTAGGCACTCACTTGGCTTTGCAGTCCTATGTGTGTGATGACAGAGGATGCTTTTAAACTGAGTTACCTGTATTGGCTTTACAGCCCTTCACAGTCCTGTAGATCCACTTGGCGAAGTTTGTTTTAGAAAAATTTGTCTCCGTGCAGTCTAGATGTTCAGAATACCAAACATAACTTTTTAATTTTTTTTTTTGACACACTGTTTTTTTCCCCGTGAAACCAGTTTGATTACTTAGGTCCTTTAAGTTCAGCACACATTCAGGTGATTTACTGCTTTGGAGTACCTAAATTTCTGTATATATTAAAAGTACTCCACCCCTCTTAACTCATGATGTCCAGATTTGAAAAACATAAAATTTCCTCATTACTTGTTCTTCTGTTTCCCAACTCAATTCTTTCAGTCATAAATGAAAAATAACCACTTTATGTAGGTTTTTTTTGTTTAGGCTTTTTATAAAATTTAGAAATATAAAATGTGTAACAAATACCAATTTATTTTCACTTTATAGCTTTACATTTTTTTATCACACTCACAGGAGGCGTAACACAAAAACAGGAGCCAGATCATTTCAAGAGCTAACAAAATACAAACACAAACTACAAATGAGAGTACATTTGTCTAGAAAGCCTTTTTCTTTCTTCATTTCTTAGATTTGACAGCTGCCCTCTCTGAACGACATTTTGACTACTGTGGTTTTAAAAAGAAGGTACTGAAGTGTTGTTTTCTTGAGCCACAACATACAATTACGGAAGAAAAAGATCCTACACAAAGAGTGCACTTCCTCAGATCAGCGTGAGCAGTATCTGCTCTCAAACTTCATTATGAGAATGCCAAATGTTCCCTTCATAGCAGAGCCCATGGCAGTAGGAGCTTTATTGTAGTTTCCCTTAGCAAGTGTTGATGGATTTATGGGGGGCTTCATTAAATATAGGCTTAAAGGATATCCGCTATCGCCCACTTGTCAAAAGGAGAAATAATATCAAAGCCATGCGTGCAGATCAGAGCTGCAGGTGTTAACAGTGCATGATAATCTGGGAGTGTTTAACTCCCCAATTAATTGCAGTGGTCTTGTCTGAGCCCAGACGTTTAAAAGATAAATTTAAAAGATGAATGCACCTCGTGTAGGCTGGGGGCACATGTACAATGATACCACACTGCTAATGGTTCGTGTTTCAGGGTCCCACTTTGTGTTTCTTTGCTCTGAAATGCTCCTCTCCCAGTGCCGGCTCCGTGTGCGTGTGGAGCTGAGCCTTGGGAACGGGCAGCTTTTGCATGTTTGCTCTGATTTTGAGGGATTGAATGTCACAGTCCAAGCTTGTTTCAGTACTGCTGCGAGCAGGAGTGATGTTTCAGCACGGCAAACCCACCTCTCTGCTGGTCACTGGTGGGAGGGAGTCGGGAGCTTGGGAGATCCCGCAGTGTACGAGCTGTGCTGCGCAGCTCCTGCAGGGCTGCAAGTCTGCAAACCCTTAGCAACCAAATCCCTGCTCCTGCCCACTGCCTTCCTTACAAATGGTGCAGCTGCAAACACAGCCCTGAAACAAAGCTCCAAATACCGTGTGCAATGGGCTACACTTTCAGACAAAGAGGGTGCACCCTGCTATTTGTAAAACGTGCACTTATGAAATCAGATAATAACAGGTACAAAGAATAATGGCACAACTCCGATTGCCTGTGGAATCATAAGCATTTTGTTCAACCAGTTGCACACCTTTAGTCTGAGCCAACTCCTTAGATGTCAGAATTATCTATAATTTGCTACTCATGCTTAGGGATAAAAACTAAATGTGGTTCCAAAACTGAATTAATCTTTCAGCATATAAAATGTCAAACAGAATATCATTATTATGACCTTCCTCTGTGTTCATCAAGGAAAAAACCCAAAACTAGAGTCCTATTCATAAAAAGCTCAATTATTTATTTAGTAGCACAGCTATAATGGAAGAAAATTTATAGCACATTGTGCTAAATAGGTAATGAGCACAATTTGCAAGTGCATTGTCAAAACCACCCATCCATTGTTTGAGTGGAAAACTGGCACGAGGACTTGCTCCTTGGAGGAATATGGGCACACCCCCAAAATACACTTTATTTACATGTTCTTTAATCAGTGGAGCTTAGAGACCTGGACGCATTTGAGGATCAGTGAAAGCCACTGGAAGGCATCACCTGTGGGTGAGGAGCTGCTGTCATGGGCACAGAGGAGGAGGCAAAGCCATGGGGACAAGGAGGTGGCAGAGCTCTGTACCACAGAGGTACAGTGGAGAACTGGAGGAGAAGGACAAAAGATAAGGCTGAAAAGGCTTCCAAAACCACCGGGAACCATGATGGTACAGGGCCATGGACATAGAAATTTCTGTTTGATTTAGACACACCCTGGAGCCAGTTTTGTTCATAGGCTGTGCTTTGCCAGATTGAGCTTCACCTTGTCATTGTGAGCTTGAATGTCAGATCACGAGAGACCGAAGATCATTCAGTGCATAAAACATAAGTCTACTGGCAAAGCAAGTGCTTGTGCTGCCTGCCCTGGGAAAAGAGGTTAAATCATCCCAATCAACAACTTGGTAGATTTATACAACCCTTCCCATTAAAGATGAGAGCTCAACCTCAATAACCAGTTTCTGGGTTTGAAATGGGATTTACAATGTGCAGAGGTGAGAACACTGACAGCATTTGAGGGGTATAAAACTGCTTGCTGTGCTGTTAATTTAATCATCTGGGGGGGGGAAGTCCTGGGAGAAAAAAATCAAAACATAGATAATGATTTAAAATGATGGAAAATAAATGAGCTCCTTTTAATTAGCAGTGATGCAGTATGAATTTTGCAGCTTGCAGGGCTCCTTTGTGAGCCTCAAGTTACGTGCTTGCAAAATTAAAGCATCAGAACAATCCAGTGGCATCAGAAAAACCAAAATAGGTTTTATTTCACTTGATTTAACAAATCTAACTTCCCAGTTCTAGGCTAGAGGTTTTCCCTTGGGCATTCCTTCTCGACAGGCAAATGAAAATCAAAGGCTTGGAAAGCAGGAGAGCTTGTACCTGCTGTGAGTGGTGAAATCACAAGTGAAATCTTTACAGCAAAGCTAATGTTATGCCAAAAATACATCAAGGAGTGGGTTTAGCCCATTGGGTTACAGCCTAGTCTAGATCCTTCACAGTGATTTTCTAACTAAAAATCCAAAGTGTTTCAATACAAGGCAGAAAATCAGAGTGCCCGTAAGGGAGGCTTTGGAAGTTTGTTTGGCTCCTCAGGTGCTGTGTTAGTAAGTCTGCAGGCTGCAGTGCATCCCTTTGCTCTTCTTTTAGGATTCCTGGGACTGAGTCAGTCAGCTGTTTGTCCTCCCACGTTCTTGGATGTTGGAGTTGGGCCATGTGCAGAAATGACAGGGAGGAAATTTAGCTGCTCCATGTAGGATGTCATTAATTTCTGTCTGATCACAAAGTTATCAAGGGCCAAAATGTGGTGCTTAAAAGAATGATGGATGTTTTAAAATCCAATGCCATTTTCACCTCAAAGCAAATAACAGTGGCATTTGATAAGTTTTATTTTAACCAAGGCTGAAGGCTAGGATTGGCATTTCAGCCAGGTACAGTGTCAGGCCAGTAGTTTTGTGGCAATGGTGTGAATAGTTTGGGTCAAGTACAATGTCCTGTTTAGGTTCTTCAGTTGCTCCTTTTATTAAATCAACATTTCCAGTGAATCCTACCATCCTATATTTTCTTTCATATGAAAAAAATATTTCAGATGGTGAATATGAGAAAAAATGGAGCAAATATGTTTCATGAGCTGAAGTGTTTGTGGGAGGAGAAGGGATTTCTGTTTCTACTTCAATTGTCCCCATGAGGGGATAAGAACAGTAGATTGAGAAATAAGAAATTAAAACATGGTATTACTTAATTGAAATACAGCCTAACAGTCAGTTCTACAAACAGTTTTGTAATAAGACAGCCCTAGTTAGGATGGCATTGGAAATATCTGCCTAAACAGTCTCAGTGCTGGTGCCTGAAGCTGGTGTAACTCTTCATTACATTGCTGAAATGTCCTCATTACAAAATGTTAGGATGACTCTGCTTCAACTGTAAGGGAAAATTAAATGACAATTGCTGGTGTAATCCACAGTGTAACCTGAGCTAGAGCATAGTGAGGGCTGGAAAGGAAAAAGCTGCCCAGAAACTCTGATGTGACTCACTCTTCTTTGCTCCTGTTTTTTTGCATATATTATTTTGAGTTATTTTCTTAATAGTCTTCATTTTTCACTGGGAAAGTACTATTAACTATATTTAAGATTACCTTGAGCTCATTTTAAGATATATGCAAACATCCCTCATCTTAAAGAAATACGGTCAGTTTGGTATATGCTACTTTTTAGTATGTTAAAAAAAAAAAAAAGATGATTTTGAGCTTACTTACACTTGGGCTTACCTACTCATCCTCTGCTGTTGGTTATTGTGCTTGTGGTGTTCTAGTTCTGCAGAGCCTTGAGGTTATTTGTTAAATGAAGGGGTTTGCAGCCTGTTTGTAAAGGGATGAGAAATAAGCTGCTCATGCACTAGAAAGAGGTTCAGATTTTTGGGTGACCGCAGTGTGAGAGGCTGAGCTGGATGTGCAGATCTGACTATTTCATACGATCATTACCTGCACTGGGCATTTCCTCCATCTCTAGAGGTGCACCAGGGTAAATTTGGGTCATTTCAAGCAGGAAGAAGCTTCTCTGGCACGAGTGACAGCCCCCAGCGTGTTTCTGCCCTCACTGCCGAGGCTGTGCAGGTGGTGAGAGCAAACTCGGATGGGCGATGCCCACAGGGCTGGAGCCTCTGCCCAAAGCACCCGCAACAGCCACCTCCACAACTACTGCTCGGTGCAGGCAGGGCTCCAGGAAAGGTCTGCCACCCCCGTTGTGATTCCCCTCAAGGCAAATCCACCTGAAGAAGCCTTGGATCCAAGCTCATGCCCTCCCAAGGCTGCAGGACTCTCGCTAGTGCTGTCTGGCTGTTCCCAGGCTGTGCTCAGCATCCAGCTCCTAATGGGATTTGATTGGAATAAATAAATAAATCGAGGAGCTCTTCCAGACAGATGTTTTCTGTAAAACCAGCCCTTTTTGCAGAGCTGATGTAGAGCACAGCCACAAAGAGAGGAAAGTGTTAGAGGGGAACGTGAGGAAGTGATTTGCAAGGGATGGGGGCTGGTACCCATGGACCTGCTGTGACACTGTGACACAGGGCCATCGCCTCACCAGTTACACAATTGGAAGCAATTTTTTCTTTGTTACTGTTGCTGACATTTTTTTCAGTCACTTGGTGGTTTTCTCCACTGACACGGTTCTGGTGGCTGAGCAGATACCATTACCCTGTTAGACTTCCCTATTTGTGGTTTTCTAGATGTGCTTTAGCATTCCACATTGTAAGAAGGATGTGTTATATGAATATTTGTCTTGACCAATTTTTTTCCTGATAGTATCACTAGGAGAGTGTAATTCATTTGAGCAGGACCGTTGCAGAACCAGTTTCTCATCTGCCCTATGAAATATGTCTCTGTCACTGGGAATTTTGTTTTTCATGTTTAGAATAGTGAATAAGGTCAACAGCACAAAAGGTAATGGGTTGGATATGAGCAGGTGTGCAGTGCCTAAAAGATTCTTTTGATTTCTTGTTTATGGCAAAGAAAAACATGAAGATATGGAGATGGTGAGAGGAAGATGCAGTGGAGGTAGAAGAGCTGGAGTGAAGTGAGATGAATGGATGGAGAAAGTGAAACAGGTGTCAAAGACATGTAGGGCAGAGTTTTGCTGGGGCAGGAATGTGAAGCAACCATGAAGAAAAGATCATGGTGGCATCCAGGACCCTGTCTGGTAAAATACGAAGCACATATTTCAGCTTCTGTACCCCAGTGCTTTTTTTGAATCTGACTTGTATATTTAGATTTAATAAAGATTTAGTCACCATGAATGTAAAGAGATGCTTAAAGTCATAAATAGGCTGGAGCAATTTGTGCCTAGATTGGCAGAGGAAATCTGAACTGGGATCCAGAAATAAGTGTTGCCAGGAGTGGGTGAAGGTCACTGAGCAAGAAGGGTGTGAGGAGCAGTAGCACCATAAAGCACAGTCCTGTAATACGAGTGGAGGGATGTATAAAGAAGGGGAGATCAAGCTTGGAGCCCGTGCTGGCTGCGCAAGGCTGAGGACACACGGGATGTGCAGCGGGCCCTTCCCCTGGGATGAAGGCGAGGAGGCCTCAGGTGCGGAGCTGCCGGGCACAGCTGGGCAGCGGGGCCGGTGCGGGAGAGCCGGGTCCTGAGAGGTGGTGAGAAACGGAGATGGGGTGCGAGGAGATGGGGCAGGATGAGGCGAAGACCCCCAGGTGTGGGGTTGGGGCAGAGCAGGTGCCGGCCGAGGGGAGGGGTGGGGAAGGGAAGGGAGGGGAGGGCAGGGCAGGGCTGGATTGGGCTGGGCAGGGTAGGGCCGGGCTGGGCTGAGCTGGGCAGGATTGCCTGGACCAGTGCGGAGCGGACCCGAGTCCGCGGGGCCGAATAGGACCGGGCGCTCCGGGACAGGCGGGCGGAGGGACAGTCGCGACCCGCAGCCCGGTACCCCCGGAGGAGACACCCGGCCCCGGTGCCCGGCGCGGAGGGCGGGGCGGGCGCGGCACCTGCGTGCTGGGAGCGGCGGCGCCGGGCGGCCCCTCGGCGCTGCCGCCAGACGGCGGCGGGCCCGGCTCGGCGCTGCTGGGAGCGCATCCCGCCCGCTCCGCTCCGCTCCGCCCCGGCACCGCGGCCATGACCGACAACATCCCGCTGCAGCCCGTCCGCCAGAAGAAGCGCATGGACAGCAAGCACCGCGGCGGGTGAGCCGAGCCGGGGGCACCGGGGTGTTGGTGCTGCGGGGGCGGGCGGCGCGACCCTCGGGGCGGCGGCGGCGGCGGGGCCGCGCTCGGGAGCCTTTGCGGGATGCGCGGGGCGGGCGGGGCGCGGGGGCGGCCGCGCTGCGAGCCCCGGGAGGGGGAGGAGGAGGAGGAGGAAGGGGAGGCAGGCAGGCAGGCAGGAGGCAGGCGGCAGGCGGGTGCTGACAGGTTGCTCCTGACGCCATTGCCTGGCGCGCCTGGGCGCAGAGCAGGATCCTGCGGGGCGGCGCTGGCCGGGGGCTGCGGGGAGCGGGGACAGCCCCCGGCAGCCCCTCGCGGGGGGACAGGGCGGCCCGGCCGGCCCGCAGCGCACCCGCAGCCCCGCACAGCCCGCGGACATAGCCCTGCCCGGGTGGCAGCCGCGGGTCGCGGCCAAGGGGGGCACCCGCCCTGCCCGAGTCCTGCTTGTCATCCATCCCCGCTGCGCGCATGGCTCGAGGCTGGAGAATCCCTCGGCCTTGGACCATAAATGGTGTGTGTGATCTGTAACAAAGGCCCTGCCTAGAAGCTCTGATTAATTGTATCAGTCACAGCGATACAATATCCTTGGTGTGCGATGTTGCAATATCCTGAGTGTGGGATGCGTTCCTGAAGGAGATATACGTATATATTTGTACTGGTATTCCCCTGCAGAAAGTTAAATAAGAAAAACGGTCTTTTAATACTATTTCGTTATGAAATTGCACCACTATGCAGACAGGTTGGCTTGCACACAGTGGGATGTACAGTATCCAAGTTACCTGGCTGTCAGTTATTGTAGCATTTCATTTGTCCCCAGGTAATTTGTTTTTTTTTAAACGGGGTGATTGGTATTAGCAAAATAAACCACAATATCTAAGGAAATCCTCACTGTTAGAACAAGGGGAAATATTTACATTTTCCGTGTTTGTTATGGTTTTGGTTGGTAGTTTCCATTCAGATTCCTGTAATTGAAATTGTCATATGTAGTTTATTCAGTATTAGGATTATTCCTTGATATCAGCATTGTTTCTGTAACTGATGTAGCAGTGCCAGTTGAGCTGGAGGAGTCTGTGATGCAGCAAGTAATTCCCTAGTGCCTGTGTCACATGCATCACCGAGCAAGTACCACAAGGTGCAGCCACCATGGCATTACATTTGGTGATGTGATTGAAGGGATCAGGGAGAGGTGAAGGCCTGAGAAATTTCTCAAAGCTTCTTGAATGATTTCTTTTCCAGAATTTCTCTAATCTCCACCAAGACCCTCTTGGGTGTTACGATGTGGTTAGTACTGTCTAACAGAGATTGCCCTCATCTAACCTAAGCTATGGTTTGTTGGACTCTACCTGATTAGCAATCACAGAGATGGTTGCCAGTTAGTGAAAAATTCTGGCAGCATGTGAAGGAAGATTGCCTAGGATTTTTCTCCATAGCAGTTGAAATAACTTGGATTTGGGGGGGTTCTGTTTGGTGTGGTAACTGTTGGGGATGGGACTTGTCATATGTGAGGAACCCTTGTTTTACTGATGAGTAGCCTGTGACCTGTGAGTAGTTTGGTCAAATGATAGTGTGGATAAGAAAGCACTGAAGTCAAGCAAATTCAAACCAGTACTATACACCAAAGAAGAGATCAGCCAGCAGCAGGGTCCCTGGTGACACATCCAGAACAGAGTCCTGGGAATTCTAAGCCATAACCATGACCCCCTTTTTTCTGTTCCCTCTGAGGAAAAACACAAACAAAAGCCATCCAAGTTATGTTCCTTGTTACATATGAAAACGCAGGGATAAGCAAATCTTGAAAGGCTTCACCTTAGCATAGCCTTAACTGATTTCTGCTGTGGAGGTTTTCCTTCCACCAGTGGGCCAACTTCTCAGGCAGGGATTTTTGTCACTGTGGTCTTCTGGAATGGGGAGCAAATTTCTGGGCACGTACTGAATGACTTTGTAGACATCTTCGCTTCTGTTAACGTAGTAATGAGAAATGCCCAATTTTCCTGTAGAGCAGGTGTCATCCAGCAAGGCTTTCATTACCCTCAGTCTTTCACATACTTTGAAGAGAAGCCAGGGAGGAACTCGCTCAGTAGCCTTGCAGAGATAAGTGATGGCTCACAAGGCTGAGGTTTGTGTCACAGAGAAGCCATGTGCTTAATGAACCGAGTGGGAGCAGTGGTTATCTGTTCCTGAGCTCGACTTCAATGTGGCTCTTCCTTACTTCGAATAAAGGCTAAGCTCCAAATTCTGCAGCTGTGTGCCTTAGATTCAGCCATGTTCTCCCAAATGCTTTGCAGCACTCTGGAAACCACTATGAGCTATGTGCCAGGAGGGAAGGATGGCATTAATTGCAGGGGGACTGTTGGTGGGATGGCAAATGATCCTGAGCTTCCCAGGGGCCGAGTTCTGCCGGGAAGGGAGCTACAAGTTCCTGAAGAACCCCAGGTGCCCCGTTCAGCGCATGACACAAGTTTTTCCCTAAATAGCTCATGGTGTCAGTCCACAATCCTGCAAGGCTTTTTTTGAAACCAGCAAACTGCTGTGCTTTTGCTGCTGCTAGGATGTAAAAGGCCTTGATCCAGAAATGTGGAGGGAAGGATGGGGAATGAGACAGGGAAGGAGGAGCTCTACAGTAACGCTCCACGAGGCCATTCCGTTGTACATGCCTGTGTACTCTGGCTCTATTTAAAATGGCAAATTCCATTTCAAAGTCAACAGAGAGGGATGGGAGCTCCTGCCCTCCATCTGCCTGCGTGTGGGTGTGCCTTGGCACGTGCAGAGCTGGGCTGCTTTCCCACAGCCGAGCTGTTTTGCTGGATGGCAGGGGTGGGCTGCAGCAATAGCAGCTCTCCTGGCCCCTTCCTGAGCCACTGCAGCTGTGCCAGTGCACGGTCTGAGATGGAAATGTTCAGGATGTTTCATGTGGAGGTGCATAAAAAGGCTAGGCAGTTGTGCATGGCTCTGGCTTTCTTTATCCATGAAAAATTCATTATATGCTTTGGAAATAATGTCATGTGGGGAGGTTGGTTTGTATGTTAAGGGTGCCAAGGACTTAATAGCACAGCCTGTGGGGGTCACAGAAACATCATCTGAGAAACGTGCCTGTTTTAGAAGTGACTAAATATGTCAATGAACTTCAGCACTAATTTGACAAATACTACCCCTATATTAGACAAATGTGGCACTTTTTTTTCATTAGGTTTGTTTTGCATGAAAAATGCTTATGAAAGCATTTTTCACTTGATCTTCAAATACTTCTCCATCAAACATGCTGCTTTTATAAATAAAACCTGCTTCTTGGTAATGGCTGTTCATCTGGCATCTGACATTCAATCTGTCATATTGCTGCTTCCTACATCATCACTAAGGAAGCATTTTTGTAAGCAAATACAATCCCAAGTGAAGTACAGAGCAGACCTGTTCTTTAGCACCTCCCATTCATTTAGATCCCCGTGCAGATTAAGGAACACATCATTTGTAGGACTCAAAGTTTCAGATACAGTTCACATCTAACAAAATGCTTTTCAGTGGTTGTGAATTTATTTGGAGATTTGCGAGCTTGTTTCTTCTTTAATTTTGCCAAGTTATGATTTAAAATGTGAATTGCACAGTGCTGTATAAGCTGCCCTATGTAAGCTGTCTTCATGTAGTTTTCATGTTCTTTCTGGAAGGTGATAATTTTTAAAAGTTCATGGTTTACCCTGACTTGCTAGTTTATTATACTTCAGGGGTTATTGCAGTAACTGTTAGTCAATGCTTCAGTTGCAAAATGGAGAAGGAGAAATGTTTAGGAATGTGTATTCATTCCTAAACTTTTTTAGAAAACTGCTCAGAATTCTGTAACTTTGTGATTCCTGTTCCTGGAAAATGTGTATTAATTTTATCAGCATTTCTAAGCAGTGATGTAAACTTTCAGCTGTTTTTCCAGACAGCCTTTCTCTGTCAAAGATGTTGTCTTCTGATTTCTTGATGACAAGTGTTTTATTATTCCTAATAATGCCAATAGTTCTCTGCCAGAAACTTCCTCCTCTGGCACTGCCCTTGCCCTGAGCAGAAAACTTTGGAGTAATGTGATGGCCTGAGCATCTGGGTCTCTAAGCTTGATACTTAAAAACAGGGGTAGTATCCAAAGAAGCAGTAGATCACAGAACTACACATAGCATGCAAAATTCTTTCAGGGAGGAACAAGTAAACTCAAAAAAGGACTTTTAATTTAATGAGCACGAGGCTAATCTGAAAACACTTTTGTATGTGCTCGGAGTACTTTGATTGTAGTATCCAACTAAATGGGTTTGTCAGAATGGTGGGGGTTTTTTTGAGGTTAAGGTTATTCAATTTTAAGAGGAGAAAGGGAAAAGAAGAGTGTCTGAAATGTTCCTTGTTAGGTTCACCACCCATCTTTCTGTCTTTCTGCTTCTTCTTTCCCTTCTGCTCTCAGTATGAACTGTGATTTGTCCCTCCATCATGTGGGTCTCCCATGTTGGATATTAAGCAGTAAATGGGCTTGTGGAGATTGGTGTTTACTCGCATTGCAGCATCATCAGGTGTGGGACAGAAAGGGCTCAGGCAGTGGGACTGTCCTGCCAGCACATGAACCTGCCCTAAGTCTGTGAAAACACAATCTGCCACTGCAGCAGCTCCTTTTTTTGCAAAATGCTTTCTAAGGCTCACAGATGTCATATAGAGGATCTTAAAGCAGAAATGAGGAGCTTATTAATGTGTTCTTCCCCAGTGAAGTTTAAGACATCATTGAGAAGTTAAAAAAAAATGTAAAAATTATGGCAAGTGAATATCTTTGGAAGGAGTGATAAACATCTGCCTGTAAGAATGAGTGCATGGTTCTGTGCTTGAGAAATGTCTGTGTTTTGACCAAAAGTTCATTTTCCATCTTATTTCAGCAAGCCACGGGCTGGCACTTGAGGAATGAGTGTGTGAGATAACATTCCTGCTAGTACAGGGTTTGGGTGGTGGGTTTCTGCCCTGAGACCACCCAGCAAAACACAGGAGGGAAAAACAAGGTCATAGAATAGGTGAGAGTTAAATGCCAACGCTGGGGTTTACCGGGTTCTTTCCTAAGAAAAATTCTTTGAATGACTGTGGGGTAAAAGTCAGCATTTGCCAAGATTGTCAGGCACTGGTGCCCGAGTTCCTGGCTGAGGCTGCAGCTCTGGAGGAGGCTCCCAGCCCATGACGTGATGGGATTCCTGAGCGCTGATGAACCTCCCCAGTGAGTGTTGCAATGTGTGACTCTGGGAGCGCTGGTTGTAGTATTGTGTTCGTTGGTTGGACTTTTTTTTTTTTTTTTTAATGAAATGCTTTACATAGAAATGTCGTGCTGAAAGGCAGTGTAGGAGAGTTCATAGTAAAAATGCTGGATATTCTTTACCTGAGTGTTGATAATACTGATATTTGCCTTCAGAACTTGCTGGGCAGGAAGTTTTTCTTTTGTTTGTTCTAATTAGGTTTTCAGTTTGCTTTCCCTGTAATTCAGGAGGTTGCAAAACTGTGACTTGAGCCAGGCAGCAGTTTCAGAAATGTGTTATTTTTGCATAGCAGGTTCTCCCATGCCCTTCCTTGCTTCTACTTGGAGCTGCATTATTTTCAGGTTGTTTCTTAAACCTTATAGTAACACGGCATTTGTAAATTAAAATTCTTACAGCAAAGAGGATCTTTGTGGTGCGAATGATACGAGAGGTACTTTTATTGCAGAAATCAAATTTTGGGTAATTTCACTTTTGTGCAGTTGTCTTCTGCTTCCCTGCCTTTGTAAGTGCTCTCAGTTTTGGGGGATGCTGTTTTATTTAGAACCGCACCAGTGGTTTTTTATTTAGAACCACACCAGAATTTTGCAGTGCTAGATGTTAGCATTCACAGAGTAGTGAATTTCTAGTAATTTCAAACCCAAAAAACTAAAAGCAGTGTAATGGTATGTAAACAGCTGGTCAGAGCACACTCTTCTTGAGGTAAAATATTTTGATTACTTTGCAGGGGGTTTGTTTGCCTTTTACATCAGTGAAGAAAACACACTGATAAGTCATTGAACTTACTAAAAGTCTGAAAGTCTGCTTTGGACATTTAGGTATTGGTTTGAAGATGTGCTCAGGTATTTGGAAAGTTCTTTGGAGCATGTGGGTGAATTTTATTTTGTAAAAAAAATATTGCCAGGACAAGTAAAAATTATATTAAATTGATGGTAGTCCCCTCTTTTAGCCTTACTTATCCTATTGCAAATATTATGATATAGGTGCGTGGGTATTTTTGTTGTTGAGTACAATCCCTACAAGAGGCCCAACCTAAAAAATAAACAAAGGTAACTGGTTTCAGATGTCTGATTACAAGGACTGACTGATTCTGTAAATGCAAAGCACATTGTGATGAAATGGGGTGTGTGGACACCAGATTTGCTCCCTTGGGCAAAGCCTCTTTTTTGGAGCCTTTTCTTCATTGTGAAAGAAGGAAGACCACTTTTTTCCCCCCCTCTTTTCTTTCTTTTTTCTTTTCTATAGAGCATATCTGTTTCCTGCTGTGATCCAAATACCACCATTTCCACTATTTTCCGTTAAAATGTATTTGGGATGCCACTGAATATTTGTCTTAGGTCTTCATCTGCAAACACAAAGGAAAACTGTAGTTAAAAGGTATCAAGCTAATAAAATACACTTCTGTAGTAGAGTTTATGAATTTGAGTGTTTAACACCAGCTTTGCTGTTTGTCTCATGTTGGTAACAAGCTGCCTTTCACATGTGGGCTTGTACACAAATGTGTGGGGAAAAAAAGATCTGTTAGTTGGTTTCTCTTAACAAGCAAAAATAGTTTGTAGAGTTCACAAGAATTGAGATTTTCAGGGGCAAACATAACTTTTTGGATGCTACTACCTTGGGAATAGTCAAATATGAAAGTCTATTGGCTTAGAAACATTACAAATTCAGAATAACAGGTAATATCCCTGTACAGAGGAAAGCAGAGATATGACAGTGGTGCTGCAAGTCTGTAGGATGTCAGATACCTCTTGTATATATCTGAACATTAAAACATCTCCAATTATTTTATTCCACTAATTTGATTTAGGTGTTCCCTGCTATCAGGGTTCGAACTGTTGGCCTTGCCCACTGTGTTTGTTTCTCTGATTTTCCTGCATTCTCCTGATTTTCTCCTTTTCAGCAAATGCAGGTCAGAGCTGGCAACAGCAGTGGTGTTGGTAGAATGGAGCTGTACACTGTCAGCGATACCTGGTGTGGATGAAAGCAGTAGGATCATTACTGAAACTGGGAGACCTTACACATCCTCTGGTTTTGGAATGGAGGGTTTGACTTAACCTGGAGGGGTAGGAGACTGTTGGGAACCATCCAAAACTTGTGATTTCGTGTTCCTTCAGTGCCAGCATGGGAGTGCCGTGTAATGTTCTGCTGTCTTGTCAGCATTTTGTTCTCAAAGCTTTTTTGAGCAAGAAAACCACTTTTCCTCTGTTTGGGTGGCATTTCTACACTTAGGGCTCAGGTTGTGCTTGAGTACAGACTAGAGAAAATCCACCTTGCCAGGGCTCATCTGTCACTCTTCATGAAATAGAATAATGACTAAGTAATTTGATTATGCAAAAATTCTTTTATCTAGTATTAAAAGCTCATGAGAAATTATCTTGCAAGCCAGCCTTGGGAAGTTAATGTCTGTGTCTGCTCACGTAGCATGGGATCACATGGTGACACCTCTTCTTTATTTCTGAAAGCAAAGTTGATTTTTACTCCCCTTCTGTACTGAGGGAACTGACTTATCTGATTATTCGCATCCAGCAGGGCATAAAACATTTTAAAAAATGGTTCTTTGTAGGAAACCACCTTCTGTGTGGTGAGTTGTGCACTCTGATCATGGTGCTGCATGTATCTTCCTGCAAGACAGGGACTTCAAGAGCTGAACGCTTTGTGTACTTCCTTAAATAGTTATTTCTTTGTTAGCTGCGCATTTAAGTGAACTTCTGTGGCAGAATGCTTGATTCAAGAACAGATCTTTGTGGTGCTTTCTGGAAGGATGTTTGTGAGAGCTCTGAAGCTTTTGGTTATCAATCCAGCTGATGCTGACTTTCCCAAATGTCAATGAAATTCAATAGGGCTGTTTTTAAAGGAACAAGGAGGGTTGGGAAGAGATTGGTTTTCAGAAAGCAGCAGTGACAACAGGAAAATAACCCTTTTGGGGTTTGGGAGGGTACAATGCTGTGATTTTGAACAGAGAGGCTTTTTCAAGGTACAAGAGGGATTTCTGATGCGTCTTTGCATCTTCCCTGGAGGGACTGATGCTCTGTTTGATTCCTTGTCTGGAGTAAGGATTTGTAACATCACTAAAATTCATGTGAGCAGGGATTTCTTGCTGGCCCTTGTGCCAGGCTGAAGGTCTTGTGAGGCACCTGGAGCTGGTGGCAGGTGGGCTCCCACCTGTGGAAAGAAAAGGTCTGGGGTAAATGTGTGTGACTCAGAGAAGTGTGTTAAAAATGAAGGAATGAATTAATTAATGTTCCTCCTACAGGTGTTGTGAGTGCTTAAGATGCTGTGGGAGGAGAGACCCGAGGCCTCGCACTGTTTGGCTTGGCCATCCCGAGAAGAGAGACCAGAGATACCCTCGCAACGTGATCAACAATCAGAAATACAACTTTTTTACATTTCTCCCTGGGGTAAGTGTGAATAAAGTTGCTTTTCATCGTCCCACCCTATTGCTTTCCCCACTTGCAGTGGTTTTGCAGTAGACAGGTGCAGAACCTGGAGCTGGAGAAAATCATGTTTGGGTTGGGTTTGGTAGGCTTCCTGCAAAGGCTGCCTTAGGGCAGACACTGATCTGTCCTGAGTGGCCAGGACTACTTTAAGACTGCCCCAAATTGGCGTTTAGTCACTGGAAGAGCATGCAAAAATGTTTCTGGTGGTTAGGTCAATATGCATAACATCTGAACTCCATTAATCTCCTCCATCCTCTTCTTTTCTCGTTTTTTTTTAGGTGTTGTTTAACCAGTTCAAATACTTCTTCAACCTTTATTTCTTGCTTTTGGCCTGCTCTCAGTTCGTCGTTGAGATGAGGCTTGGTGCACTTTACACGTACTGGGTTCCTCTGGTAGGTCACTGAAGGTTTATTTATTCAAGCAAGTTGAAGAAAAAAAGTTTTAAAGCCCATCCTGGGGTTTCTACATGTGTCTACATGTTTAAACACTGCAGAAACATTCTACCTTGCATTTCATTACTGTATTAATGAATTAGATCGTGCATTTAAACCCAGATGTATGTGCTAGAAACCTTCAGTTTCCAACATCACCTCGCCCCCTTCTAAAAATGGAAAAGTTCCTTATTGACAGAGATAATCAATGCACAGTTGCAGTTTTCAACAATACAGGTTGAATAAAGTTCATTTTCTGTGATGGATTAGGAGAGTTTTAACTGTTTAGTGAGTCTGAGCTCAATAATGTCTAGTAAAAATAGGACTTTTTGATACTAACCCCATAAATAATTTGTTTGCGTTAATTTAGTTACATTTTATACAGTGAAGGGTGTGATGTGGGCATTTTCCTCCTGACAAATGGAAATGAAATGACTGCTCATATCCACAGAAAAGTAGGACTGAAACCCTAATCAGGCAAATGTGTAATTATACCATGAGTAGTGCACATTAATATCTTTAGAGTGCTTATTTGTGCAGGTTGAGTGTGTGTGTACATACACAGGAAGGCACATGCATTCTCTACTTATGTATCTGTATATTTAAATTTCTGTGTAGATTTCTGTATAAATAAGGATATAAAATAAAGAAAGTTAGCTAACTTTGATGGCTCTGTGGTGGCAGGAGTACTGAGTTTTGAGGGATCCTGTCTTCCAGTGGACTCCTGTGTAACCCCTCTCAGTTACCTGTGAATTGAGATGAAATATGTTATTTACATTCTTCAGATAAACTTTACAAAAATTTTCTTGGGGGGAGAATCACGGTAAAACTGAAAAACAACCGTGTTTTTTTAAGCAATGAGGTTTTTTTTAAGCAACTCTTGTTAGTTTGGTGTTGGGAGTCCTGCGCAGCAGCACATACCACCGTACGATTTAGGAAGATAAGACGGAATAAGGAAATGCAGATTGTTGGCATTGGCACTGACAAGTATCGCTCTTATTAGAGGCAGATGTGATTTTTCCTGACCTTTCCATCCATTCTGTGTCCCCCCTCCGTGCTCCTCGCAGGGGTTTGTGCTGGCTGTGACGGTGATCCGGGAGGCGGCGGAGGAGATCCGATGTTACATGCGGGACAAGGAAGTGAACTCGCAGATCTACAGCAAGCTCACAGCCAGAGGTCAGCCCGGCGGCTCCGGCACCCCCTGCATCCTGCTGGCACTCAATCCAACACTGCTGGCAGGCAGAGCCACGGCTCAGGGAGTGGGGATGGGGTTGTGGGCGTGTGGTGGCCGCTGCGGAGCCCTTGGGGGTCCGGGTGGCTTCTCCTGGATGGCTCCTCACCAGGCTGTGCTGGAGGCTGGGGTTTGCTGAGGGGTTTATGGGATCATAGAATGGCCTGGGTTGGAAGGGACCTTAAAGACCATCTCATTCCACTCCCCTGCCATGGGCAGGGACACCTTCCACTAGCCCAAGTTGCTCCAAGCCCCGTCCAACC